>NC_052067.1:138098754-138406685 GCF_015852505.1 Tachyglossus aculeatus | reverse complement strand
AATATGTACAACCATATATACATATATACAGGTGCTGTGGGGAAGGGAAGATGGGGGGTTGGAGAGGGGGACGAGGGGGAGAGGAAGGAAGGGGCTCAGTCTGGGAAGGCCTCTTCTTCCTTCTTAGATTGCTTGCCATGGGTGTGAGTGTGGGTGGGCGTACGCGTGAAACGTTTAGTCCTTGTCTGGTCACCCACCCTGCTCTGCATCAAACAGCAATGCCTCACCATCTGCTTTAAAACTCTCAACCACCTTGCTGCTCTCCTACTGTGACCCAGCTGCAAATTCTGCTCCTCTAATGCCAACCTACACACCGTGCCTCGATCTCGTCTATCTCGCCACCAATCCCTTTCCCCCGTCCTCCCCCTGGCCTGGAACTCCCTCCTCCTCCTCCTCCATATACACCAGAACACCACTCTTCTCCACTTCAAAGCCTTATTAAGGTCACATCGTTTCCCGGAGGTCTTCCCGATTAAGCTCTCTTTTCCCTGGCTTCTGGCAGAGAAAGGCCTAGAGAAGCAGAATGGCCTAGCGTAACAGCTTGGAGACTGGGAGTCAGAGGACCTGTGTTCAAATCTCATCTCTGCCACTTGTCTGATGACTCGACACCCGTCCACATGTTTTGTTTCGTTGTCTGTCTCCCCCCTTCTAGACTGTGAGCCCGTTGTTGGGTAGGGACCATCTCTATATGTTGTCCAACTTGGACTTCCCAAGCGCTCAGTACAGTGCTCTGCACACTCAATCAATCAATCAATTGTATTTATTGATTGATTAAATACAATTGAATGAATGAATGAATTTATAATTTGTAATTATAAATTTATTTATAATAAATAATACATTTACTTATGTTGTACAACGTATTCACAATATTGTAAACTTTTACAATATTGATAGTAAACATTGTAAGTTATTTATTTATATTAGTGTCTACCTCCCCAGCTTGAATATAAGCTCATTGTGGACAGGGAGGCGTCCCTCTATCATCACCATCATCATCAATCGTATTTATTGAGCGCTTACTATGTTGTCGACTTGTACTTCCCAAGCGCTCAGTACAGTGCTCTGCACACAGTAAGCGCTCAATAAATACGACTGGATGAAGGGAGGGTGTCTTCCAACTCCGTTATATTGTACCCCCCTAAGCGCTTAGTACCATGCTCTGCAGCCAGTAAATGCTCAAAAAATACAATTGGTTGATCGATTGGATATATAAATGAATAAGTGGTTAAGTAATTGGATGTATATCGTATGTAGGGACAGTACAGGTGAGTAAACATGATTGATTAACTGAATCAATCAGTGGTATTTATTGAGTGCTTGCTGAGTGCAGAGCACTGTAATGAGCGCTTGGCAAGGCACGATGCACTAGATTTGGTAGCCACGATCTCTGCCTCTAAGGAGCTAGTCATGGGTAACATGGTATAGTGGATAGAGCACCGGCCTGGCAATCAGAAGGACGTGGGTTCTAATCCCACCTCCTCCATCTGTCTGCTGTGTGACCTTGGGCAAGTCACTTCACTTCTCTGTGCCTCAGCTACCTCATCTGTAAAACGGGAATCGAGACCGTGAGCCCCATGTGGGACAGAGACCGTGTCCGCTCCGATTTGCAGGTATCCAGCACTTAGTACAGTGCCTGGCACATAGTAAGCGAGAGAAGCAGCGTGGCTCCATGGAAAGAGCACGGGCTTGAGAGTCAGAGGTCATGGGTTCTAATCCATTCGATCGTATTTATTGAGTGCTTACTGTGTGCAGAGTTCAAGTCGGCAACATATAGAGACGGTCCCTACCCAACAACAGGCTCACAGCCTAGAAGTGGGAGACAGACGACAAAACAAAACGTGTAATTGTCAGCTGTGTGACTTTGGGCAAGTCACTTAACTTCTCTGTGCCTCAGTTACCTCATCTGTAAAATGGGAATGAAGACTGTGAGCCCCACGTGGAACAATCTGATCACCTTGTATCTCCCCCAGTGCTTAGAACAGTGCTTTGCATGTAGCGCTTAACGAATGCCATCATTATTATTGTTAACAGATACCGCAATTACTATCGTTATTATTATTAATTGCCACCACACAGTGGTCTGCACACAGTAAGGAGCCAATCAGTATGTTTGATTAATTGCTCGCCCATCTGGCAATCACACCCTGCCTCCTCGCCACCCTAGCCACTGTTTGGGAAACTAAAAGGACACAGTCCTTTTAGACTGTGAGCCCACTGTTGGGTAGGGACTGTCTCTATATGTTGCCAACTTGTACTTCCCAAGCGCTTAGTACAGTGCTCTGCACACAGTAAGCGCTCAATAAATACAATTGATCGATTGATTGATGCCTCTGCCTCCTTCGTTCTCACCCACTATGTTAGGTCTGCCGCTTGACTGTGTGCCCACTGTTGGATAGGGACTCTCTCTATATGTTGCCAACTTGTACTTCCCAAGCGCTTAGTACAGTGCTCTGCACACAGTAAGCGCTCAATAAATACGATTGATTGATTGATTGTCTGCTGTGTGACCTTGGGCAAGTCACTTCACTTCTCTGTACCTCAGTTACCTCATCTGTAAAATGGGGTTTGCGACTGTAAGCCCCATGGGGGACAGGGACCGTGTCCGATCCAATTTGCTTGTATCCACCCCATTACTTAGTACAGTGTCTGGTACACAGTAAGCGCTTAACAAATACCACAGCAATAATTATCATCATCCCCTAAGTCGGACAGAGACCTGACTCGGACAGCAACGTGGAAGGGGCTTTGTCTCCGGCCCCGATCAGCAGGGCGCCGCCAAAAGAAGAGTTCGGGCCGTAAGAGGCTCCAGTGAACCTCTTGAGAAGCAGCAAGGTGTAGTGGATTGAGCACTGGCCTGGGAGTGAGAAGGTCATCAATCAATCAATCAATCAATCGTATTTATTGAGCGCTTACTGTGTGCAGAGCGCTGTACTAAGCACTTGGGAAGTACAAGTTGGCAACATATAGAGACGGTCCCTACCCAACAGTGGGCTCACAGACTAGAAGGGGGAGACAGAGAACAAAACCAAACATATTAACAAAATAAAATAAATAGAATAGATATGTACAAGTAAAATAAATAAATAAATAGAGTACTAAATATGTACATACATATATACAGGTGCTGTGGGGAAGGGAAAGAGGTAAGGCGGGGGGGATGGGAGGTAAGATGGGGGGGATGGGTTCTAATTCCGGCCCTGCTACTTGTCTGCTGTGTGACCTTCTACAAATCACTTCACTTCTCTGTGCCTCGGTTACCTCATCTATAAAATCAATCAATCAGTCAATCGTATTTATTGAGCGCTTACTGTGGGCAGAGCACTGTACTAAGCACTTGGGAAGTACAAGTTGGCAACATATAGAGATAGTTCCTACCCAACAGTGGGCTCACAGTATAAAAGGGGGAGACAGAGAACAAAACCAAACATACTAGCAAAATAAAATAAATAGAATAGATATGTACAAGTAAAATAAATAAATAAATAGAGTAATAAATATGTACAGACATATATACATATATACAGGTGCCATGGGGAAGGGAAGGAGGTAAGATGGGGGGATGGAGAGGGGGACGAGGGGGAGAGGAAGGAAGGGGCTCAGTCTGGGAAGGCCTCCTGGAGGAGGTGAGCTCTCAGCAGGGCCTTGAAGGGAGGAAGAGAGCTAGCTTGGCGGATGGGCAAAGGGAGGGCATTCCAGGCCCGGGGGATGACGTGGGCCGGGGGTCGATGGCGGGACAGGCGAGAGCGAGGCCTAACGGTGAGGAGATTAGCGGCAGAGGAGCGGAGGGTGCGGGCTGGGCTGTTGAAGGAGAGAAGGGAGGTGAGGTAGGAGGGGGCGAGGTGATGGACAGCCTTGAAGCCCAGGGTGAGGAGTTTCTGCCTGATAAAATGGGGATTAAGACTGTGGCCCCAAGTGGGAGAAGGGACTGTTTCCAATCCGATTGCGTGTATCTACCCCTGTGCTTAGTACAGTACCTGGCATTTAGTAAGCAATTAACAAATTCCATTATTATTATTTTTATAATCATTATTACTTATTTACAGAAAGTTCTCAGTCGTGCCCTCTGCCTGCCACAGAACCAACTGTCCTCTGGGTCTTCTTTCCACCTCCGCCCCTCTTTCTGGGAAGCTGGAATCGCGAGCCCTCCCTTCCTGGAAGCCGGCTGGACCAGGCGGCCGTGGCGGCGGCCGGGGTGAAGGCGTGGTGGGTCCGGCTCTGGAGGTCGGCACGGGAACCGGGCGCACGCTCCGCCTGGACCCGCCGCCATGGCTCCGGTGAGAATTAGCCACGTGGTCTCTTTCACGTCTCAGGTAAGGGTCTGTCAGCAAGCCCTGCGATGGGGGGCGGTGGGAGCCCCGCTTAAATGGCCCCCAACCCAGGTGGCAGTGGGGCGAGGCCTCCGGTGGCCCCACTGAGGCTCCCGGCCTCCGCCCCGGCCTCTTGGGGACCACTGCCGTGGCCGGGCTAATGGAAAGTGCTGGCCACATGCCCGCTTTGCCCCCTTCCTCCCTGAGCCCCCCCAGTTTCTCTGCCCCGAACCCAGGACCCCCGGCATCCGGCCGAGAACCTGCTGGCCATGGACAGCCCCCGGCCCTGGCTCGGCAGCCCGCAGGACCGCAGCGGGAGGCTCAGAGTGGAGCTGCAGCTCGAACGGGCCGTGCCCATCGGCTACGTCGACGTCGGTAGGTGGGCCGCCGGGCAGAGAGCGGGCGGGGGGGCCGAGGCCGGGGCCTGGCGTGACCCCCCCCACCGCCCGCCCACGTGTGTCCGCAGGGAACTGTGGCTCCGCCTTCGTGCAGATGGAGGTGGGCCGCTCCTGCTGGGCCCCGGACAGGCCGTACCTCACCCTCCTCCCCACCACCACCCTGATGACCCCCGCCGACTCCAAGCTGGGCAAGAACCGCTCCGCCGTCCGCATGTTCAAGCACGGTAGCCGGCGGGCAGCGGCGGGAGGGGTGGCGGGCCGCTCAGAGCCCAGCGCTGGGCACACTTACTCTATTTATTTATTTTACTTGTACATATCTATTCTATTTATTTTATTTTGTTAGTACGTTTGGTTTTGTTCCCTGTCTCCCCCTGTTAGACTGTGAGCCCACTGTTGGGTAGGGACTGGCTCTAGATGTTGCCAATTTGTACTTCCCAAGCGCTCAGTACAGTGCTCTGCACACAGTAAGCGCTCAATAAATACGACTGATGATGATGATGATGACCAAGCCTCCCAACGGGGAGCGCGTGGCCCAGGGAAGCGGCGTGGCCTAGTGGCTCGAGCACGGCCCTGGGAGGCAGAAGGTCCTCGGGCAAGTCGCTTCACTTCTCTGGGCCTCAGCTACCTCATCTGTCAAATAATAATAAAAATGATAGTATTTATCAAGCGCTTACTACGTGCCAAACACTGTTCTAAGCGCTGGGGAGGTTACAAAGTGATCAGGTTGTCCCACGGGGGGCTCGCAGTTTTAATCCCCGTTTTACAGATGAGGGAACTGAGGCACAGAGAAATGAAGTGACTTGCCCAGAGTCACACAGGTGACAATGGGCGGAGCCGGGGTTTGAACCCATGACCTCTGACTCCAAAGCCAGGGCTTTTTCCACTGAGCCACGCTGTTTCCCTAATTAAATGGGGATTGAAGGTGTGAGCCCCATTTGGGATGGACTAAGCACCTCTCCCAGTGCTTAGTACAGTGCCCAGCACACGGTAAGCCCTTAACAAATACATTAAAAAAAAAAAACGGATGGTCTGCCTCGGCCTTCAGGCCCAGAAACCCACCATCGTCCTGAGTGCTGGAATTAATAATAATAATAGTAATAATGGCATTTGTTAAGCGCCTACTATGTGCAAAGCACTGTTCTAAGCGCTGGAGGGTATGCAAGGTGATCAGGTTGTCCCACGTGGGGCTCACAGTCTTAATCCCCATTTTCCAGATGAGGGAACTGAGGCTCAGAGAAGTGAAGTGACCTGCCCAAGGTCACACAGCAGACACGTGGTGGAGTCGGGATTAGAACCCATGACCTCTGGCTCCCAAGCCCGGGCTCTTTCCACTGAGCCGTGCTGCGAGGGCTAGTGGCTAGAGCACAGGCCTGGGAGTCAGAAGGACCTGGGTTCTAATCCTGGCCCTGCCATGTGTCTGCTGGGTGACCTTGGACAAGTCATTTAACCTTCTGTGTCTCAGTTACCTCATCTGTAAAATGGGGATAAGAGCGGGAGCCCCCTGTCAACCGGGACCGTGTCTGACTCGATTGAGTTGTGTCTCCCCCTTCTAGATTGTGAGCCTGCTGTTGGGTAAGGACCGTCTCTATATGTTGCCAACTTGGACTTCCCAAGCGCTTAGTACAGTGCTCTGCACACAGTAAGCGCTCAATAAATACGATTGAGTGAATACCCCAGTACTTAAAACAGCGCTTGGCACATAGTAGGAGAAGGAGAAACAGTGTGGCTCAGTGGAAAGAGCACAGGCTTTGGAGTCAGAGGTCAAGGGTTCAAATCCCAGCTCCGCCAATTGTCAGCCATGTGACTTTGGGCAAGTCACTTCACTTCTCTGGGCCTCAGTTCCCTCACCCGTAAAAGGGGGATGAAGACTGTGAGCCCCATGTGGAACAACCTGGTCACCTTGTAACCTCCCCAGTGCTTAGAACAGTGCTTTGCACATAGTAACAGGGGAAGAGCCCACTGTTGGGTAGGGACTATCTCTATATGTTGCCAACTTGTACTTCCCAAGCGCTTAGTACAGTGCTCTGCACACAGTAAGCGCTCAATAAATACGATTGATTGATTGATTGATAGTAAGCGCTTAATAAATGCCATCATCATTATTATCATCATCATCAATCGTATTTATTGAGCGCTTACTGTGTGCAGAGCACTGTACTAAGCACTTGGGAAGTACAATTTGGCAACATCTAGAGACAGTCCCTACCCAACAGTGGGCTCACAGTCTAAAAGGGGAGATAGAGAACAAAACCAAACATACTAACAAAATAAAATAAATAGAATAGATATGTACAAGTAAAATAAATAGAGTAATAAATATGTACAAACATATATACATATATACAGGTGCTGTGGGGAAGGGAAGGAGGTAAGATGGAGGGGATGGAGAAGGGGACGAGGGGGAGAGGAAGGAAGGGGCTCAGTCTGGGAAGGCCTCCTGGAGGAGGTGAGCTCTCAGTAGGGCCTTAATTATTGATTGATCATTATTGATCTGTATACTGGGGACACTCTCTTGTCCCCAGTGATCAGATTCCCACTGGGGCAGTCAGGGGGTGCTCCATCAGTTGACTGTGTCCCTGCCCGCCCCCGCCCCGCTCCTCCAGGGGACTTTCTGGCCCCCGCGGCGGGAGAGCCGTGGGACCGCGTGCGAGTGACGTGCAGCCAGCCGTTCCACCCACGCCACCAGTTCGGACTGACCTTCCTCCGCCTCCGCTCCCCGCTGGAATGGACCCAGGAGCCCGGGGCGCCGGCCCCCGGCCAGAGCCAGGTGGGACTTCACCCTCGGTGGGGCGGAGGCTGGACCCCCCGGGACCTCGGCCGCGGGAGGAGACCCCCGGCTGTGGACGATGGGGTGCTGAGCGTCGCAGTTGCGGCGGGAGGTGGGGTGAGGCTTCCAGGGGAGCAGGCAGGGAGGACCAGGACCGCTTCCCGGGGGGCGGGAAGAGGCTAGGGACCCCCCAACTGGGGGCAATTTCAGAGCCAAACAGGAGTCTTACCTCCTTCCCTTCCCCACAGCACCTGTATATATGTATATATGTTTGTACATATTTATTACTCTATTTATTTTACTTGTACATATCTATTCTATTTATTTTATTTTGTTAGCATGTTTGGTTTTGTTGTCCGTCTTCCCCTTTTAGACTGTGAGCCCACTGTTGGGTAGGGACTGTCTCTCTGTGTTGCCAATTTGTACTTCCCAAGCGCTTAGTACAGTGCTCTGCACATAGTAAGCGCTCAATAAATACGATTGATGATATGTATATATGTTTGTACATATTTATTACTCTATTTATTTATTTATTTTACTTGGACATATCTATTCTATTTATTTTATTTTGTTAGTGTGTTTGGTTTTGTTCTCCGTCTCCCCCTTTTGACTGTGAGCCCACTGTTGGATAGGGACTGTCTCTATATGTTGCCAACTTGGACATCCCAAGCGCTTAGTACAGTGCTCTGCACACAGTAAGCGCTCAATAAATATGATTGATTGATTGATTGATTGATTGGTGGTGCTGACCGGCACCAAGGAGCGCCCCAACAATAAGCTCCATTAACCTCCTCTTCCTCTCTCCAGCAGGAGCCTCCTCTTCCTCCCGCCTCTTCTCCCCCTCCTCCTCATAGCCTCCCCTGGCTCGCCAGCCCTGCCATCCGGAAGACGTTTTTCCCCGAGCCACAGCCGTGCGTAATCGTCATCATTCTTAATAATAATGTAATAGTAGTAATAATAATGGCATTTATTCATAATTATTCTTAATAATAATGTAATAGTAGTAATAATAATGGCATTTATTCATAAATAATTTATTCATTATAATTTATTCATTATAATGATGGTATTTGTTAAGCGCTTACTCACCATTCTAAGCGCTGGGGAGGTTACAAGGTCATCAGATTGTCCCGCGGGGGGCTCACAGTCTTAATCCCCATTTTACAGATGAGGTAACTGAGGCACAGAGAAGTGAAGTGACTTGCCCAAAGTCACCCAGCTGACAAGTGGCGAAGCTGGGATTTGAACCAATGACCTCTGACTCCAAAGCCCGGGCTCTTTCCACTGAGCCACGCTGCTTCTTACTATGTGCAAAGCACTGTTCTAAGCACTGGGGAGGTTACAAGGTGATCAGGTTGTCCCACAGGGAGCTCACAGTTTTAATCCCCATTTTACAGATGAGGTAACTGAGGCGCAGAGAAGTTAAGTGACTTGCCCAAAGTCACCCAGCTGACAAGTGGCGAAGCTGGGATTTGAACCCTTGACCTCTGACTCCAAACCCCGGGCTCTTTCTAGACTGTGAGCCCACTGTTTGCTGGGGACCATCTCTATATGTTGCCAACTTGTACTTCCCAAGCGCTTAGTACAGTGCTCTGCACACAGTAAGCGCTCAATAAATACGATTGATTGATTGATTAGAGAAGCAGCGTGGCTCTAATTGATTGGAGTTAGAGAAGCAGCGTGGCTCAGCGGAAAGAGCACGGGCTTTGGAGTCAGAGGTCATGGGTTCAAATCCCGGCTCCGCCAACTGTCAGCTGTGTGACTTTGGGCAAGTCACTTAACTTCTCTGTGCCTCAGTTACCTCATCTGTAAAATGGGGATGAAGACTGTGAGTCCCACCGTGGGACAACCTGATCACCTTGTATCCTCCCCAGCACTTAGAACAGTGCTTTGCACATAGTAAGTGCTTAATAAGTGCCATTATTATTATTATAATTTTTTTTTTTTTATTGATTTCCACTGAGCCACGCTGTGCTTACTGTATGTCGAGGACTGTATGGAGTAGCAGTGCGGCCTATTGGAAAGGAGAACAGCCCAGTGAGTCAGAGCATCTGGGTTCTTCTCGAGACTCTGCCAGTCGTCTGCTGTGTGACCTTGGGGGTAGTCAGGGCACTTCTCTGTACCTCAGTTTCCCCATCTGTTTAATAGGGATTCAGTGCCTGTTATCCCTTGTACTTAGACAGTGAGCTCCATGCGGGATAAGGACTGTGTCCAATCTGATTAACTTGTATCTACCTCAGCGCTTAGTACAGTGCTTGAGATCTGGTAAGCGCTTAACAAATGTAATAATAGCAATAAGTGCTGGGGGAGATGCAAGATAAATCAGGTCAGACACAGTCCCAGTCCAAAATAGTGCTTACAGAGAAGCTGCGTAGCTCTAGTGGAAAGAGCACGGGCTTGGGAGTCAGAGGTCATGGGTTCTAATTCCGGCTCCGCCACTTGTCAGCTGAGTGACTTTGGGCAAGTCACTTAACTTCTCTGGGCCTCAGTTACCTCATCTGTAAAATGGGGATTAAGACTGTGAGCCCCACGTGGGACAATCTGATTACCTTGTATCTCCACAGCGCTTAGATCAGTGCTTGGCACATAGTAAGCGCTTAACAAATGCCATTATTATTATTATTATTACAGTTTAATTATTACTATTATTCATCATCATCATCATCAATCGTATTTATTGAGCGCTTACTATGTGCAGAGCACTGTACTAAGTGCTTGGGAAGTACAAATTGGCAACATATAGAGACAGTCTCTACCCAACAGTGGGCTCACAGTCTAAAAGGGGGAGACAGAGAACAAAACCAAACATACTAACAAAATAAAATAGAATAGATATGTACAAATAAAATAAATAAATAGAGTAATAAATATGTACAAACATATATACATATATACAGGTGCTGTGGGGAAGGGAAGGAGGTAAGATTGGGGGGATGGAGAGGGGGACGAGGGGGAGAGGAAGGAAGGGGCTCAATCTGGGAAGGCCTCCTGGAGGAGGTGAGCTCTCAGCAGGGCCTAGAAGGGAGGAAGAGAGCTAGCTTGGCGGGTGGGCAGAGGGAGGGCATTCCAGGCCCGGGGGATGACGTGGGCCGGGGGTCGATGGCGGGACAGGCGAGAGCGAGGTACGGTGAGGAGATCAGCGGTGGAGGAGCGGAGGGTGCGGACTGAGCTGTAGAAGGAGAGAAGGGAGGGGAGGTAGGAGGGGGCGAGGGGTTGGACAGCCTTGAAGCCCAGGGTGAGGAGTTTCTGCCTGATGTGCAGATTGATTGGTAGCCACTGGAGATTTTTGAGGAGGGGAGTGATATGCCCAGAGCATTTCTGGACAAAGATAATCCGGGCAGCAGCATGAAGTATGGATTGAAGTGGAGAGAGACACGAGGATGGGAGATCAGAGAGAAGGCTGATGCAGTAGTCCAGACGGGATAGGATGAGAGCTTGAATGAGCAGGATAGCGGTTGGGATGGAAAGGAAAGGGCGGATCTTGGCAATGTTGTAGAGCTGAGACCGGCAGGTTTTGGTCACGGCTTGGATGTGAGGGGTGAATGAGAGAGCGGAGTCGAGGATGACACCAAGGTTGCGGACTTGTGAGACGGGAAGGATGGTAGTGCCGTCAACAGAGATGGGAAAGTCAGGGAGAGGGCAAGGGCAATTATTAAACTATTATTACTATTATTATTAAACTGTAATTATTATTACAGTTTAAGGAGGGAGAAGCAGTGTGCAATGAGGAAACTGAGGCACAGAGAAGCTAAGTGTTGTGCCCAAACTCTCCCAGAGCTATAATTACAACTCAGGTCACCTGACTCCCTAGCCAGTGCCTTTCCCAGGCCACACTAAACCCCAGCACCCCAAGTCTGTGAAGCGTGGTGGGGGTGGGCTCATGTACGATTATGATTGAATTAAATACGATTGAATGAATGTAGTACAGTGCTCTGCACACAGTAAGCGCTCAATAAATACTGTTGCATGAATGAATGGTGGTCCCACCATCTTTCCAGGAAAAGGGTTGGGAAAAGTCATATTGTCACCCACAGGACCCTCTACTGGTATTATCTCTCTCTCTCTCCTTCTCACTCTCGACTTCCTGTGACTTTCCCTACCCCGCCTGTCTCCCTCCGACCCCGAGTGCCCCTCTCCGGAAGAAGGCGAGGGATCCCCGGAGTCAGGGAGCCCCGGATCTGATCCCGCAGGAGCCCCAAGAAGGTGGTGGACCTCCAGAGCCACCTGCAGCAGCTGCGGCCCGGGACGCTGACCCGCCCGGCCCGCATGGTGCTGGAGGCCACCCGCCGGGCCCACCTGACCCCTGCTGAGACCCCAGGGAGCTGCCGCCCAGAGGAGCCCACACCCACCACCGTGGCCGCCCCAGGTCAGTCCGTCAGTCCTACTTATTGAGCGCTTACTGTGTACGGAGCACTGTACTAAGCGCTTGGGAGAGTACAGTCTCTTCTGCATCACCTTTGTTCTTCCCACTTCCCAGCCCCACAGCACTTACGTACAGATCTGTCATTTATTCATTTATATCAATGTCTGTCGTCCCCCGTGCTAGACTGTGAGCTTATTGTGGGCGGGGAATGTGTCTGTTTATTGTTGTATTGTACTCTCCCAAGAGCTTAGTACGGTGCTCTGCTCATAGTAAGCGCTCAATAAATACGATTGAATGACTAAGTGAATGATTGAATGAAAATAACAGGCACATTCCCTGCCCGCAACGAGTTTACAGTCTAGAAGCTGGATGGTGGTTGGCGGGAAGGGCGACTGGACTGTGAACCCGTCCCTTCCTGCTTCCCACCCTCTCTGCCGCCTTGGCTAGGGTCTCTCCTGGCTCACCACTCCTCCACCCCGCTCCTCCTGTCCCCAACCTCAGCTTTCTAGCTGAGGAAAGACCCCTGTAGACCACCCCTTACGCCTGCCTAATGACAGGGGCTCCCTCTGCCTGACTGCTGGATGGTTTCCTTTTCAGAGAAGCAGCATGGTGTAGTGGCTAGAGCACGGGCCCGGGAATCAGAAGGGTTCCAAGCCCGGCTCTGCCACTTATTTGCTGTGAGATCTTGGGCAAGTCACTTCATTTCTCTGTGCCTCTGTTGCCTCATCTGTAAAATGGGGACTGTGAGCCCTATGTGGGACAGGTGCCCGTATCCACCTCAGTGCTTAGTACAGTGCCTGGCACGTAGTAAGCACTTAACGAATACCATAATTATTAAGATGGGGATGAAGATTGTGAACCCCATGTGGGACACGGACTGAGTCCAACCTGATAATCCTGTACCTAGCCCAGTGTTTACTACAGCGTGTGGCACGTAGTAATATAGTAAGCACTTAATAAATACCATTAAACAAACGCTCTGTCTGTTCAGGGCTCTTCCTAACGCCTTACCTGGCACCTGTAGCTAGCTGACTCCCGCCGTCCGCTGCCACTTCTTTATTAAGTGCCGCCCAGTCGTTTCCGATTCATAGCGACTCCGTGGATATACTTTCTCCAGAATGTCCTGATCTCTGCCATAATCCGCAACCTTTCTAACAGTTCTTCCGTTATCGTTGCTGTGGTCTCTATCCACCTAGCCACCGGTCTGCCTCTTCCTCATTTCCCCCGGACTTTTCCTAGCATTCGTGTCTTCTCCAGAGAATCAGTCCTCCTGATTACGTGTCCAAAATATGCTAATCTAAGTCGGGTTATTTGGCCTTCCAAACACCACTGCGGCTTAATTTGCTCTCAAATCCATTTGTTTGTTTTTCGGGCAGTCCCAGGTATTCACAAAAGCCTTCTCTTTTAGACTGTGAGCCCACTGTTGGGTAGGGACTGTCTCTATATGTTGCCAACTTGTACTTCCCAAGCGCTTAGTACAGTGCTCTGCACACAGTAAGCGCTCCATAAATACGATTGATTGATTCTCCAACACCACGTTTCAAAAGAATCGATGTTCTGTCCATCCTGTTTTTTCAACATCCAGCTTTCGGATCCCTATATTGCCACTGGAAATGCCAAAGAATCGACAGTTTGTATTTTGGGGGCAATTGTTACATCAGCACATTTCATGACTTTTTCCAGGCTCTTTCTAGCAAGTCTTTCTACCATTAATCGTCAGCGTATTTCTTGGCTACCAGTTCCTTTATTATTGATTATCGATCCCAGGAGAGAAAAATTGACAACTCTTTCAATCTTCTCTCCATCCACTACAAATGCGTTAAAATTTCCAGTTGTCATGATCGTGACATTCAAATGTAGGCCCATCTTTTTGCTCTGATCCTTGACTTTTAATAAGAAGCCCTTCAAATTTTCTTCACTTTCTGCCAGTAGGGTTGTACCATGAGCATAAAGAAGGGTGTTCATATTGCTTCCTCCAATCTTTACTCCCCGTTCATCTTCATCCAATCCAGCTTCTTTCATTAGGTATTCGGTGTGAAGGATGAACAGATAAAGCGATAAGATACATCCTTGTCTTACACCCTTACTGATGGGAAACCAATCTGTTTCTCCATATTCTGTTCTTATTGTAGTCTCCTGTTTGTCGAACAGGTTCCGTATTAATGCAATTAAATGGTCCGGCATGCCCATTTTCCTTAATGTGCTCCAGAGTTTCTTGTGATCCATTCAGTCAAAGGCCTTGCTATAATCAATACAGCACATGCTGCCTTCCTTTTGTTATTCTCTTGTCCTCTCAATTATCCAACGGACGTCGCCAATAACATCTCACGTCCCTCGCCCTTTCCGGCATCCCGCTTGAACATCAGGCAATTTGTGTTCCGTGTAGGTCTCCAGTCAACGCTGTATAACTTTTAGCAATACCTTGCTGGCACCTGAGATCAAAAAAACTGTACAGTGATTGTCGCATTTAGTTGAATCTCCTTTCTTCAGTACACTGGCCCTGGCTTTCTTTAAAACAATTTCCCAGGGCTCAGGACAACCATTTATTGGTACTTATAGAGTGTTTTGCTGTGTGCAGAGTAGTAGTAGTAGTATTTATTAAGTGCTTACTGGGTTCAGAGACCTGTACCAAGCCCTGGGAGAGAATACACCATTGAGAATTAGATCCAGTTCCTGTCCCTCAGGGGGCTACAGTCTAATAATATAAAGGGGGACGAGGGAACTGGTGACACAAAAGGAATGATGAAACAATAAAAAAGCAGTAAAACAAAAGACAAGCACTATACTAAGCACTTGGGACTGCACCGAGTTGGCAGACCATTTTTTTAAAAGATATTTCATTCATTCAATCGTATTTATTGTGCACTTACTGTGTGCAGAGCACTGTACTAAGCGCTTGGGAAGTACAATTCAGCAGCATATAGCGACAGTCCCTGTATTTGTTAAGTGCTTACTATGTGCCAGGCAGTGTACTATGGGCTCTGGTAGATACCAGCTAATCATGTTGGACACAGTCCCCGTCCCATTTGGGGCTCACAGTCTCAACCCTCATTTTGCAGATGAGGGAACTGAGCCCCAGAGAAGTGAAGTGAGGTTAGTACGGTGCTCTGCTCACAGTAAGCGCTCAATAAATATGATTGAATGAATAAGTGAACGATTGAATGAAAATAACAGGCACGTTCCCTGCCCGCAATGAGTTTACAGTCTAGAAGCTGGATGGTGGTTGGCGGGAAGGGACTGGACTTCCCAAGTGACTTACCCAAGGTCACACAGCAGACAAGTGGTGGATCCGGAATTAGAATCCAGGCCCGGGCTCTATCCACTAGGCCATATTCCTTGCCCACAACGAGCTTACAGCCTAGAGGATACCGACCGATGCCCTGGTGGTTGTATGCACACCGTCTCTGCCTTGGCAGGGGTGGGTTGGGCCTCGATTCCCCTTTCCACCCATTTGCCCAGTATTTTCAGGGTTGGCAACGTCTCGGGGTGGCTCCGGGCCCAGCCTTACCTAATCCCCCCAGGCAGACCTGACTCAAACCAGCCTCCGCAGCCTGAGGCAGGCGAGAGAAGCCCGGAAGTCCTGACCTCAGCAACCTTTGCCCTCAGAGAAATTTTTACTCTCTACACCTAGCTTAACCACCATCCCCACCTTTCCCCACCACCTCAGACCCCTCATGTTGACCTGGTTTTGTTCAGGAGGTGCCCCTGAGGGACAGAAGATGGTGGCTCAGAAGAGAGGCCGAAGACAACAGCCGGGCGGGAAGAAGAAACAGAGGCTGCTGGCCCCTGGAAGGTAACCGGGATCAACCAGGGACTTGGAATCCGGGTTTCGAGGCTGCAACCTCAGAGCTAGTTCCCTGCCCTAGTGTCTCTGTCTCTCTGCTTGTCTCTCTTTCTCCCCCGCCCCCCTGGTTTAGACCATGGTGACCTAGGGTTGTGTGCCCTTGTTCTGAAAAACTAAAAAGCCGGAGTAGCCCACGAAAAAGATCTGAGGGTCCAGGGGAACACAAGCCAGAGGTGCTTGAATCGGGCAGTCTGCAGAAAGTCCACAGCAGCACAACCCGTGGCCCCCAGTAAGGTAACTGCTGGGTCCAGCCGACCCCAGAGCTTGGACCTCTGCAAGGCCCGGAAATCTGTCAGCCGAGAGGCAAAACAGGAGTTGGAGGCCGAAACCTGGAGAAGAGAGGGCTGAAGGAGAGTGGGCTTTGCGTGTTGCCTGAAGAAGGGAAACGGGTGAGGGGTAGAGAGGAGCCGACCTGAGGCCCAGATGGGAGGCAGTGGGTGGAAGGCAGGGGTGTTCCTCCTCGCGAGGATTTCAAGAAGCAGCTAAATACCCCTGAACCTCGGGCTACGATATGCCCCGCTTCAAGCAGAGGGATGGCCGAGAGGGCAGATTCAGTCAAGCGGCAGTTAGAGCCCAGAGTTCACAGAGGGGAGAGAGGGTTGCCGGGTCAGGAAGAAATGGGGCTGATGCTGTTTCTTTTCTTTTTTCTTCTTTATGGTATTTGCTAAGCACTTCCCATGTACCAGAAGCAGCGTGGCTCAGTGGAAAGAGCCCGGGCTTTGGAGACAGAGGTCATAGGTTCAAATCCCAGCTCTGCCAACTGTCAGCTGTGTGACTTTGGGCAAGTCACTTCACTTCTCTGTGCCTCAGTTACCTCATCTGTAAAATGGGGATGAAGACTGTGAGCCCCACGAGGGACAACCTGATCACCGTGTAACTTCCCCACTGCTTAGAACAGTGCTTTGCACATAGTAAGCGCTTAACAAATACCATCATTATTATTATTACTAGGCCCTGTACTAAGCGCTGGGGTAGTTACAAGCTAATCAGGTTGGACACAGTCCCTGTCCTATATTTTCCAGATCAGGGAACAGAAGCCCAGGAAGTGAAGTGATTTGCCCAGCTTTCCACAGTGGACTAGTGGCAGAGCCGGGATTATAACCCAGGTTTATTCATTCATTCAATCATGTTTATCAAGCACTTTGTGCGGAGCACTGTAGTAAGTGCTTGGGAGAGTACAATACAACAATAAACAGACACATTCCCTGCCCACAGTGAGCTTACAGTCTAGAGCAGGGGAGACTGACATTAATATAAATAAATAAATAAATGGCAGATATGTATGTAAGTGTCGTGGGGCTGGGACGGGGGGATAGAACGAAGAGAGCAGGTCAGGGCGACGCAGAAGGGAATGGGAGAAGAGGAAAGGGGGGCTTATTCAGGGAAGGCTTCTTGGAGGAGATGTACCTTCAGTAAGGCTTTGAAGGGCGGGGAGAGTCATTATCTGGTGGATTTGAGGAGGGAGGGCGTTCCAGGCCAGAGGCAGGACGTGGACCAGGGGTCGGTGACGAAGTAGGTGAGATCGAGGCCCAGTAGAAGGTTAGCATTAAGAGGTCTTTCTTTTTGACACCCAGGCCCGTTCTCTATCCACTAGGCCATGCTGCTTCTCATGAAACATTTCTGTAATAGAGGCGGGAACCTATCCTGGGGCTGGGGGCGGGCAGGTGAGATGGAGACACTCCAGCCCCACTCAGGGAGGGTTACCAACTTGTACATCCCAAGCGCTTAGTACAGTGCTCTGCACACAGTAAGCGCTCAATAAATACGATTGATTGATTGATTGATTACCAAAGAGTGCTCCTTGCCCTGGCTGGCCCCCACGGCAGTTGGCAGCCCCTCGTCAAACCCCTGATCTCCTAGGTCTCTGCGGACCGCCGGGCCCAGCAGAGGACGGAGTGGTGCGTCAAGCCCGAGGTGGAGACCCCCCAAAACCCAGGAGACCCCAGCCCAAAGCCAGACCGCTCCAAGCCCGAGTCTGTGTCCCATCTGTGCAGGTAAGTGTGTTGGGGAGCAGAATGTCGTAGTGGGTAGAACGCTGGCCTGGGAGCCGGAAGGTCATGAGCTCTAATAATAATGATGGCATTTATTAAGCGCTTACTGTGTGCAAAGCACTGTTCTAAGCGCTGGGGGGAATACATGGTGATCAGGTTGGCCCACACGGGGCTCACAATCTTAACCCTATTTTACAGATGAGGTAACTGAGGCTCAGAGAAGTTAAGTGACTTGCCCAAAGTCACACAGCAGACATGTGGTGGAGCCGGAATTCGAATCCATGACCTCTGACTCCAAAGCCCTTGCTCTTTCCACTGAGCCATGCTGCTTCTCTAATCCAGGCTCCACCACCTGTCTGCTGTGTGACTTTGGGCAAGTCACTTCTCTGGGCCTCAGTTCCCTCGTCTGGAAAATGGGGATTGAGACTTTGAGCCCCACTTGGGACAGGGACTGTGTCCAACCCGATTTGCTTGTATCCACCCAGCGCTTAGTACAGTGCCTGGCACACAGTAAGCACTCAACAAATGCCATAATTATTATTATTAGTGCAGAATCCTCCTGACCGGACCTCGGAGGACCCAAGATAGTGGGATTGACGCCGCTCCATCTCTCTCGTCCCCTAACCCGCCCTTCCCACCTGGCCCTCCGGCAGGCTCCGCCTCCTGGCCCTGGTTTTGTCCCCCTCTGTCTCTATCCCAGTCAGAAGTGAGAGTGGCGCCTCATTCATTCATTCATTCAATCTTATTTATTGAGTGCTTACTGTGTGCAGAGCACTGTACTAAGCGCTTGGGAAGTACAAGTTGGCAACATATAGAGACGGTCCCTACCCAACAACAGACTCACAGTCTAGAAGGGGGAGACAGACAACAAAACAAAACACGTGGAAGGTGTCAAGTCATCAGAACAAATAGAATTATAGGCCTCGCTCTTACCCAAAGGGGAGCCACATCCGGGGGAGGGCCCATCTCCCCTGGGAGCACACCAACTCCCCAATTCCTCTCCTCCCACCCGAGGTACCTTTCCCGAGGACTTCCTTCCCCTCCACGCTGCCACCTGCGGAGAAGAGGACCCCTCCGTGGGCCGGAGCCTGCCCTCGCCCTCCTGGACCACCATCTCTTCCTCCTCCTCCTCCTCCTCCTCGGACTCTGAGGACTCCACTCCCCCAGCTTGGGTGCAGTGCCCACTCTGTCAGATCCGTTTCCCGGCTGCGGACGTGGAGAGTCACGCCAGCACGTGTGGGGAGCCGGCTCCCGCCCTGGAGAACCCCTGGACGTGGATGGAATAGTTCTGAGCTGAGGTAGCCGGCCTTCCCCCTGACATTTCCACTCCTGCTCTTCCTCGGCTTGACTGTCACTACAAGCAGGGAGGACTGCCCAGAGGCAGAAATGAACTCTTTCCCTCTTGCCATTCTGCCTGCAGCAGTCCTTCTGACCCTATTAACTGGGGGGAAGGGGGAACCTGGGGAGAACATGACAACTCTTAAGTCCTGCTCCCCCAGCCCCCATAGCACTTTAGGGTTCTGCCAGACTGCATGAGACAGCAGGAAAAATTGGGCCACTCAAGAGCAATCGACCAGTAGTATTTATTGAGCGCGTACTGTGTGCAGAGCACAGTACTGAGGGCTTGGAAGATTACACTAGAACAAAAGAAGTTCATGAATTGGGCTTCTACAAGGAAAAGAGCTAAGTGGGTGTTACTACTTCAAGGTACTTGGATTAAATTATGGCCCAGTACCAGACTAAGGTCAGACTGCAGTTAAGCTGGGATTTTGTTTTCCCATCTCCCTTGCACAATGCTCTATATAGCAAATGCTCACTAAATACTACTGTTCGATTGATTTACTTGTCACCACCCCGCCAGTTCATACCAACCAGGACTTTCCTGGACCGGGGGAGCCTCAGTGATGTGCAGTAGAGTTCAAACCACACTTCTGGACACCGGGATTACTGTAAAAAGCTTTTTACTTGGTTTTACAAACATGCAAGGGAGTGACACTTACACACACTCACTCACTCCACTCCAAGGGTCCAATACCAGTCTGTGGTCAAAGGAGCCCGTTCTGCCCATCAAGTGTTGCTACCCAACTCCTTACTTCTCTCTGTGTCTCAGCATGCTGCTTCTCTGTCTGCCCTCTGCGTGCCTCCAAATGTGCCCCTCACCATTCAAAGCAGCCATTTATCCGGCTGAGGCATCACAGCTGGGGCTTTAAATTGCAGTCATTTATTGGCCCAGGCCCGGGTAGAACAGGGAGGGAAAGCCCTGCCTCCCTCCATGCTTCTCCCACTCAGGACTGCAATCACCTGCTCTCAAGTACAGCCCATCATGACCTCCGCAAAGTCTTTCCCTTGTTATTCGTGGGATCATAAAGAGTCACTGATAAGGCAGCTTACTGTGGGCTCACCTCATTACTGTTATATCCAGACTACTGGTATCCAGACTTGAGATTCTGACAGACGCTTTTTTCGGCATAATAAATATTTTGATACCTTTTTTCTATAGAGAAGAGTGTCTGTGAAGTCTGTGTGTGTGTGAGTCCATTATTTTGGAGGGGAACCATGCTATTGCTATAAGGAGGAAGTTAAATTCTTTACCCAGTCTTCTACCTGCCCTCCCCAGGAGCAGGTCTGGAGCAAACCTCCCCTTCCCCCAGAAGCCTCCTGTGACTCTCTAGGGTCTAAATCTATCGAGTGGTGGGGTGGTGGCAGCATATTTCAGAGATAACTTTTGGAGGTTCACTAGTTGCAGTGCTCTGCACAAAGTAAGCACTCAATAAATATGATTGAATGAATGGAGCTATTTGAAGTTGAAGAGTCCGAAAGGCCTCCTTTTATCCTGGACAGTTCTCCAAGGGAAGGCGAGCTGTGCCAAGACTGCAAGCTCATTGTGGGCAGGGAATGTGTCTGTTATATTGTTATATTGTACTCTCCCAAGCGCTTAGTCCAGTGCTCTGCACACAGTAAGCGCTCAATAAATAGGATTGACTGACTGATGTTTGCAACCCTGGAGCTCCCAGGCTGTGCCCGGAGCAGCCCCATATGGAGTGGATTAGGAGTGTCTTTACCTCAGACCACCCCTCTCAGCATTCATTCATTCAATCGTATTTATTGAGTGCTTACTGTGTGCAGAGCACTGTACTAAGCGCTCAATAAATAGGATTGACTGACTGATGGTTGCAACCCTGGAGCTCCCAGGCTGTGTCCGGAGCAGCCCCACATGGAGCGGATTAAGAGCGTCTTTACCTCAGACCACCCCTCTCAGCATTCATTCATTCAATCGTATTTATTGAGCGCTTACTGTGTGCAGAGCACTGTAATAAGCGCTTGGGAGGTCCAAGTTGGCAACATATAGAAACGGTCCCTACCCAACAGTGGGCTCACAGTCTAGAAGCTAGTCAGCACATGCAAGCGCACACAGTATGCGCTCAATAAATACGATTGAATAAATGAATGAACATGCAGCACACCACCTGCCTGTGCCTGCCTCCTTGGACTGAGCCCCCTCCTTCCTCTTCCCCTCCTCTCCCTCCCCATCCCCCCGCCTTACCTCCTTCCCCTCCCCACAGCACCTGTATATATGTATATATGTTTGTACGTATTTATTACTCTATTTATTTTATTTGTACATATTTATTCTATTTATTTTATTTTGTTAATATGTTTGGTTTTGTTCTCTGTCTCCCCCTTCTAGACTGTGAGCCCACTGTTGGGTAGGGACCGTCTCTATATGTTGCCAACTTGTACTTCCCAAGCGCTTAGTACAGTGCTCTGCACACAGTAAGCGCTCAATAAATACGATTGAATGAATGAATGGAGCAACAGCGGAGAAGCAACATGGCCTAGTGGAAAGATCACAGGCCTGGGAGTCAGAAGGACCTGGGTTCTAATTCTGGCTCCGCCACTTGTCTGCTGTGTGACCCTGTGCCTCAGTTCCCTCATCTGTAAAATGGGGGTTAAGACTGTGAGACTCAAGAGGAACGGGGAGTCAGTCCAACTTGATTTGCTTGTGCACAGGGGCTGGAACAGAGTAAGTGCTTAACAAATACCACAGTTATAATAATAATAATAATAATAATGACATTTATTAAGCGCTTACTATGTGCAAAGCACTGTTCTAAGTGCTGGGGAGGTTACAAGGAGATCAGGTTGTCCCACGGGGGGCCCACAGTCTTAATCCCCATTTTACAGATGAGGGAACTGAGGCACAGAGAAGTTAAGTGACTTGCCCAAAGTCACACAGCTGACAATTGGCAGAGCTGGGATTCGAACCCATGACCCCTGACTCCAAAGCCCGTGCTCTTTCCACTGAGCCATGCTGCTCCTCTATATTATTCTCTATATTATATTATTACCACCCGCCCATATTCGCCTCCGTGCAGCAGCTGCAACACACCGCCCACCCTCTAGACGTTGAGCTCATCCTCCAGGCTGTGAGCTCGTTGTGAGCAGGAAATGTGCCGCTTGTTGTTACAGTGCACTCTCCCAAGCGCTTAGTACAGTGCTTTGCACACAGTAAGGGCTCAATAAATATGACTGACTGATTGAATGAATGCACATCTCCCAGCGTCAAATATGGGACCAATCTCCCCTGTGATGCAAGCCCTCCCAAGGGCCCTGCATGGGCCTCGGTGGGCGGGTGGGTTGTCTTTTGCTGCATCTCTGGACCCCCGAGCCACAAGAGCTGACTGGAGTGGGTGGGGCGGGCTGACCATTCATGATTTCCGGGAGCAGGGGAATGACGGCCAGCAACAGCCGGTCAGGGAGCTGGTGGCCGGACCCCTGGCCGCAGAAGCGTAGGGCTGGAGAGACCCCCGCCACAGTTGGCCAGCACAGTCAGGGGGTGCGGCACCAAACACTGCTGGAGACCCGATGTGGCTGCCCCCTGTTATCATCAATCGTATTTATTAAGCGCTTACTGTGTGCAGAGCACTGTCACCCCAGGGGCAGCTCTGCACAGTCTCTGGACTACGAGTGGAGCCAGGCGAGGGCAGATCCCAAGTCCGGCCCACCTGAAATTCACCAGTCAGTCAGTCAGTCAATCGTATGTAATGAGTACTTACTGTGTTAGCACTGTGTTAACACTGGTCTAAGAACTTGGGTGAGAACACTATAACAATATAACAGACACATTTCCTGGCCACAATGAGCATACGAGAGGGAGAGAGGCAGATATTAATATAGGTAAATAAATAAATGACAGATATATACATAAGTGCTGTGGGGCTGGGTGGGGAAATGAATAAAGGGAGCAAGTCAGGGCAATGAAGATGGGAGTGGGAGAAGAGGAGGGATTAGTCAGGGAAGGCCTCTTGGAGGAGATGGGCCTTCAATAAGGCTTTGAAGCGGGTGAGAGTGAACCACGGGCCACCACAGACTAGGTACGGGTCACGTTGACCTTGACGGGGAGCAGGGGACACGGGGGGCGGGGAGGGTGCCCAGAAAGAGGGCACAGCAGCTGTTACTGGCTAAATTGCCGTTCTCCAACCCAGCAAAGCAGGGAGCTGATTCCCGTCTCCAGGGAGAAACTTCAACAGTCCAGAGGCTGGAGCCGGGGACGCTGCCACCTAGGACTTTTGACTTCAGGCCCTAGATGAACAAACTGTCTGCTATCGTAACACACTGTCAGATCCAACACCCTCTGATCCTAGCCAGGCTTCTGAAAGGCTGTAAAAAGCTCTTCCCTCTGAGCTCATTTGGGAGTCGAAATTGCGGAGGGAAAGCAGGGTCGCATCAGGAAAGGAGACCTTCTGGGCTGGCCCGGCTAGGCGACAGATGGAGAGTTTGCAAGTGATGGATGCAAGCTCGAAGCCTGATGCCTGGGCAGGGCCCTGGGCACAGGGTGGATGGGGACAAGTGCGGGCAGGGGCAACCAGCCCTCGGTCCTTGTTTGGCTTGGAGAGGGGGCTACCCGAGCCCGGGACAGAAGCCTAGAGTCCCGTCTGCACCCCTTCTCCACAGGCAGAGCCCTGCCCGGCTGACTAAACACTGACTTTCTCCTAGCCTCAGTCCCTTAGCCTATAAAATGGGGAGAATTGTTACGCTGGGGGCTCCACAGGCCTATGTGAGCAGGAGGCGAGCTGAGGAGAAGAAGGGGTCGGTGGTGGCGGCAGCATTCATTCATTCATTTATTCATTCGCTTGTGTTTATCGAATGCTTGCCTCATGCAGAGCACTATACTAAGCGCTTGGAAGAGTACAATACAGCAATAAACAGACACATTTCCTGCCCACAACGAGCTTACGCTGGGACTCTGTTTTCTCCAGTCCTGGGGATCTGGAGAGGTGCTCCAGACCCTCACAACCCCCTCACCCTCCATGTGTCCCTCTCGCACAATCCCAACCGGAAAGTGGGATGGTGAGGCCTCTGGGCTGGTTCTTCCCAGGGGGCAGAGAGGAGGAGCTGGGCCCAGGTAGGCCAGGGAGCCACACACCTGCTCAGCAGCTGAGTCCAGAATCCCCTGGGAGATGGCGGTGTGTGAGCATCAGAGGGATGGGCTTGGGGCAGGCCTGCTCTCCTGGCTTCTTGCCCTCCATTATCCACCCGGGGGGCGTTCCCCGGGTGGCGCCCACCCCTCGGCCCAGGGGAACGAGCCGGCCCTCTGGATGTGGAGGTAGTGGGGAGGCCCAATGGGGTGGCACCCCAGGGGCGGAGTGCTGCTGGGAGGATCGAACGAAGGGGCTGGGCGCACTCGGGCAGGAGACGGCACAGGGAGCGGAGGCCCCAGCAACGTCGGTGAGCTAGGGGCCTCATCCAGCTTGGCCATGGACTCAAACTCGGTAAGAGCCTGCTGTGGGGGTCGGGCGTCCAGTCCCCCACCAAAGCCCCCCCAACACCCTCCTTCTGATGACCCTGGCCCCGTGGGACCCTCACCCCAAGTTCCTGCTTGGATCCCTCCACAGCTATATTTCTGAAGCACTTACTGTGTGCCAGGCACTGAACTAAGCGCTGGAGTGGACCCAAGCAAATCAGGTTGGACATATCCTATCTGTCACCGGATCCTGTCAGTTCTACCTTCACAATATTGCTTAAATTCCCCTTTCCTCTCCATCCAAAGTGCTACTACACTGATCTATGCACTTAACCTATCTCGCCTTGACTTCTGTATTTGCCTCCTCGCTAACCTCCCTGCCTTCTTTCTCTCCCCAGTCTAGTCCATACTTCACTCTACTACACCGATCACGTTTCTAAAAAAATGTTCAGTCCAGGTCTCCCCACTCCTCACGAGCCTCCAATGGTTGCCCGTCTACCTCCACATCAAACAGGAACTCCTTAACATTGGTTTCAAAACACTCAGTAAGCTCTCCCTTCCTACCTTACCTCACTAATGTCCAGCCTGCACACTTCACTCCTCTACTGCCAGCTTACTCACTGTGCCCCGATCTCACCTATCTTGCCACCGTCCCCTTTCCCACATCATCCCCCTAGTCTGGAATTCCCTCTCCCTCCGCAGATGCCAGACTTCCACTCTCCCCAACTTCAAAGCCTTATCAAGTTCACATCTTCTCCAAGAGGCCTTCTGACTTTTCCCCAGCTCTCTCTCCCTTCTCTGTCATTTATTCTGATGACTTGACACCTTTACACATGTTTTGTTTTGTCTTCTGTCTCCCTCTTCTAGACTGTAAGCCCGTTGTTGGGTAGGGACCGTCTCTATATGTTGCCGACTTGTACTTCCCAAGAGCTTAGTACAGTGCTCTGCACACCGTGAGTGCTCAATAAATACGATTGAATGGATGAATGAATGAATGAATGAATCACGCCCTCAGCCCCTAGCAGAGCCCCCCCACCATAAGCCCCATGCTTCCCAGAATGACTCAGACAGTCAGTGGACAGAGACTACTTGGAAAACCCTGGTCAGTGGCTCAGCTGGGGACTAGGGATGAGGAAAATAGAGGGAGCTGGGTCAGAGCAGAGCAGAATGGGGGCCAGAGGGGCTGGGCAGGGCTGGGGGGCTGTCAGTGGTGGCTAGTGGCGTTGGCGGGTCCACCAAAAGCATGCCCAGGCCTGCCCACCCTGTACCAGAATGCTCCCTGGGGAGTGATTAGGAGAGAGCAGGGCTGTGCCAGGGGAGGGGGACAGGGGAGCAGCTGCTGGGAAAGAATAACAAGACAGAGAAGGCGGGCCGGGGACGGGGGAGAGCCTCCAACAGGGAGTCTGGTCACGTGGGTCCCTGCCTCAGTTTCCCTTCTTTGCCCTAGAGCGACCTGGAAGGGGTGGGGGGCAATGGTCATCTATACCTGTCCAGGGGTGTGAGGTTTCTGAAGGATGGAGCCGGGATCTAAGCCAGGGCTGACAGCCCCAGCTCGGGGGTCCGTCTGGCACGGGGCTGAGAAGAGGGACGATGGCATGACGATGGGATCACGACGGGTGAAACCAACATGAAGTTGACCGATGTTTCCAATTCACTCATGGATTCTGGCTCTTTGTACTATTTGGGCAGGGGGCAGGGGCACGGCAGGAAGAGAGGCGGAGTGGGGCTTACGGGGTCGGGGGCCAGAGGTCAGGGCACGGCAGAAGGAGAGGGGCAGGGGCTGGACCCATGAGGTTGAGGGGCAGGGGATGGGACCCTAGGGCAAGAGAGGAGGAGGGGTCGAAGCACTAGCCAACCCAGACCCCCAACTGTCTCCAGGCCCAGCCGACCAACTGGCAGGAGATCGTGAACAAGAAGTTCAAGTTCCCCCCGGCCCTGCTGGGCGCCATCCAGGAGGGCCGGCTGAGCTTGGTGCAGCACCTGCTGGAGGCGGAGGAGGCCGGCGGGCCCCCCCCGGCAGCTGGACGAGGCGGAGGACCGCGCCTGGCGCGACGCCCTGAACCTGGCCATCCGCACCGGCCAGGAGGAGATCATGGACGTCCTGCTGCGCCAGGTCAAGTTCGACTTCCGCCAGATCCACGAGGCCCTGCTCGTGGCCGTGGACACCAACCAGCCGGCCGTGGTCCGGCGCCTGCTGGAACGGCTGGAGCGGGAGAAGGGCCGCAAGGTGGACACCAAGTCCTTCTCCCTGGCGTTCTTCGACACGTCCATCGACGGCTCCCGCTTCGCGCCGGGCGTCACCCCGCTGACCCTGGCCTGCCAGAAGGACCTGTACGAGATCGCCGCCCTGCTCATGGCCCAGGGCCACGCCATCGCCAGCCCCCACCCGGTCTCCTGCGCCTGCCTGGAGTGCAGCAACGGGCGCCGCTACGACCTGCTCAAGTTCTCCCTGTCTCGCATCAACACCTACAGGGGCATCGCCAGCCGCGCCCACCTCTCCCTGGCCAGCGAGGATGCCATGCTGGCTGCCTTCCAGCTCAGCCGCGAGCTACGCCACCTGGCCCGCAAGGAGCCCGAGTTCAAGGTGGGAGGGCGCGCCGGGGAGGGGGGACTGGGCGACCAGGTGACGGAAGAAGGGCCAGGCGTGGAGGGGGCTAGGTGGGGGGGGGGGGCCGGGAGGATCGCGGGCCCGGGAGCTGGGTGGGGGATGGAGGACTCGTGGCAGGGCTGTGCCAGGGTTGAGCGGGAGCCCGGGATCTACAGAGTTGAGCCTGCTGTTGGCACGGTGGCACCCCGGGGCCCGGGGCAACGTGGGCCTGGACCCCCCAGTGGGTAGAGCAAGGGCCTGGAAATCAAAAGGAACTGCCTTCTAATCCCAGTTCTGCCTCCTCTCTTCTCTGTGACCTTGGGCAAGTCATTTCACTTCTCTGTGCCTCAGTTACCTCATCTGTAAAACGGGGATTAAGACTGTGAGCCCCATGTGGGACAGGGACTATGTCCAACACGATTTGCATGTATTTCCCCCAGCGCTTAGTATAGTGCCTGGCAGAGTGTGCTTAACAAATATCACAATTATTAGTAGTAGTACAGTGCTGGGCATGTAGTAACTGCTTAAGGAGCATTCATTCGATCGTATTTATTGAGCGCTTACTGTGTGCAGAGCACTGTACTAAGGGCTTGGGAAGTACAAATCGGCAACATATAGAGACGGTCCCTACCCAACCACGGGCTCACAGTCTAGAAGGGGAACAATGGTGTTTGTTAAGAACTTACTGTGTGTCAAGCACTGTTCTAAGCGCTGGGGAAGATACAAGGTAACATCAGGTTGTCCCACGTGGGGCTCACTGTCTTAATCCCCATTTTACAGAAGAGGTAACTGAGGCACAGAGAAGTTAAGTGACTTGCCCGAAGTCACACAGCTGACAAATGGCGGAGGTGGGATTTGAACCCGTGACCTCTGACTCCAAAGCCCGGGCTCTTTCCACTGAGCCACGCTGCTTCTCACTGGAGTAGCACTGTTGCTTCAGTGATTGTCAGAAGGCTCCAGGAGGCACGACCTGGAGGAGAGGGAAAAGGCCACCCCCCCAGCGGGTGGAGGGGTTGGAGGGTCCAGTCTGCGGCCTGGGGCCCACCTGTCTCTGCGGACCGCAGCCCGAGTACATCGCCTTGGAGCTGCTGAGCCAGGACTTCGGCTTCGAGCTGCTGGGCATGTGTCGCAACCAGAGCGAGGTGACCGCCGTGCTCAACGACCTGGGCGAGGACAGCCAGGCTGAGGCCGAGGTGCTGGGCCAGGCCTTCGAGGAGGGCATCCCCAACCTGGCCCGCCTTCGCCTCGCTGTCAACTACAACCAGAAACGGGTCAGGACCTGCCCCTTCCCAGCCCCCGCCTGGCCCCCTGCCCACTCCCATCTACTCCCAGCCCACCCCTGCCCAGGCTCTGTCCACTTCTTGCCCAGGCCCCACTCAGCCCTGTCACTCCTCTCCCCATCCAGGGTCATCATCATCATCATCATCAATCGTATTTATTGAGCGCTTACTGTGTGCAGAGCACTGTACTAAGCGCTTGGGAAGTACAAGTTTGCAACATATACAGACAGTCCCTACCCAACAGTGGGCTCACAGTCTAAAAGGGGGAGACAGAGAACAAAACCAAACATGCTAACAAAATAAAATAAATAGAATAGATATGTACAAGTAAAATAAATAAATAGAGTAATAAATATGTATAAACATATATACATATATACAGGTGCTGTGGGGAAAGGAAGGAGGTAAGATGGGGGGATGGAGAGGGGGACGAGGGGGAGAGGAAGGAAGGGGCTCAGTCTGGGAAGGCCTCCTGGAGGAGGTGAGCTCTCAGTAGGGCCTTGAAGGGAGGAAGAGAGCTAGCTTGGCGGATGGTTGGAGGGAGGGCATTCCAGACCCGGGGGATGACGTGGGCCGGGGGTCGATGGCGGGACAGGCGAGAACGAGGTACGGTGAGGAGATTAGTGGCAGAGGAGCGGAGGGTGCGGGCTGGGCTGGAGAAGGAGAGAAGGGGTCAAGAAAGGACTGGGGAGGAAGGTGTGAGGTTTAATCCTACAGCCCGTCAGGCACAGCTCTCTGTCTCTGACCAGGGGCACCGTTTTCTGGTTGCCCTCCTGGACCCCCACCTCCACGGCTTGGGAGATAGACCAACCAGCAGCCCCTTACTCCCTCCGATGATGCAGTTTCCCATCTTTAAGACGGAGGAGTCGGTTTGGAGAGGAGGTGACAGTCGTGGTCACTGCTGCCTGCCTGCTGGGCTCCCGTGGGGCCTCCAGCTCAGTATTCCCCCTCTGGAGCATGAGCTCATTGTGGGCAGGGATCGTGCCAACTCTGTTGTAGTGTACTCTCCCAAGTGCTCAGTACAGTGCTCTGCACATAGTAAGCACTCAATCAATACCATTGTTGATGATGATAATAATAATAATAATGGCATTTGTTAAGTGCTTATTACGTGCCAAGCACTGTTCTAAGCACTGGGGGGATACAAGGTAATCCGGTTGTCCCCTGTGGGTCTCACAGTCTTCATCCCCATTTTCCAGATGAGGGAATTGAGGCCCAGAGAAGTGAAGTGACTTGCCCGAAGTCACACAGCAGACAAGTGGCAGAGCCGGGATTAGAACCCATGACCTCAAGCCCGCGCTCTTTCCACTGAGCCACACTGCTTCTCTGATGATGATGATGATGCCCACAGACCAGGGGACCCCAGGGCCGTCTGTCCTCTGCATCCTCGGAGCCGGGTGAAGGGGCGAGGAGTCCGAAGCAGCCCCCCGGCCCGGCCCCGGCTCACGGGAGCTCCCCATCTCTGCCCAGTTTGTGGCGCACCCCATCTGCCAGCAGGTCCTGTCGTCCATCTGGTGCGGGAACCTGGCCGGCTGGAGGGGCAGCACCACCGTCTGGAAGCTCTTTATCTCCTTCGTCATCTTTCTCACCATGCCCTTCCTCTGCCTCGCATACTGGCTGGCCCCCAGGTCCCGGGTAGGTGCCTGCTCCGCCCACCCACCCCCAAACATCGGCGAGCACCCCACCTCCCCACCCTCAGCCCACCAGGCCTGGAAGGGCGAGGGACAGGCAGAGCACCTGACTACTTACATACACACAAAGTTTCCCAGAGTACTGCTGGTGTTGGGTGGGGGTGTAGGAAGGGGTCAATCCAGGAAGGCTTCCTGCCAGAGGTGGGCTTTCAGGAGGGAAGGAGGACGGGAGAGACCTGGTTTGGAGAGAAGAGGGAATAGAGAAGCAGCGTGACCTCCTAATGGAAAGGGCATGGGCCTGGGACTCAGAGGACCTGGCTTCTAATCTCAGCCCTGCCACTTGTCTGCTATGTGGCTTTGGGCAAGTCACTTCTTTTCCTTAGGACTCAGTTTCCTCAACTGTAAAATGGGGATTAGATCCTATGCCCTCCGTCTTAGACTGTGAGCCCCACGAGGAACAGGGATTGTGTCCAACCGGATTGACTTGTATCTTCCCCAGTGTTTAGAACCGTGCTTGGCACATAATAATCTCTTAAATATAATAATAATAATAATAATGATGATAAAGGGCACTCCTGGGGAAGGGAGGGGGGGTCTAGGCTCTATAATCATAATAATAATATTTGTTAAGCACTTATTATGTTCCAAGCACTGTTCTAAGCGCTGGAGTAGATACAAAGTCAGCAGGTTGTCCCACGTGGGGCTCACAGTCTTAATCCCCATTTGACAGATGAGGTAACTGAGGCCCAGAGAAGCTAAGTGACTTGTCCAAAGTCACACAGCTGACAAGTGGTGGAGCGGGGATGAGAACCCATGACCTCTGACTCCCAAGCCCGGGCTCTTTCCACTAAGCCACGGTGTGGGAGCTGGGAGAAAACCAGGCAGGGTCAGGAGAGAGTCAGCCTGGAGGGCGGGTCAGGGGAGAGCTGGGGAGGGAGGTGGGAGCCCCCCCGGACCTCCGCCCGTCCCCCACAGCTGGGCCGCCTGCTGAAGATCCCCGTGCTCAAGTTTCTGCTGCACTCGGCCTCCTACCTGTGGTTCCTCATCTTCCTGCTGGTCGAGTCTCTGGTGATGGAACAGCAGCACAGCACCTTTGTGGGGCGCAATCAGAGCATCTGGGACAACTCCCTGCACATGATCTGGGTGGCCGGTACAGGGGCCCGACCCCCCCGTGGGAACCCCCGGCGACCCCTACCACCATTCCCTTCCCCGGGCCCGGAGACTTCCCACGGCCGAGACCGGAGATGCCCCTGCTGCCCTGGGGACAGACGGACGGATACTCGTTCCCCGGGCTCACCGGAGGGCGGGAGAGGGAAGGGGTGTGTGTCCCTCCCCCCATCCCCTGTCTTCAGGATCTGCCTCTCCCCGGCCACCTCTTCCACGCAGGCTTCTTCTGGTTCGAGTGCAAGGAAGTGTGGATCGAAGGCCTGCACAGCTACCTGCTGGACTGGTGGAACCTCCTGGACGTGGTCATCCTGTCCATGTACCTGGCCTCCTTCGCCCTGCGTGTGCTGCTCGCCCTCTGTGCCCATCTGCACTGCCAGGCCGAGCCCGACGGCAACGCCTGCCACTACTACACGGCCTCCAGTGAGTCCCGGCCCCGGCCTTGGCCAGACGCCGGTCTGGGTCACTGACCCTGGTCACTGATCCCGCTGCCCAGGCCTCCTTCGTTCCCTGTGTCCCAAGATGCCTTCACACCCTGCTTCCATTCCCCCAATCCGACCCTGTCGCATCCCCGGCTCCCCAGGCTGACATTGCCCGGACTCACCGGGCCTTGCCCCCCACCCAAATCCTGCCCCCCACCCTGTCCCCGCCCCCCAAGCATCACCGCCAGTCTCCCCAGGCTCACCCGGTTCGGGATGCACCCCTAGAGCGCAAAGAGTGGCACATGGAGGACCCGCAGTTCGTGGCAGAGGTGCTGTTCGCGGTGACCAGCATGCTCAGCTTCACCCGCCTCGCCTACATCCTGCCCGCACACGAATCCCTGGGGACCCTGCAGATCTCCATCGGCAAGATGATTGACGACATGATGCGGTGGGTGCTGTCGCCCCCGCGGACCCCTGCTGAGCCGCGGCTGAGTCCCTGGAGCTGACTCTGGGCGGGGGCTGGTGGGGAGTTGGCGATGTGGCCTAATAATAATAATATTTTGAATAATTTTGGTATTTGTTAAGCGCTTGCTATGTGCCAAGCACTACTCTAAGCACTGGGGGGGGGGGAATACAAGGTGATCAGGTTGTCCCACGGGGGGCTCACAGTCTTCATCCCCATTTTACAGATGAGGTAACTGAGGCACAGAGAAGTGAAATGACTTCCCCAAAGTCACACAGCTGATAAGTGGCGGAGGCGGGATTAGACTCCCAAGTCCACGCTCTTTCCACGCTGCTGAGAGTTCAGGCCTGGGAGCCGGGACACCTGGATTCTAATCCCACCTCTGACACTGGCCTGGTGTAGGATCTTGGGCAAGTCACTTAGCTTCTCTAGGCCTCAGTTTCATCTTCTGTAAAATGGGTATTAAACACCAGTTCTCCCTCAATCCTGCTTAGCCTGTGAGCCCCGAGGTGAGCCAGGGGCTCATTCCAACCTGATTAGAGAAGCAGCGTGGCTCAGTGGAAAAAGCCCGGGCTTTGGAGTCAGAGGTCTATGGGTTCAAATCCCGGCTCCGCCACTTGTCAGCTGTGTGACTTTGGGCAAGTCACTTCACTTCTCTGGGCCTCAGTTCCCTCGTCTGTAAAATGGGGATGAAGACCGTGAGCCCCACGTGGGACAACCTGATCACCTTGTAAAAAATTCCCCAGCGCTTAGAACAGTGCTCTGCACATAGTAAGCGCTTAGTAAATGCCATTATTATTATTATTGTCTTGCCCCCGTGTTTAGTTCAGTGCTGAACACACAGTAAGCAGGTAAAAATAGCACAGTTCTGATCATTATTATATTGGAACAGGGGGGCAGGGGATGGGCAGGGGATGGGCAAGGGATGGGCAGGCTGGGAGGGCAGAAGGAGCTGAAGATAGGGGTGAGGACGAAGGACCTTAATGGAATCCGGCAGTACCCAAACTTCACTGGCACCAGTCTCCCTAAACCAGGTCCCCGAGGCGACACAACCCTGACTCTGCCCCGTCCCCTCCTCCCCTCTCCCCCCAGGTTCATGTTCATCCTCATGATCATCCTGACAGCCTTCCTGTGTGGCCTCAACAACATCTACGTGCCCTACCAGGAGACTGAGCGGCTCGGCAAGTGCGGAGGATGAGTGGGGCAGGGCCGGGCCGGGCTGAGGCGGGGTGGGATAGGGAGTGGTGGGGCCAGGATGGAGGTGGGGCAGCGGGGGGATCAGAGTGAAGGACCTACTGCCCCTTGAAATCATCATCATCATCATCAATCGTATTTATTGAGCGCTTACTATGTGCAGAGCACTGTACTAAGCGCTTGGGAAGTACAAATTGGTAACAAATAGAGACAGTCCCTACCCGACAGTGGGCTCACAGTCTGAAATGCCATTCCAACAGCCACAGACCAAACCAAGGCACAGAGGAGGCGGGGACAGACCCCCACATAGACAACAAAGAGATTACCTCTCTCTTTCTCTTCTCATTCATTCATTCATTAACAATAATAATAATAATGATGGCATTTATTAAGCGCTTACTCTGTGCAAAGCACTGTTCTAAGTGCTGGGGAGGTTACAAGGTGATCAGGTTGTCCCACGGGGGGCTCACGGTCTTCATCCCCATTTTACAGGTGAGGTAACTGAGGCACAGAGAAGTGAAGTGACTTGCCCAAAGTCACACAGCTGACAATTGGCAGAGCTGGGATTTGAACCCATGACCTCTGACTCCAAAGCCCGGCCTCTTTCCACTGAGCCACGCTGCTTCTCTAATTCATTCATTCAATTGTATTTATTGAGCGCTTACTGTGTGCAGAGCACTGTACTAAGCGCTTGGAAAGTACAAGTTGGCAACATATGGAGACGATCCCTACCCAACAACGGGCTCACCCCCCCACACACACACACACTCACACACTTACACAACACACAGAGATTCAGATAGATGGCAAGTCTCCCTCAGAGATAAACAGTTACAACAGAGACACACAAACAAACCTAGAAATGGACACCCCCCCACACACAATTCATGCACATGCACACACAAACACAGATTCAGGTAGAGACACAGTCTCCCTCATTCATTCATTCAATTGCATTTATTGAGTGATTAATTGTGCACAAAGCACCGCACTAAGAGCTTTGGACTCTGTACTGGAACTGTACTCTGCCCACAATGAGCTCACAGTCTAGAGGAGATAAACAGTTACAGCAGAAACACACAGACACACCTAGAGCTGGCCACACTCATACACACAATCCACACACACAAACACATCGTGGCATGGCTCAGTGGAAAGAGAGGAGTCAGAGGTCATGGGTTCAAATCCCGGCTCCACCACTAGTCAGCTGTGGGATTTGGGGCACATCACTTCATTTCTCTGAGCCTCAGTTACCTCATCTGTAAAATGGGGATGAAGACGGTGAGCCCCCGGGGGACAACCTGATCACTTTGTAACCTCCTCAACACTTAGAACAGTGCTTTGCACACAGTAAGCGCTTGATAAATGCCATCATTATTATTATCCATGCACAGATTCAGACACAAGTCTCCCTCAGAGATTGTCACAGCAGAGGCACACAGATACACCTAGAGATGACCACACTCACACAGACAATACAAACACACACACACACACACAGATTCAGTTGATGATGATGGTATTTGTTAAGCACTTACTATGTGTCAGACACTGTACTTAGAGACAGTCTTCCTCAGAGACTGTTACAGCACAGACATGCAGACATAGTTAAAGATGATCCCTCACATTCATTCATTCTTTCGTTCAATCGTATTTATTGAGTGCTTACTGTGTACAGAGCACTGTACTAAGCACTTGGGAAGTATAAATCAGCAACATATAGTGATAGTCCCTACCCAACAACGGGCTCACACACACAATATACACGCACATACACATTCAGGTAGACAAAGTCCCCCACAGAGATAAACAGTCACAGGTAGAGACATGGACGTACACACAGTCACAGGTAATAATAATAATGGCATTTGCTAAGTGCTTACTTTGTGCAAAGCACTGTTCTAAACGCTGAAAAATTATGGTATTTGTGAAGGGCTTACTATGTGACAAGCACCGTTCTAAGCGCTGGGGTAAGTATAAGGTAAGCAGGTTGTCCCACGTGGGGCTCACAGTCTTAATCCCTATTTTACAGATGAGGTAACTGAGGCACAGAGAAGCGAAATGGCTTGCCCAAAGTCACACAGCTGACAAGTGGTGGAGCCGGGATTGGAAGCCCGGGCTCCTTCCACTAAGCCACATTGAGGTAGTCACACTTACTGAGATGAACACGAGGGCAGAGACAGACAGGAATACCCAGGCAAATACTTCACAGAGGGAGGCCTGTGCAGACCAGAGCAGACAGACAGACAGGCAGACAGACAGACATACCCAAGTGGCAATAAGGACAGACCGAGAGAAAGCAGGCAGGAGGACAGACAGGAAAACCCAGACTGACAGAAACAAGGTGGTCTCCCGGGAGAGGGAGAGGTGTGAGTTCAGGGCCCATGCCCACCCCCACCCCCTCGCACTTGGTGTTGGCGGCAGCTTCAACGAGACGTTCCAGTTCCTGTTCTGGACGATGTTTGGCATGGAGGAGCACAGCGTGGTGGACATGCCCCAGTTCTTGCTGCCCGAGTTCGTGGGCCGGGCCCTCTACGGTATCTACACCATCATCATGGTCATCGTGCTGCTCAACATGCTCATCGCCATGATCACCAACTCCTTCCAGAAGATCGAGGTCCCACCTCAATCTGGGGCAGGGGGTGCCGGGGAGGGTGGGGGCGGGGAAGGGGAACCGGCCAAGCTGGAAGTGTTGAGGCCCCAGGCCCCCCGTTCCCTCCCTTAGCCCTTCCCATGGCCCCCTCCCTTGGGGGGTGCAGTCCATCCTCAGTGAGCCCACCCTACCACCCCCCGGCCCCTACTGCACCTGTTCTAAGGAAGCCGACCCTGTGGCCGTCCTCTCCCCTGCAGGATGACGCAGACGTCGAATGGAAGTTTGCCCGCTCCAAGCTTTACCTCTCCTTCTTCCGGGAGGGGCTGACGCTGCCCGTGCCCTTCAACATCCTGCCCACGCCCAAGTCTTGCTTCTACCTGCTCAGGTAGGCCCCTCCTCACCCCTGCAGCAGCTCCTTTCCTAGCCCTGGGTCCCTCTCCCTGCAACTGCCCGCCCCCCGCCACTTCTTCTAGCCCCTGCCTCCAGCCCTGACACTGGGAGGATGGCAGGCACAGGGGATGGGAAGAGAGAGGGAATGGAGAGTTTGAGGAGGAGCTCAGCCTTGTCGTCGGTTCAAAGAATGGGTCAGAGGAGGGGAAAAGACCAGGGGTGGAGGTGGAGAGAGTAGAAGCCAATGCCTGACAGTGCTCTGCACACAGTAAGCGCTCAGTGAATGAATGGGGGATGGTCGGGGGGTGGAAGATGAGGCTAGGGCTGGGGAAGGGAGCAGAGGCCATGCCCTTGGATTGGGGGGTGGTGAGGGAGAGCAGAGTCCAGGACCAAGGGGAGTGGGAAGGGTGCAGAGGCTGGGACCAGGCCTTGGTGGAGGAAGTCTTTTAGACTGTGAACCCACTGTTGGGTAGGCACTGTCCCTATATGTTGCCAACTTGTACTTTCCAAGCGCTTAGTACAGTGTTCTGCACACAGTAAGCACTCAATAAATACAATTGATTGAAGTAGATGCCAGGCCCTGGTGATGGTGGGGAGAAGGAGCAGAGGCCAGGGCCAGGGGTTAGAGGAGGAAGTGGAGGCCAGGCCCCGGTGGGGGCGGGGAGGGGAAGCAGAGGCCAGGGCCAGGGGTAGGGGGAGGGAGCTGGGTACCCTGAGCAGAGCAGGATGAGGTAGCAAGGGCTAGTCAATGCCCCGCCATGTCCCTTCTACCCGTCGCCCTTCCCAGGAGGATTCTCCGCTTCATCTGCTGCTGCACTTTCAACAAGAAGCCTGAATACCCACCCATCCCCAGCTTCGTAAGGGCCCCACAAGCTGACCCCTGTCAGTCTGGCATCTGGCGGGTGTCTGGCAGTGTCTCCCCAGTGTCTGCCCATTGCCTGCCCGGTGTCCGTCCAGTGTCTGCTTGGTGTTAGCTTGGTGTCTGCCCGGTGTCCGTCCAGCATCTGTATGGTATCTGCCCAGTGTCTGTCTGGTGTCTTCCCCGTGTCTTTCGGGAATCTGACTGGTGTCTGCCCTGTGTCTACTTGGTGTCCATCCAGTTTCTGCTTGGTGTTTGCCCTGGCTCTGTCCAGGGTCTGCCTGGTGTCCGCCTTGGGTCTGTCCGGTGACTGTCACGTATCTGCTCAGGGTAATAATAGTGATAATAAGAATAATGATAATAATGGCATTTATTAAGCGCTTACTATGTGCAAAGCACTGTTCTAAGTGCTGGGGAGGTTACAAGGTGATCAGGTTGTCCCACGGTGGGCTCACAGTCTTAATCCCCATTTTACAGATGAGTTAACTGAGGCACAGAGAAGTTAAGTGACTTGCTCAAAGTCACACAGCTGACAATTGGCGGAGGCAGAATTTGAACCCATGACCTCTGACTCAAAAGCCTGTGCTCTTTCCACTGAGCCACGCTGCTTCTCTAAGAATGACAATAATGGCATTTGTTAAGCACTTACTATGCCCCAAGCCCTGTTCTAAGTGCTAGGGTACATGCAAGCTGATCAGGTTGGACACAGTCCCTGTCCCATGTGGGACTCGCAGTTTCAATCCCCATTTTACAGATGAGGGAACCGGGACACAGGGAAATGAAGTGACTTGCCCAAGGTCACACCGCAGATAAATGGCAGAGCTGGGATTAGAACCCAGGTCCTTCTGACTCCCAAGCCCATTCTCTATCCACTAGGCGAAGTTGCTTCCCATGTCCGGGGTCTTTCTGGGGTCTATCCGATATTTGCTTGGAGTCTGTCTGGTGTCTACTTGGTGTCTGCCTGGTGTCTCTCCGGTGTCTGTCCACAGTCTGCTTATTGACTGTCCAAAGTCTGCCCTGGGTTTGTCTAGTATCCGCCTGGGTCTGTCCACTATCTTCTTGGTATCTGCCCGGAGTCCGCCCAGTATTTGTCTGATATCTGTCTGGTGTCTTTCCCAGTATCTGCGTAGTGTCTGTCTGGCATCTGCCCAGTATCGTTATCTGTCCAGTATCTGCCAGGAGTCTGTCTGGTAAATCATCATCATCATCAATCGTATTTATTGAGTGCTTACTATGTGCAGAGCACTGTACTAAGTGCTTGGGAAGTACAAATTGGCAACATATAGAGACAGTGCCTACCCAACAGTGGGCTCACAGTCTAAAAGGGGGAGACAGAGAACAAAACCAAACATACTAACAAAATAAAATAAATAGATAAATGGTAAATGCCCAAGATCTGTCCGTTATGTGTCCAGGGTCCGTCTGGTGTCTGCTGGGTGTCTGTCCGGTGTCTGTCCAGTATCTGACCAGGATCTGTTTGAGATCTGCCTGCTGCCTGTCCAATAGGTGTCCAGGGACTGTCTGGTGTCTACAAGGTGTCTGTCCAGTATCTGCTTGGGGTCTGTCCCTTGTCTGCCCAGGATCTGTCCTGTGTCTGCTTAGTGTCTGTCACGTGGCCCTCTGGCCATTGGGAAAATGTCGATCCAATGTTTGTCCAACTCTCATCCACCTCCCCAGTGGCTATCTGTCCAGCAACAGTCTGTCTAATAATGGTCCAGTCCTTGCACATCTGTCTTAGAACAGTGCTTAGAACAGTGCTTGGCACATAGTAAGTATTTAACAAATACCATAATAATAATAATAATAATCATTATTATTATCTGTTACCTGTGCCTTGGCAGGGGCCTGTATGGCCTGGCCTGGGTCTTTTTCATTTCATATTGAAACTAATACAACGTAAGCTCATTGTGGGCATGAAACATGTCTGCTAATTCTGTTGTCTCATATTCTCCCAAGCACTTAGTACAGTGCTCTGCACATAGTAAGCGCCCAAAAAATATGATTGATCGATTGATTCTGTGCCCCTCTTCTTCCTGACTCAGGGTCAGGGAGTCTGTTGGCAGCGAGGATGTCAAGAGAAGAGAGATAGGCATCATTCAGACAGCACAGGGGGATGCCAGGGGCCAAGAGGACTGATCAGGAGGGACGGGAGGACCTGGCGAGGGGAGGGGCAGGCTACCTCACCAGTGTCCTCCCCTTTCCCACTTTCAGCAGCGTGGCTTGGTGAAAAGAGCACAGGCTTGGGAGTCAGAGGACTTGGGTTCTATTCCCGGCTCCTCCACTGTCTGCTGTGTGACCTTGGGCAAGCTGCTTAACTTCTCTGGGCCTCAGTTACCTCATCTGTGAAATGGGGATTAAAACCGTGAGCCCCCTGTTACCTTGTATCTACCCCAGCACTTAGAACAGTGCTCGGCACATAGTAAGCATTTAACAAATACCATAATTATCATTGTTGTTATTATTCAGACGAACCAGTCCTTTGGAGGTGGGGTTCTGGGGCCCGGGGAGCAGCAGGGGTCCTACCGGCTACAGGTCATCAAGGCCCTGGTACAGCGGTACGTGGAGACGGCACAGCGCGAGTTTGAGGAGGGGCGAAGGAAAGGTGAGAGCCCTCCCTCCCTGGATCCCAGACTCTAATCCCAGTCTCCTTTCCCTTGGTTTCCCTTCCCCCCAGCCAATCCCAGGCCCAATAGGCTGGGGAAGTACAGTCCCCGGGGGACAGGCTGATGCCCATCTATGCCAGGGGGAGGGCTGGTACCTGGGGGTGGGACTCCAGAGGTGGCACCCCCTCTGAGAGTGCCCCCCATCCCCGGCCCCGGGCAGATGTTGGAAACCGGCTGACAGAGCTGACCAAGACAGTTTCGCGGCTGCAAGCGGAGGTGGCGGCCGTGCGGCGCAGCGTGGCGGTGGGGAGTGCGCCCAAGGCCCCCGACGGCTCCAGCATCCTCAGCCGCTACATCCAGCGGGTCCGCAACAGCTTCCAGACCATGGGGCCCCAGATCCCCGAGGAGGCCGGGGAGGCCTCAGAAGACGCAGAGGAAGGGGAGGACGGGGAGGGTGAGGAAGCCTGGGCCTCCGGGAAGGATGGAGAGACCGGGGACCGGGGTGCCCAGGAGGACGGGGAGACAGCACCCACCTCCTCCGCCCAAGTGCTCGTGCACCAGGACAACAGCACCGGTGACAAGGAGTCCTTATGAGAGACACCTAGAAGAGGGAGAGGGCCCCAGCATGGACAGCCCCATAGCCCCACACCACCGCTGGGACACCCTAACCCGGCAGCCCTCCCTGATTCCCTTTTCATCCCTTCTCCTTGCTTGACCAAAGACCTCTTTCCCTTGGTTCTGCCGCTGCTTCCGGGATGGAGCAGCCCGCTGCTTTGCTGCTAAAATAAATCCTCTGCCCCCGGCGGCAGCCCCCCAAGCCCCTTCTTGATTCTTCTATTCAACCTCTCCCAGAGCCACCTTCTCTGCCAAGAACTCCCTGGGCCAGAAGCGGGTCAAGGGCGGGGGAAGGAGAGGTCTTACCCAGCAACCCAGCCCCCAAGAGAAGTCAAGAGCTGCGTTGACCTTCAAACCCACTGTCTCGAGCTCCTCCAGCTCCAGAATCCATCTCCCATCATCACCGAGGTGGAAGGTAGTTCTTGGGGGGAACCAAGTCAGTTGACATCCACCTGGGAGGGCTTTGTGGAGGAGGAGGATTTCTCATCTTTGAAGGACAGTGTTGGGATAAAAGGGTTAATCAAAGATTTAGGAACACCTGGGAGAGAAGCGGGGTGGAGATGACAGCACTAGACTGGTGAGGTGCCCCTGAGGAGACCCCAGGGGCTGAAAGCACCCCAGATTCTCAGACCTACTTAACCCACAGCCCCCAGAACTGGGCTGACCAACCAAGTCTGCTAGCCAGACTTCGGGAGGAAACTCCAGGGTAAGAATTTGGTTTGCTTGGATCCATATGGGCCCTGAAACTGAGCTCAGCTGGCAGACTCGGAGGTCGAGAAAGACCGCCGCTAACCAGGTCAGAGTCAATGGCTAACCAGGTCAGAGCTGCTGGCTATTCAGGGTGGAGTCTCTGGCTAACCAGGAGAAAGCCACTGGCTAATCAGGAGAAAGCCACTGGCTAATCAGGCCAGAGCCACTGGCTAATCAGGGTGGAGCATTGCTAAGAAGAAAGGGGTGATTTCTGGTTCTAGGTGGATTAAGCAGTGTGGCCTAGTGGAGTGAGTGCAAGCCTGGGAATCAGAGAACCTGGATTCTAATCCCAACTCCACCAGCTGGGTCATCATGGGCAAGTCACTTCACTCCTCCGTGCCTCATCTTCCTCATCTGTAAAATGGGGATTAAATCCTACTCCCTTGGACGTAGGCTGTGAGTCCCATGTGGGACAGAGTTCCAGGTCACAGGGACGATATGAACAAGGGGTCAGTTTTGAGACAGACAAAATGGAGGTACAGTGAGTAGGTTTGCTTAGAGGAGCAAAGTGTACAGATTGGGTTGTAGTTGGAGATCAATGTGATGGAGAGCTGATTGAGTGTCTTCCTCCACAAGATTTCCAATATCTGTCTTGTACCTACCTCAGAACAGTACTTGGCGCACAGTATGTGTTTAACAAATACCATAATTAATTAATTACTATTAGGCTCTTTGACGAGGTTTTCACTCCTTCCTCCCAAGGCTCCGGTCCCTGATTTCTCTCCTATTCCAAGGTCTGCCCTCTCCTGACTCTAAGACTCTCTTCCGGAGTGACCCATCAGAACCGCAAACAGTATGTCCAACTCCAAACTCCTCCTCATCCCTCATAAACCCACCCACCAGTCTGAATTTCTCATTTTTTTTCTTAATGGTATTTGTTAAGCACTTATCATGTGCCAGGCAGTGCGCCAAGCACCAGGATAGACACAAGATAATCAGGTTGGACACAATCCATGTCCCACATGGTGCTCACAAGTCTCAATCCCCATTTTATAGATGAGGTAACTGAGGTTCAGAGAAGCAAAGTGACTTGCCCAAGGTCACCTAGCAGACAAATGGCAGAGCCGGGATTAGAACCCATATCCTTCTAACTTACAGGCTGGTGCTCTTTCAACTAAACCTTGCTTGTTCTCCCATCACTCTCCTCAGCTCTAGTTTCATCCCTGGTTCAGGAGTCTACAACCTTGGAGCCCTCTTTGGGGCCAGGGTAGTTGGGAGGAGGAGAATACTAGGGTGCGGAGGGTTTGGATCCATGCATGGCCCGATTGTCAGTGGGCCTGGAAGTCAGAAGGTCATGGGTTCTAATCCCAGTTCCATCACTTGCTGCTGTGTGACCTTGGGAAAGTCATTTCACTTCTCTGTGCCTCAGCTGCCTCATCTGTAAAATGGGGATTGAGACTGCGATCCCTGCATGGGACAGGGACTGAGTCCAACCTGATTTGCTTGTATCTACCCCAGCACTTAGTACAGTGCCTGGCACATAGTAAGCACTTACCACATACCATAAGTATTATTATCCAGTATCACTAGAGAGAAAGGTAAGGAGGTGGGGAAGGGAGCTAAGGAGAGTCTCTTCCAGCCCCCTCCACCCACTACCTTGCTGGTTTCAGATTGTCGGGGGATGGAGAAAGGTTTCCACTCCCCAACTTTCTTGCCCCCCTGGAGTTCCCCTTACCCCCCCCCCCCCACCACTCCCCCAGTGGGACCCCAGAATGCTCTGAGGTCCTAAACCTGAGTACTTTCCTCCTTGGATCTGGAAGAGGTAGCCGATGGTGGTTCTGGCCCGACATGGGGAGGGATCTGGGAACCCAAGATTCCAGGCTCCCAGCCCTCATTCCTGCTCCCATCCTAGGCATGGACTCTCTGACCTTTCCTCCTACAACCCCTCTCCCCACATCTTCCCCACCCCTAACCCCTCCATAGCAGTTGGTAGCCATTTTTGAAAAAAACTCTTTTTACTGTATTGTCCCCAGGGGCCTGGGCCTACCCCACAGGGGCAGGGACACCTGGGGGAGGAGAGCAAAGAATTCCCACCACTGGGCTTCAGCTGGGCCCCATCCTTCTCCGCCAGCCTCTGCTCCCGCTCTGGCCACACCTCCAGGACCCCCGGGGGAGGGGGAAAAGAGAGCCCTGGAGTCCACCCCTCCCCAACTGCAGCCGTTCCCATCCCGAGTCAGACTTCCTGGCCAAAGTCTGTGAGCTGGAGACCCCCAGGGGGTAGGAGCAGGGTCCTCATGGGCAGCAGAATTCCAGGATCCTGGGCCAGCTGGTTGCCCTCGCCACCTGTCAGAGGAGGGAATGAGAGGACAGAAAGCTTAAATTTTTTCCCTCTCTCTCATGTGTGTGTGTGTGAGCTTCTCCAGGGCAGGGACTGAGTCTCCTCTCGTTCCTTGTCCTTTCCCCTGCACTCAGCACCATAAGCCTGTGCCTGCCCCATCAGTGGGCACAGGCATAGAGAAGGGGGAGCCATAGGCAAAGGAAAGGGGGAGGCGTTGGCTTCCTTTTAGCTTCGCAATGCCACTTCTGACCATTCCACTCCCCCACAATCCCTCCCTTCCCTTTCCTTTGAAGCCCACATTATCCACTTCTACCACCCAGTCCAGTTACTAGTCATGGTCACCTACTGCCCCCCAGGGCCCACCTCCAACTTTATGAACCATTTCGATCCCTTTCTCACATTTCTAGACTGTGAGCCCACTGTTGGGTAGGGACCGTCTCTATATGTTGCCAACTTGTACTTCCCAAGCGCTTAGTACAGTGCTCTGCACAGAGTAAGTGCTCAATAAGTACAATTGAATGAATGAATGAATGAATGTCTTCTCTCGTTCTCCATCCCTGCATTGATCCTCGGGGACTTCCTGACGACCCTCCCTTTGCCCGCTTTCTATCATTCCTCAACTCCACTGATCTCCTGCTCCACCCCACCTGCTCATAAACTTGGACACACACTCCATCTTATCATCTCTAGTCACTTTACAATCTTTGCCGTAACCAATTCTGAAATCCCTCTGTCCGACCACAACCTCCTCACCTGCCCTCTCTCATTCATTCATTCATTCAATCGTATTTATTGAGCGCTTACTGTGTGCAGAGCACTGTACTAAGTGCTTGGGAAGTACAAGTTGGTCCCTACCCAACAACAGGCTCACAGTCTAGAAGGGAGAGACAGACAACAAGCCCACAACCTTGGTGTCATCCTCGACTCTGCTCCCTCGTTCACCCCTCACATCCAATCCTTCACCAAAAACTGCCACTCTCACCTCTGCAACATCGCCAAGATCCGCCCTTTCCTCTCCACCCAAACCGCTACCCTGCTCGTTCAATCTCTCATCCTATCCGGACTGGATTACTGCATCAGCCTCCTCTCTGACCTCTCATCCTCCTGTCTCTCCCCACTTCAATCTATACTTCACGCTGCTGCCCGGATCATCTTTGTGCAGAAACGCTCTGGGCATGTTACTCCCCTCCTCAAAAATCTCCAGTGGCTACCAGTCAACCTACACATCAGGCAAAAACTCCTCACTCTCAGCTTCAAGGCTGTCCATCACCTCACCCGCTCCTACCTCACCTCCCTTCATTCCTTCTCCAGCCCAGCCCGCACCCTCCGCTCCACTGCTGCTAACCTCCTCACTGTGCCGCGTTCTCACCTGTCCCGCCATCGACCCCCTGCCCACGTCCTCCCCCTGGCCTGGAATGCCCTCCCTCCACACATCCGCCAATCCTCCCTTCAAAGCCCTACTGAGAGCTCACCTCCTCCAGGAGGCCTTCCCAGACTGAGCCCCCTCCTTCCTCACCCCCTCCTCCCCCTCCCCATCCCCCCACCCTACCTCCTTCCCCTCCCCACAGCACCTGTATATATGTTTGTACATATTTATTACTCTATTTATTTTACTTATACATATGAGCCCTTTTAGACTGTGAGCCCACTATTGGGTAGGGACTGTCTCTATATGTTGCCAATTTGTACTTCCCAAGTGCTTAGTACAGTGCTCTGCACACAGTAAGCGCTCAATAAATATGATTGATGATGATTTACTATTCTATTTATTTTATTTTGTTAATATGTTTTGTTTTGTTGTCTGTCTCCCCCTTCTAGAGTGTGAGCCCACTGTTGGGTAGGGACTGTCTCTATATGTTGCCAACTTGTACTTCCCAAGCGCTTAGTACAGTGCTCTGCACACAGTAAGGGCTCAATAAATACGAATGAATGAATGAATGAATGAATGAATGAATGAATGAACAACAAAACAAAACAAGAGAACAAAACTCTCCAATACATCTCCTCCAAGCAAAGCTGTCCTGTTCCCCCAAAGAAACCCCATCCAGTTTTCTTGTCATCATGACCCATTTAGTCTCATACCCAAATGACCTTCCCTAGACGAGCAAAATGATGTTCTCAGTACCACCCTCTCCACTGAACTCAAGTCACTGACTCTCCTATCCCTTCATCAGTCTTGTACCATTAACCCTCAGCCCTGGATCACCTCCACAGTCCACTTCCTTCACTCGTGTGCACAAGACACCAAGTGCTGCTGACAGAAATCCAGATATCAGGCTGACCTCATCCACTTAAAGTTAATCCTTAACTTAATCCTTAGCTCTGTCCTCTGCCCAGCAATATTCTCTTTTCAAACTTCTTGACTCCCATGCCCATTTCCCTTGCCAGTTTTTTTCAGGTGTTTAACTCCCTCCTCAAAACCCTTGTCTTCCTGCTTCAGCCATCTTGTGGCCATATACTTTATTGAGAAAATTGAAACCATCAGGCATGATCTCCCTAAAATCTCCCCTGCTCCTCTCCAGTCCCTCCATCCTTTCATCCCCGTCTTCAACTCTCCCAGCTTTCCCAACGGTAAATCAAGAAAAAATCCCCCCCACTCCAAATCCACCCTCTCCATCTGCTCCTTCAACCCCATCCCTTCGTACCTTATCAAAATGCTTTCCCCCTCCCTTCTTCTCTCCCTGACTACGATCTTCAACTGTTCACCCTCCAAAGACTTCTTCCACACTGCTTTCATACATGCTTATGTGTCATCCTAAAAAAAAAACAACCCTCCCTTGACCCCATGGCTTCCTCCAGTTATCACCTGGTCTCCCTCCTACCATTCCTCTCCAAACTCTCTTGAGTCTCCACCCACTGTCTCAAGTTTCTCTCCGATTTCTCAAGTTCCTCTCCTTCGAGTCTCTCCTTGACCCCCTTCAATCTTGCCTCCACTCCTTTCATTCCACAGAAACTGCCCTCTCAAAGGTCAGCAATGATTTTCCTGCCAAATCCAGTGGCTCCATCTTAATCCTCCTCAACCTCCCAGCTGCCTTCAAAACTGTCATCCTCCCCCTTCTCCTGGAAACATTATCCAACCTCGGCTTCACTGACACTGTTCTCTTCTGATTCTCCACCTACCTCTCTACCCATTCATCCTCAGTCTCTTTCATGGACTCCTCCTCTGCCTCCCACCCTGTAATTGTGGGGGGTCCCTCAAGGGTCAGTTCTGGGTCCCCTTCAATTTTCTTTCCACACCCACTCCCTTGGAGAACTCATTTGATCCTGTGACTTCAACTACCATCCCTATGCAAATGATTCCCAAATCTGCATCTTCAGCCCTGATCTCTCTCCTTCCCTGCAGACTCATATTCCTCCTGCCTTCAGAACATCTCTACTTGGATGTCCTGCCGACACCTCAAACTTAACATGTCCAAAATGGAACTCCTCATCTTCCCACCCAAACCCTGTCCTCCCTCTCACTTGCCCATCACTGTAGACAGCACCACCATCCTTGTACTTCCCAAGTGCTTAGTACAGTGCTCTGCACACAGGAAGCGCTCAATAAATATGATTGAATGAATGAATCCTTCCTGTCTCACCCAGCCCATAACCTTGGTATTATCCTCAACTCATCTCTCTCATTCAACCCATATATTCAATCTGTCATCAAATCCCGACTCTTCAACCTTCACGATGTCACTGAAATCCACCCTTTCCTTTCCATCCATACTCCTACCAAGTTAATCCAATCACTTATTCAATCCTGCCTGGACTGCTGCCTCAGCCTCTTTGCTGACCTCCCTGCTTCCTGTCTCTCCCCATTTCAGTCCATACTTCACTCTGATGCCCAGATCATTTTTCTACAAAACCTTTCAGTCCTTGTTTCTCTACTCCTCAAGAACCTCCCATGGTTGCGGATCCACCTCCAAATCAAAAAGAAACTCCTTGCCATTGGCTTTAAAGCACTCAATCCTCTTGCCCCCTCCTACCTTACCTTCCTGATTTCCCAGCTCGCACACTTCACTCCTCTAATGCGAACCAACTCATTGTTCCTCGACTTCGTCTATCTCGTTGCTGATCCCTCACCCATATCCTGCCTCTGGCCTGGGATGCCCTCCCTAAAGCACATCTCCAAGAGGCAGTCCCTGACTAAGCCCTTGTTTTCTCTTCCTCCCATTCCCTTCTGCATCACCCTTGCACGTGGATTTACACCCTTTACTCACTCCTCCCTCAGCTCTACAGCACTTATGTACACAGCCATAATTTATTTAATTATATTAATGGCAGTCTCCCCCTCTAGACTGTTAGCTTTCTGTGGGCAGGGACTGTGTCTACCAACTTTGTTATATCGTACTCTCCCAAGTGCTTAGTACGTGCTCTGCACAGAGTGAGCCTTCAATAAATATGATCGATTGATGGATCGGTCAGCTGGCAGAGGGATTCTTACCTGACGTGAAAACACAGTCCTGCTGCTTCTCTCCTGAAACAGAAGCAGAAACAATGTGACTCAGGCTGTGAACCCTTGGGTCCCTACCCTGGCCCCCCAGGACTCCCAGCCCCACGACCACTGTTGGGCCACAACCTCCCTGGTTTCAGCAGAGAGGGATGTTGAGGCTCCTGGGTCTGTTGGGGGCTCCTCACCTATTCTAGGCCTCAGTCTTCCCCATCTTACAGTTGGGGAAGACTGAGCCCTCCATGAGTCCCCAGTTTACCCTTCCTCTCCTGCACCAAATGCTTGAGAAGCAGCGAGGCTCAGTGGAAAGAGCACGGGCTTTGGAGTCAGAAGTCATGGGTTCAAATCCCGGCTCCACCAATTGTCAGCTGTGTGACTTTGGGCAAGTCACTTAACTTCTCTGTGCCTCAGTTACCTCATCTGTAAAATGAGGATTAAGACTATGAGCCCCCTGTGGGACAACCTGATCACCTTGTAACCTCCCCAGCACTTAGAACAGTGCTTTGCACATAATAAGTGCTTAATAAATGCCATTATTATTATTATTATTATTCAACCTGTCAGCACTGCCAGCTCTCACTCCTTCCCATCCCCTTTCCACTCCGACTGCCTGTAACTATGCCTCTGCCATCCCGCAATCCTCTGCCAAACACAGCTCTCCTCCAGGAAGCCTGGCCAGATTAACCCTGCCCAAATCTACTCTCTCCAGCTACTCCAATACCCCCACTCTCCCTCCCCCACTTCTTATAGACTGCTGTACCAGCAGAACAAAAGTTCCAGTGGGTCAGAGGTGCCAGAGCTATGAACAAGCAGGTTCAAAGGTGCCAGGGCTATAAACCAGCAGGTCAGGGATGCCAGGGTTATGAACCAGAAGCAGCAGGGCCTAGTGGAAAGAGCATCACCCTGGGAGTCAGAAGACCCGTGTTCTAATCCCAGCTCCACCACTTGTCTACTTTGTGACCTTGGGCAAGTCATTTCACTTCTCTGTGCCTCAGTTTCCTCAACCATAAAATGGGGTTTAAATCGGTGAGCTCCATATAATAATAATAATAATAATGGCATTTATTAAGTGCTTACTATGTGCAAAGCACTGTTCTAAGCGCAGGGGAGGTTACAAGGTGATCAGATTGTCCCACGTGGGGCTCACAGTCTTAATCCCCATTTGACAGATGAGAGAACTGAGGCCCAGAGAAGTGAAGTGACTTGCCCCAAGTCACACAGCTGACTATTGGCGGAGCTGGGATTTGAACCCATGATCTCTGACTCCAAAGCCCACGCTCTTTCCACTGAACCAAGCTGCTTCTCTGGGACATGGACTGTTTCCAACCTGATTACCTTGTATCTACCCCAAATTTAGTACAGTGCTTAACAGACAAAGTGCTTAAGAAATTCCATAAGAAAAAAACCCAAAAGGGAAAGTTGGAGGTGCTGGAGTTATGAACAAGCGGGACCAGAGGTTCCAGGGCTATCAACCAGTGGGTCAAAGATACCAGAGCTATGAACCAGCAGGTCCAGAGGGGTTGCAGCTCTGAACTCCAGGTATTTTCCCCCCCCCTCCCTCCTGTGGACAGCCCCGACTCCTCTTCCCTTCAGCACCCCCATCTCCCCCGCAGCCTTGCCCAGCTCACCCCCCAGGTAGGCACAGTTGAAGTGACTGCAGGTCTGTCCGGTGCTCCTCAGGGTCATCAGGCTGCGCTCCCCATTCCGGGAGAAGTTGGCAACACGGAAGACCTCATGGGCCGGGATCAGCACCTCGCGCTCCCATGGGGCGGCCGACAACGGCCCCAGCGGGGCCCCGAAGCAGGTCCCGAGGTAGAAGAAGGTGTCCGTCCCGAATCCCCGGGCCACCTCCTCGGCCTCGGTGCTGGAGGCGAACTGGCCGAAGCGGACGGAGGCCCCCAGCCCCAGGGGCTCGAAGCGCAGGCCGCCCACGCCCCGGAACACGGCGCGCCCGGGGCTGACTGGGCAGCCCGCGCCAGCCCCGAGCAGCTGCAGTGCCCGTGTCAAGTAGAAGTGCAAGGCCTTGAAGGGGAAGCGGGCCAGGTAGTGCTTTCGTGAGCTGCCGCCGGTCCGCACGGCGGCATTCAGCTCCCGGTACAGGGCCGTGGAGGCGTTTGTGTAGACCAGGACTGCCACTCCGTGGGCATCCCGGAAGCCCGGGGGTAGGGACAGTGCTGCCTTCCGGGCGGCCCAGGCTGTGGCTGCGGCCTCCCAGGACTCCCTCAGGACAGAGTGGCGGGCCGACTCCTCCTGAAGCAGCCGGGGGGCCACATCCGCCTCCATTTCCCCCACGCAGCCCACATAGGCATCGTCAAAGGCGCCGGGCGCCAGGCCCAGGGACACCGTCTGGAGGGCTTGGGCCTGCGAGGGAAGTGGGGAGATGAGGGGTTGGCAGGGCCGGGGCTGGGACCAGGGTGGCCGGGGGCAGGGGGCAGGCTCAGGGCCCATCCCTGGGGAGTAAGTGATGGAGGGGGACAGAGTAGGGGCAGCAGGGAAAAGAGGCACCACCTCCCCAGGGAGAGACGGGCTGGGGAGCTAAGAGTCAGGCAGGGAGGGGAGGAGGATGGGGGAAAGGAGGGAAGGGAGGGAAATCAATCAAACAATCAATCAATCATATTTATTGATCATATACTATATGCAGGGTACTGTACTAAGTGCTTGGGTAGTACACAGTACAACACAGCAGAATGATCAGACACGCTCCCTGAGCACAATGAGCGCACAGTCTCGAGTATGAGCTTACAGTCATGTAGAGGGACTTCCAGCTTCCAGCCTAGAGGGAAGGGGGAAAAGAAGGGAGGGAGGGAAAGGAGAAACAGGAGCCAGAGGGAGCAGGTTACCTGCAGGAGCAGCAGCGCCGAGAGACAAAGGGAACTCTGGGCCATCAGCAGGGCCCCCCACATCCTGTACCGGCCTGGTCTGAAAGAGGGACCCTGTGGGGAATGGGCGGGGACTCCATCAGGGAGGAAATGGCAGGCTCCCCGGCCACAGGATTGAGCCTCTGGGGATCGATTGACTAATCAATCATATTTATTGAGTGCTGATTGTATGTGGAGCACCATACACTCTTGGGAGAGTAGCAGAGTTGATAGACACATTCCCTGCCCATAAGAAGGGAACAGTCCATAAGAAGGGAAGGGGAATGACAGGTTTGGGACTGGGAATCACAGGGGATGGTGGCCAGTAGTGACTCCTGGGATCAGTCCCTGAGACTCTCCAAAGTGATGGGGACAGAGCAAGACCTGGGGCTGGGGTTTCCGGGAGCCAAAGGACCCAGGGGACCAACAGGGGATCGACAGGGGACTGAAGAGGGGACCAGTCCACTCTGAAGATCCAGAGGCCCGCCCCTCAAAGCGGCAGCTGCAGTCACACCATGAGACGGCGGCACTTGGACTTTGGCCCAACTGGACCATCACACCCCCAAACTGTCCCGCCCTCCACTGCCTCCCTCGGATACCCACCCTCAGACGGTCCACGGCCCGATGGTCCACAGGCCACCAAACACAGGCAGAGTGCAAGAGGATCTCAGAGTGTCCTCATCGCCCAGAGGCTGCCTGAGTGGTCATCCGGTCCAGCCCCCTGCCTTCTCCATCTTGGGTTGAAAGGGATGTTCTTCCCTTCAAGAACCTCAGTGAGTGACTGAGGAATCCCCGTCCCCTTTCCTGGGATTTACTCCCCACGACTCTGCCCACTCACTCGTTTGGACACTTGGCCACCCCCCCACCCCCCCCCCGCCCTCAATTCCTCCCCACAGAGGGTGTGTCGGATTGGGGTTTGTCCAGTTGAAAAGACTGGGGAGGGAAGCAGGGGTGCCTGGATGGGAGACGGGAAGGTCGAGGGGGATTGAACATGTCGCTCCGACTGAGGGGCCGGAGGAGAGAGGTTGCTGACTGACTGGCTTCTCTGTCCATTGAGAACATTCCAAGAGGAAAGAGGAATAAACTGCAGCAGGAGACACTGCCGTTGGTTCTGAGAGAGAACAGGGGAGTTGGGGAGATCAGATTCTAAATGGAACAAAACCTTGCAGGGCAGAGCAGACCCCAGCAGTCCTGGGGTAGGGCAATTCTTCCTGTTGGGAGGCAGGGGCTGGACCAAGTGACCTCTTCTTTCAGCATTCTGGACCATGTATATTGCACCTTTGGGCCCAGAGCCCTCTCTGTGCTCTTTGGGGATGGCCTCGAATCCCCCACACTACTGTCCCCCAGGTCCCCCCACAGGGGTCGGGGATGGGGAGAGGGGCAGCCTGCATCTCTTTGGGCGGGGGTACCCAGGGACAGACGGAGGCAGGCAGGACCCCTTTTCCCTGCCCCCCGATTGAAGCCGGGGGAGTAAACAGGCCGTGTCTAACTTTAGCCCCCGAAAGAGGTGGGAACTGGGAACCTGATCCTTGTGTCTAGGGAGGGTGAGGAGGGAGCAAGTTGCTTTGCCGGGGCTGACAGAGAAGAGGCCCCGCTCTCCCCTTCGCCCACAGTTCGATGTACCAGGTTTCCCTGGGGCCGGAAGAACAACAACAACGATAACAACAACAATAATAATAACAGTATTTGCTACGATTGCTATGTAACCAACACTGGGCTAAGTGCAGGGATAGATGACGTGGACTTCCTTTCTCCCCTCAAAGCACCCATAGTGACCCATTCATCTCTAAACTCTCGGGATCCAATGCCCAGGGCCTCGTGCCCCTTGCCCAGTACCCCACGTTCTGTGCCCAGTGCCCCGTGCCTGATGCCCAGCGGTCAGTTCCCTCTCGATCTTCGTGGCTCCGGTTTAAAATCGTGGAAAGCTTCCTCCAGACACGGAAGACCAGACCTGCTGACCACCTCCCCACCGTCCCCCTCCTTCCGACGGGAGGAGCTCGGCGGCGCTGGGAGTGCGAAGACCGGGTTCTCCACCCCCGCTAGGCCTCGGCCCAGTCCTGTGGCCTTGGGATAGTCACTTACCCTCTGTGGGTCTTGGTTTGCCCGTTTTCTGAACAAGGGGGGACTAGTCCCGGCGACTCAGGGACGATGCCAGGATGAGAGAAGATCTCGGAAGAAGAGGAGTCACTTTGGACATCAAAGTTCTAGGCAAACTCGAAGGGTCCCATCACCCTCGGGGGCTCCCAGGCTCCGTCCTAGACGTCTTAGACAGTTCCTTCACTCGCACGATTTCGTTCCTAAACTATCTCTAAACCCACCCCCTCCCTGCCCCATTTATCTCGTCTTAATTTCAATAGATAGACACCTCCCCCTCCCTCCCTCCCTCCTTCTCCCTGCCCCTTCCCTGTCCCTCCTCCCTTTCCCTCCCCCTTCTCGCTTCCCTCTTTCTCCTCCCCACTTCCCCTGTTGCTTCCCTCTCCCTCTCCCTTTCCCTCCTCCTCCTACATCTCTTCCCTCCCCCCCTCCTTCCCCTTCTCTCCCCTCTCCACTCTTCCCTCTCCCTCCTCCTCCCCTGTTGCTCCTGGACCTTCTAACAGTGAAGGATCCTGAGACCCTTATTTTTTTCATGTTACTTATTAAGCACTTACTATGTGCTAAGAGCTGGGGTCTCAAGTTAATGAGTTAATGAGTTAGATTATTTAGATTAGATTAGATTAGATTAGTTAGACATCTAACTCAAGTTAGATTAGATTAGATTAGATTAGATTAGTTAGACATCTAACTCAAGTTAATGAGTTAGATGTAGTCACCTGTCCCACATGGGGCTCACAATCCCAGTCCAGGGATCAGGGCAGGAGGATCCAGGATGGAGTGAGTCATCCTGAATTTTCTGTCCCCCTTGCTTCTCTCACCCAGAGTCACTCCCACCCTTGCAGAATTGGGAATTTGTTGCCTTTAATATCATCATCATCATCATTACCATCATCTCTGATGTTTATTATCTATAAAAATAATAAGCAAGGTATTTGTCGAGCGCTTACTAGGTGGTACTTGTTAAGTGTTTACTACGTGCTGGGTACTGTACTAAGCTCTGGGGTAGACACAAGGTAATCAGGTCCCACATGGGGCTCACAGTTTAAGTAAGAGGGAGAACAGATATTGGATCCCCGGTTTGCAGATGAGGGAATGGAGGCCCCGAGAAGTTAAATGACTTGCCCAAAGCCACGCAGCAGGTATATAATAATTACGGCATTTGTTAAGCGCTTACTATGTGACAGGCACTGTACTAAGCGCTGAGGTGGATACAAGCAAATTGGATTGGACACAGTCCCTGTCCCACGTGGGGCTCACAGTCTCAATCCCCAGATGAGGCAACTGAGGCCCAGAGAAGCAGAGTGAGTTTCCCAAGTCCCCACAGCAGACAAGTGATGGAGCCAGGATTAGAACTCATGACCTTCTGACTCCCGGGCCTGTGCTCGATTCCACTATGCCATGCTGTTTCCCCCTGGGAGGGCCACTTCCCAGATTGACATCTCCATCAGCCCTTCTCCAGGACACCTCCACTTGGCCCCTCAAGCCGCTCCCCTAAACCCACCTGTCCTCAACTTTCACATCTTCTGGTAACAAAGTGGTGTGGCCTAATAATAATAATAATGATGATGATGGCATTTATTAAGCACTTACTATGTGCAATGCACTGTTCTAAGCGCTGGGGAGGTTACAAGGTGATCAGGTTGTCCCACGGGGGGCTCACAGTCTTCATCCCCATTTTACAGATGAGGGAACTGAGGCGCAGAGAAGTTAAGTGACTTGCCCAAAGTCACCCAGCTGACAATTGGCAGAGCTGGGATGGGAAAAGCAGGGGCCTGGAATTCAGAGGACCTGGGTTATAATTCCAGCTCCCCTACTTGTCTGTTGTGTGACCTTGGACAAGTCATTTCTCTTCTCCGTGCCTCAATTACCTCATCTGTAAAATTGGGATTAAGACTGTGAGCCCCACATGAGACATTGGCTCTGTCCAACCTGATTACCTTGTATCTAGTCTAGCATTTAGTACAGTGCTTGGCACATAGTTAGTGCTTAACAAATACTATTATTATTATATATAATGATAATTATTATGATATATTTATATAATAGTGCTTAACAAATACTATGATTATTATATAATAATAAACATTGTTATTATATATAATAATCATAGTATTTGTTAAGCACTAACTATGTGCCAAGCACTGTTATAAGCACTGGGTTAATCAGGTTGGACACAGTCCCTGTCCCACATAGGGCTCACAGTCTCAAACCCCAGTTTACAGATGAGGGAGCTGAGGCAAAAAGAAGTGAAGTGATTTGCCCAAGGTCACACAGCAGACAAGTGGCAGAGCCGGGATTAGAACCCATGACCTCTGACTCCCAAGCCCGGGCTCTTGCCACTAGGCCATGATGCTTCACACTTAATAATAATAATGATGGTATTTGTTAAGCGCTTACTATGTGCAGAGCACTGTTCTAAGTGCTGGGGTAGATACAAGGTTAAAAGGTTGTCCCTTGTGGGGCTCACAGTCTTCATCCCCATTTTCCAGATGAGGGAACTGAGGCCCAGAGAAGTTAAGTGACTTGCCCAAAGTCACGCAGCTGACAAGTGGCAGAGCCAGCATTCAAACCCGTGACCTCTGACTCCCAAGCCCGGGCTCTACAAATACCATTAAAAAAAACCACATACAAAGAACCATCATCAGCTTTCCTGTACCAGACATCCACAACTTTGGTGTCACCCTGTACTTCAGCACTTGATATTCACCCCAACCCCAAAATTTATGTCCATACCCATTATTTATTTCAACATCTGTCTCTACATCAAGACTGTAAGCTCGTGAAGGACAGACAACATGTCTACCAATTCTGCTGTAGTGGACTCTCCCAAGCACTTAGTCCAGTGCCCCAGTGCATTGAACACGGTAAGGATGCAATAAATACCGTTGATTGAATGATTCATTCAGAGAAGCAGCGTGGCTCAGTGGAAAGAGCCCGGGCTTTGGAGTCAGAGGTCATGGGTTCAAATGCCGGCTCCACCACTTATCAGCTGTGTGACTTTGGGTAAGTCACTTAACTTCTCTGTGCCTCATTTACCTCAACTGTAAAATGGGGATTAAGATTGTGAGCCCCACATGGGACAACCTGATCATCTTGTAACCTCCCCAGTGCTTAGAACAGTGCTTTGCACATAGTAAGCGCTTAATAAATGCCATTATTATTATTATTATTATTAATTGACTCCTTACTGTCTTCCAGTTCTCTCATTCAGTCGCCCGACTGAACCTACCAGCTCTGCCTGCACATTTTCTGGACCTGGCTCTTCCTCTCCATCAGTTTACCCTTTGGACTGACCTCTCATTGTATGACAGCTAGACTCTTGTATCAGTCTCCCTGCTGTCTCCCATTCCAACCAATCCGCAGGCTGCTTCACTTGATACACATCTCTCCACTTCTCAAAATTAATCAATCAATCAATCAATCAATCATATTTATTGAGTGTTTACTGTGTGCAGAGCACTGTACTACCCAACAGTGGGCTCACAGTCTAGAAGGGGGAGAAAAACATCCATTGGTTCACTCACTGTACCTTAATCTCGCTAATCTCCCTGAGGACCCCTTGCCTACGCCTTCTCTCTGGTCTGGAACTCCCTCCCCCTTGATATACAATAATAATAATAATGGCATTTGTTAAGCGCTTACTATGTGCAAAGCACTGTTCTAAGCGCTGGGGGGGATACAAGGTGATCAGGTTGTCCCACGTGGGGCTCACAGTCTTAATCCCCATTTTACAGATGAGGTAACTGAGGCTCAGAGAAGTTATGTGACTTGCCCAAGGTAGCAGAGCAGACACGTGGCAGAGCCGGAATTCGAACCCACGACCTCCAACTCCCAAGCCCGGGCTCTTTCCACTGAGCCACGCTGTGCCACACTACAACGGATCAAGATCCCCCTACTCCTCTCCCTATTCACTTGGATTTGTATCCTTTAAGCACTTGATAATCTTCCCATCCTCACCCCGCCCCAGCACCGATGTACATATCCATAATTAATCTTAATATCTGTCTCCCCGCTCTAGACTGTAAACTCCTGGTGTCAGAGAATGTCTTTAATAATAATAGTAATAATAGTACTTGTTAAGCACTTACTACGCGTCCAGCACAGTTCCAAGTGCAGGGGCAGATACAAGCTAATCAGGTTGGACACAGTCCCTGTCCCACATGGGGCTCACAGTCTCAATCCCCATTTTACAGATGAGAGAACTGAGGCACAGATAAGTTAAGTGACTTACCCAAGGTCACACAGCAGACAAGTGGGGGAGCTGGGATTAGAACCTACCTCCTTCAACTGTAAAATGGAGATTAAGACTGAGAGCCCCACGTGGGACAACCTGATTATCGCGTATCTACCACAGCGCTTAGAACAGTGCTTGCCACACAGTAAGTGCTTAACAAATGCCATCATTATTATTTTATATTTATAATAATAATATTAATAATGATGGCATTTGTTAAGCATTAAGCGATAACAATAATAATAATAATGGCATTTGTTAAGCACTCATATGTGCAAAGCCCTGTTCTAAGCGCTGGGGGGATACAAGGTGATCAGGTTGTCCCAGGTGGGGCTCACAGTCTTAATCCCCATTTTACAGATGAGGTGACTGGCACAGAGAAGTTAAGTGACTTGCCCAAAGTCACACAGCTGACAAGTGGCAGAACTGGGATTAGAACCCATGACCTCTGACTCCCAAGATCATGCTCTTTCCTTTAAGCCATGCTGTGTCCCTAATAAGAGCAAACCCCTGTCCCACCTGGGGCTCTCGGTCTCAATCCCCATTTTACTGCTGAGGTAACTGAGGCACAGAGAAGTGAAATGACTTGCTCAAGGTCACACAGCAGACAAGTGGCAGAGTCAGGATTAGAACCCATGACCGTCTGACTCCCGGGACCGCGCTCTATCCACTAGGCCATGCTGCTTCTCAATGCGGACCTCCTACTCTCCTAAATGCTTAATAGGGTGCTCTGCCCACATTAAGTGCTCAGTAAATAGCAGTGATTGATTGATTGCTTCCTCCTGACTCCCTAGCTGGCTCACTTCACTCCTCTCAATCTTACCTTCCAATTTTACCTTGCTCTCAATTCTCTAACCTCTGAGCCCTAATTTCCCCCATTTAGAATTCCCTTCTCTGACAAATCTGCCAGGCTGCAGCTCTCCCCATCTTTAAAGCTTTTCCAAACTATCGCCTCCTCCAGCAAGCCCTCCTCTCTTGCACACAGTGCTTACATACCTAGCGCTTAAAACTGTGTTTATTAATTATTATTATTATTATTATGGTACTTGTTAAGTGCTTACTATGAGCCGAGCACTGTTCTAAGCACTGGAGTAAATAAAAAGTAGATTGGATGCAGTCCCTGTCCCAAGTGGGGCTCACACTCTTAATCCCCATTTTTACAGAAGAGGTAACTGAGGCCCAGAGAAGTGAAATGACTTGCCCAGGGCCACACAGCACACTTACCTGTCGTTTATTTTAATGTCTGTCTCCCCAGCTAGGCTGTAAATGCCTTGTGGGCAAGGCTCAAATCTGTCAACTCTATTGTGCTCTCCCAAGCCCTTTAAACAGTGCTCTTCGCACAGTAGGTGTTCAGTAAATACCACTGCAGGCTTGCTTGCTTGATTTGTCTTTATTGGGGTCCCTCTATGGGTTTAGCACCAAATCCTAAAAGGAGCCAGGCCAGAGCCAGATCCAGTCCCTGCCCTCAGGGAGCCCTTGAACTGGTAATAATAATTATGGAGTACTTGTTAAGCGCTTATCTTATCTGGGAGAGATGATGGGTTAGACACACAGACACATCCCTGATTGGCCTGGGCTGTTGAGAGTAGATGAGATAATCAGGGATTACAATGAGATAATGTTGAGTGCTTATAATAATAATAATAATAATAATAATGGCATTTATTAAGCGCTTACTACGTGCAAAGCACTGTTCTAAGCGCTGGGGAGGTTACAAGGTGATCAGGTTGTCCCTCGTGCGGCTCACAGTGCTTACTATATGCCAGGCACTGTACTAAGCACTGGGGTAGAAACAAGCAAATTGGGTTTGACACGGTCCCTGTCCCACGTAGGGCTCACAGTCTCAATCCCCCTTTTACAGATGTGGTGACTAAGGCACAGAGAAGTGAAGTGACTTGTCCAAGGTCACACAGCAGACAAGTGGTGGAGCCAAGGATTTAGAAGCCATGACTTCTGACTCCCAACCCCGGGCTCTATCCATTAGGCCATGCTGGAGAAGGAGTAGGACTTCCAGCAGAATTCTGGCAGAATTAGCAGAACGTATCTGTTAATTCAGATGTTCTTTCTCAAATGCTTAATTCAGTGCTCTGCACATAGTGAGTGCCCTATAAATACCGATGATTGATTAACTGATTGATTGAGGACTTGTTCGGTACAGGAGGAGTGCGGGGCAGGGCAGGGGCCGATGGGCAGGACCTGGGTGGCTAGCCCAGCCAGGAAAGTCAGCAGGTCAGCAGGTTCTCATGCCAACCTTGCACTGGGCTTGCCTTCTGGTCCTGGTTCCGGTCTCATCCCTGCTCCCCGCTCCCAAACCACCCCGCTATTTCCCGGCGGTGACTCAGCCTCCAGCGAACGGGACGTCCCACCTTCAGCTGCTTCTCGAGTTTCCTCCTGGCCCGGTCCGGCGGTCACCGTGCTGGGCCGCCCGGCGCTGGCAGACATGCTCCGGCTGGGCTTAGCCGTGCAGGCCCCGGCGCCCAGAAACACTGCGAACTCTGAGTGCGGGCTCGGGAGTACGTGCCTTGTCTCCTCCATCCAACTGTCAGTGTCTAGGGAGCGGAGGCTGTGTCCCCCAGTCATTGCCCCCCAAAAGGCATAGAAACAACTAACCCCACCCCAGTCCCTACTGGGCTTCCTGTCCCTGGTCAGATGACCTATTGCTAGAAAACATCTCCCCTTCCTCCCTCCCTTCTGTTATTCCATCTATAAATAGTGGCTGAAGCTGGGCCTCTGGGGCTGGGGCTGGGGCTCTGCTGGGGGGCTTTTCTACCCAGTGGGAGCCTGGGGTGGTGCTTCTGCCAAGGGCTCCTCTGGACAGCTCAGTGGGGGGCGGATAGCACCTGCTCAGGCCCTGTCAGTTCCCTGTCTGCAGGGGAGCCAGGTCTGCCTGCAGCGCTCAATAAATACGATTGATTGATTGATTGATTGATTGCAGGGCAGACCCGGGAGGGCATCCTACCCCAGGGCCCTGGGAGATAGACCCCCTGAGGGCAACCTGCCCCTGAGCCCTGGAAAGAGCCCGGGCTTGGGAGTCAGTGGTCGTGGATTCTAATCCCGGCTCCGCCACTTGTCAGCTGTGTGACTCTGGACAGGTCACTTCACTTCTCTGGGCCTCAGTTACCTCATCTGTAAAATGGGGATTAAGACTGTGAGCCCCCCATGAGATAACCTGATTACCCTATACCTACCTCAGCGCTTAGAACAGAGCTTGGCACATAGTAAGCGCTTAACAAACAGTATTATTATTATTAATATTATTATTACCATCATCATCATCAGCATCAATCGAATTTATTGAGCGCTTACTATGTGCAGAGCACTGTACTAAGCGCTTGGGAAGTACAAATTGGCAACATATACAGACAGTCCCTACCCAACAGTGGGCTCACAGTCTAAAAGGGGGAGACAGGGATACTTATTAGTATTAGTATTATTATTAGACGGGGGAGGGCAGCCCACGTCAGACCGTCTATTTGTTCGGACGATTTTGACACCTGTCTACATGTTTTGTTTTGTTGCCTGTCTCCTCCTTCTAGACTGTGAGCCCGTTGTTGGGTAGGGACCGTTTCTATATGTTGCCGACTTGTACTTCCCAAGCGCTGTGCTCTGCACACAGTAAGTGCTCAGTAAATCAATCAATCAATCAATCGTATTTATTGAGCACTTACTGTGTGCAGAGCACTGTACTAAGCGCTTGGGAAGTACAAGTTGGCAACATATAGAGACAGTCCCTACCCAACAGTGGGCTCACAGTCTAGAAGGGGGAGACAGAGAACAAAACCAAACATACTAACAAAATAAAATAAATAGAATAGATATGTACAAGTAAAATAAATAAATAAATAAATAGAGTAATAAATATGTACAAACATATATACATATATACAGGTGCTGTGGGGAAGGGATGGAGGTAAGATGAGGGGGATGGAGAGGGGGACGAGGGGGAGAGAAAGGAAGGGGCTCAGTCTGGAAGGCCTCCTGGAGGAGGTGAGCTCTCAGTAGGGCCTTGAAGGGAGGAAGAGAGCTAGCTTGGCGGATGGGCAGAGGGAGGGCATTCCAGGCCCGGGGGATGACGTGGGCCGGGGGTTGATGGCGGGACAGGCGAGAACGAGGCACAGTGAGGAGGTTAGCGCAGAGGAGCGGAGGGTATGGGGTGGGCTGTAGAGGGAGAGAAGGGAGGTGAGGTAGGAGGGGGTGAGGTGATGGACAGCCTTGAAGCCGAGGGTGAGGAGTTTCTGCCTGATGCGCAGATTGATTGGTAGCCACTGGAGATTTTTGAGTAGGGGAGTAACATGCCCAGAGCGTTTCTGGACAAAGACAATCCAGGCAGCGGCATGAAGTATGGATTGAAGTGGGGAGAGACACGAGGATGGGAGATCAGAGAGAAGGCTGATGCAGTAGTCCAGACGGGATAGGATGAGAGCTTGAACGAACAGGGTAGCGGTTTGGATGGAGAGGAAAGGGCGGATCTTGGCAATGTTGTGGAGCTGAGACCGGCAGGTTTTGGTCACGGCTTGGATGTGAGGGGTGAATGAGAGAGCAGAGTCGAGGATGACACCAAGGTTGCGGGCTTGTGAGACGGGAAGGATGGTAGTGCCGTCAACAGTGATGGGAAAGTCAGGGAGAGGGCAGGGTTTGGGAGGGAAGACAAGGAGTTCAGTCTTCGACATGTTGAGTTTTAGGTGGTGGGCAGACATCCAGATGGAGATGTCCTGAAGGCAGGAGGAGATGGGAGCCTGGAGAGAGGGGGAGAGAGCAGGGGCAGAGATATAGATCTGGGTGGCATCAGCGTAGAGATGACAGTTGAAGCCGTGGGAGTGAATGAGGTCACCAAGGGAGTGAGTGTAGATGGAGAACAGAAGGGGACCAAGCACTGAACCTTGGGGAACCCCCACAGTAAGGGGATGGGAGGGGGAGGAGGAGCCTGCAAAAGAGACTGACAGTGAAGGACCGGAGAGATAAGAGGAGAACCAGGAGAGGACCGAGTCTGTGAAGCCAAGATCGGATAGCATGTTGAGGAGAAGGGGAAGTGCTTGGGAAGTACAAGTTGGCAACATACAGAGACGGTCCCTACCCAACAGTGGGCTCACAGTCTAGAAGGGGGAGACAGACAACAAAACAAAACAAAACGTAACAAAACTGCTGTGGGACCTTGGACAAGTCACTTTGCTTCTCTGGGTCTCAGTTCCCTCCTCTGTAAAATGGGGATGAAGACTGTGAGCCCCACGTGGGACAACCTGACTACTTTGCATCTTCCCCAGGGCTTCGAACAGTGCTTGGCACATAGTACGTGTTTAACAAATGTCATCAATATTACTGGGGGGGGCGGGGGCGGTGGAGTTCACACAGAGTGTGAACCGAGTCTACAACCCAGGTGCCCGGGGTCCTCCCTCAGCGTGGCCCCTGACCCACTCTCATTTATTCCTGGATTATTTCAGGGGTGGGCGAGGCCAAGGCCGAGGCTGGAAATAGCCCGTCTGGGGGGAGAGAGGGTGGGGCCACTGCGGTGTGGAGCAGCTGTCCAGGGAGCGGGAGAGGGGCACTGGAGGGGAAAGGTTTGGGAAAATCCGAAAGCCCCCCCATCCTCGGCTACCCTGCAGCTCCCAACAACAAAGCCCCCTCCTGCTGCTGCTGCTGCTGGACCCTGTACTTCGCCCCTGGGGTCTAGCCTGGTAAGAAAGGGGGCAAGGGGCATCTTGGAAAGGGGGCAAGGACTGGGGGTAGTGTGGGAAGGGGGCAAGGGCAGGGGGCATCGTGGAAAGGGAGCAAGGACCGGGGGCATTGCGGAAAGAAGTGCAAGGGCCAGGGGCATCGTAAGAAGGAGGCAAGAACTGGGGGCATCGTGGGGGAAGGGGAGGGCAGGAGACACAGTGGGGAAGGGGCAGGGGCAGGGGTCCTCTTCAGGGGAAGAGTCTGGCAACCAACTGCAAACAAATTGACAAACTGACACCGTGACTTTTCTCTCCCAGCTCTGGCACTTTTCTCCACAGGCTGCCGCCCGTCGGAGAAGGAAACATCCTGGGGAGCGGGATGTGGGTGAGGGGGTAGGGGGAGGAGGGAGATGAAGAGAAGGAGAGGGGAGAGGGTGAGGAGGTGGTAAATAAAGAGTAGGGGGAGGAGGAGGGCGGTTCCCCGGGGCTCTACTCTGAGAGGTCGAGGCCCAGGGGAGGGGAAAGCAGGGGCCTGGCGAGCCCTTGTGGGCCTGCAGCCAGCCTGCCCAAAGGAACACGGAGAAGCAGCGTGGCTCACAGTGGAAAGAGCCCGGGCTTTGGAGTCAGAGTTCATGGGTTCAAACCCCTGCTCTGCCAATTGTCAGCTGTGTGACTTTGGGCAAGTCACTTCACTTCTCTGGGCCTCAGTTACCTTGTCTGTAAAATGGGGATTAAGACTATGAGCTCCCCATGGGAGAACTTAATCACCCTGTAACCTCCCCAGCGCTTAGAACAGTGCTTTGCACATAGTAAGCACTTAATAAACGCCATCATTGTTATTATTCTTATTATTAACATGCCAGGCGCCAGCCCAAACCCCACCCCGGCCTGCCCAGCCATCAGTCACCCTTCCAAGCCACCACAACAGCCCTCTAGAGCGGGACCCCCTTTATTGTTGGATTGAGAAGCAGCATGGTGTAGTGGCTAGAGCACGGGCCTGAGAGTCAGAAGGTCATGGATTCTAATCCCAGCTCCGCCACTTGTCTGTTGTGTGGCCTTGGGCAAGTCACTTCACTTCTCTGTGCCTCGGTTACCTCTTCTGTAAAATGGAGATTGAGACTGTGAGCCCCACAGTGGACAGGGATTGTGTTCTACCCGATTTGCTTGTAACCATCCCAGTGCTTAACACAGCGCCTGTACATACTTAAGCACTTAACAGCTGTTAGTTTATTATTATTTTTATTATTATGCTCTCCCAAGCCCTTAGTACAACGCTTTGCACACGGTAAGCACTCAATAAGTAAAATTGAATTGAAATGAATTGAATCAAATCGAACCCTTCTGGCCCCTTGTCAGTCACGGTATTAATGAGCACCTACTGTGTGCAGAGAGCACTGGACGAAGGGCTTGGGTGGAGTGCAGTGGATGGGTGGTAAGCACCATCCCCGCCCTTGAGGAGCTTAGGGTCTAGCAAAGTAGGCAGGCACTGAGATATATACCTGTGTATATGTATATATTTTTGTACATATTTATTACTCTATTTATTTTACCTGTACATATCTATTCTATTTATTTTATTTTGTTAATATGTTTGGTTTTGTTCTCTGTCTCCCCCTTCTAGACTGTGAGCCCACTGTTGGGTAGGGACTGTCTCTGTATGTTGCCAACTTGTACTTCCCAAGCGCTTAGTACAGTGCTCTGCACACAGTAAGCGCTCAATAAATACGATTGATGATGATGAAGAGGGAAAAGTGGCTGTGAAGATGAGTGAGTGGGGCGTGTCTTCCCTTGATTCTCCCCCTCCCCGTCCCCCACCTCTCTCCCCCCAACAGATGCCCCTGCAGGGGGGATGGGGCCCAAGGCGATGCCCGCTGCAGATCTACTGTTGCTGCCACTGCTACTCCTCACTGCCACCGTCATGCAGACCCTCCAGGTGACTGCGCTGGTGGGTGGGTGGGGGGGCTTCTGTCAAGGGGAAGGGAAGTTGGAGAGCAGGGCTGGAAAACCTGTTTCAGGACTCCGATAAGCAGCGTGGTCTAGTGGACAGAGCACAGACCTGGAGGTCAGAAGGACCTGGGTTCTAATCCCGGCTCTGCCACTTGTCTGCTGTGTGACCTCGCTGTGTGGCCCCACGATGACCCCGACCCTCAGACCCTCCCCATGATATTCCCGACCCCCGCCCCCGTCTCCACGGTGCCCCCGGCCCCTGCCTTTTCCCCACGATGACCCCTGCCCCCACCCCTCTCTGGGCCTCTGCCGGTTTCCAGCTGCCTTCAAAACCATCAACCACCTCCTTCTCCTGATCTCCTTCTTGCTAAATCCGATGGAGAAGCAGCGTGGCTCAGTGGAAAGAGCCCGGGCTTGGGAGTCAGAGGTCATGGGTTCTAATCCCGGCTCTGCCACTGGTCAGCTGTGTGACTTTGGGCAAGTCACTTCACTTCTCTGGGCCTCAGTTACCTCATCTGTAAAATGGGGATGAAGACTGTAGGACTGTCCCATGTGGGACAACCTGATCACCTTGTATCCCCTCCAGTGCTTAGAACAGTGCTTTGCACATAGTAAGCGCTTAACAAATACCATCATCATCATCATCATCAGTGGCCTCTACTCCACCATAATCCTCCTCAACCCCTCAGTTGCCTTTGACACTGTCGACCGTCCCCTTCTCCTGGAAACATCCAATCTTGACTTCCCTTACACTGTCCTCTCCTGGTTCTTCTACTATCCCTCTGGCCACTCAGTCTCATTCTCTTTCATGGGCTCCTCCTCTGCCTTCCATCCTCTAACTGTGGCTCAAGGCTCAATTCTGGGTCCCCTTCTATTCTCCACCTCCACCCACTCCCGCGGAGAACTCATTCGCTCCCATGGCTTCAACTACAACCTCTATGCGGATGATTTCCAAATCTGCATCTCCAGCCCTGATCTCTCTTCGCATTTCCTCTTCCCTTCAAGACATCTCTACTTGTATGCCCTCCTCTCACCTCAAGCTTAACATGTCTAAAACAGAAATCTTATCTTCCCACCCAAACCCTGCCCTTCCTCTGAATTTCCCACCATTGCAGAGGGCACCACCAATCTTCCCGTCTCACAAGCCTGTAACCTTGGGTTATCCTTGACTCATCTGTCTCATTCAACCCACATATTCAATCCATCACTAAATCCTGTCGGTCCCACCTTCACAACGTTGCTAAAATCTGCCCTTCCCTCTCCATCCAAACTGCTACCATGTTAAACCAAGTGCTTATCCTACCCCGCCTTGATTACTGTTTCAGCCTCCTTCCTGACCTCGCTGCCTCCCGTCTCTCCCCACTCCAATCCATACTTCACTTTGCTGCCCGGATCATTTTTCTACAAAAACATTCAGGTCATGATTCCCCACTCCTCAAGAACCTCTAGTGTTTGCCTATCCACCTCTGCATCAAACAGAAATTCCCTACCACTGGCATTCAGTCACCTTGCCCCCTCATGTCACCTCCTTACTCTCCTATTACAACCCAGCCCACACACTTTGCTCCTCTAATGCAAATCTTCTCACTATACCTCCATCTCATCTGTCTCGCTGCCCACATCCTACCTCTGACCTGGAATGCCCTCCCTCCTCATATGCAACAGACAATTATTCTCCCATCCTGCAAAGCTTTATTGAAGACACATCTCCTTCAAGAGGTCCTCCCTAATTAAACCCTTTTCTTCAATTCCCTTCTGCGTTACCCTGACTTGCTCCCTTTATAAACTCCCATCCTAGCCCCTTAGCACTAAGGTACATATCTGTAATTTACTTATATTAATATCTGTCTCCCCCTCTAGACTGTAACCTCACTGCAGGCAGGGAATGTGTCTCATATTGATATATAGAACTCTCCCAAGCACTTAGTACAGTTCTCTACACACAGTAAGCGCTCAATAAATACGACTGACTGAAAGTCAAGTCACTTGGGCAAGTCACTTCAAGTCTCTGTGTCTCGGTTACCTCATCTGTAAAATGGGGATTAAGACTGTGAGCCCCATGTGGGATACGGACTGTGTCCAACCTGATTACCTTGTATGTACCCCAGTGCTTAGAACAGTGCCTGGCACATAGTAAGCGCTTAACAAGTACCATTAAAAAAAAGGGCCAGGCTCGAGAATGGCAGCGATGTGCTGTTCTCAGCCTCCACCGGGACAGAATAGGCAGAGGGAGCGAGAAAGGCAGGAGGGATTGGGGTGCTATCGAGCTCCACTTCTGAGACTTCAGGCCTGAGAAACCGCAAGGTAGACTCAATGGCAGGGCTGGCAGCCTGGGCAGTGCCACCCACCCTCTCTCACTCTGTCCATCATGTTCCCTCTGGGGCTTGTGGTGTAGTGAGCTAGAAGGAGAGGAGGGGGACAGCACACAGCCAAGTACTTAAAGGTTTCTATGCCCAGGACCCATTTCCAGAGGAAGTGGCAACAGCCCAGTGCCACTTTGGGAGCCGCGATCCTCCCCGCCCATCTTACTGAGTGATCTTTCTGGGTCCCTCCAGGCCCTGTTGGTTTCATGGCAAGCCGGAGGTGGTTCTCTGGTCAGAAACCCACACCGCTGATGGCCCTGCTCCAGCAGCAACTCCTGTTCAGGCCAGCGGCCACTTCCTGGCCACGCTGGGCCCCAGGGACTGTTGGCTTTGGGCCCTTGGCCTCGTGGACGGCCCACATGAAGACACCACCCGTCTGTTTGTCCAGGCCTCCTCCAGATTCTGATTTCCAGAACGGGCCTCTTCCACTGGGCCGACAGTGTGGGTGGGAGGATTTTTTTTTTAATGGCATTTTTTAAGCACTTACTATGTGCAAAGCACTGTTCTAAGCGCTGACAATGGGGCACCACCTGCCTATTCGTGTTGTGGGGTCGGGGGGTGGGAGACAATTCTCTCAGAGGCTGGGGTGGGGGTGGTGAAATGACCGGGATCAATCAATCAAATAGATTTTTGGAGTGCTTACTATATGTACGGGGCCTTTTAGACTGTGAGCCCACTGTTGGGTAGGGACTGTCTCTATATGTTGCCAATTTGTACTTCCCAAGCGCTTAGTACAGTGCTCTGCACATAGTAAGCGCTCAATAAATACGATTGATGATGATGATGATGATGATGTACTTCCCAAGAGTTTAGTACAGTGCTCTGCACACAGTAAGCGCTCAATAAATACGATTGATTGATTGCAGAGCACTGCCTTGAGTTCTGGGGAGAGTGTAATAATGGTATTTAATAATGGTATTTGTTAAGCACTTACTATGTGCAAAGCACTGTTCTAAGCACCGAAGCACTGTTCTAAGCGCTGAATACAACGGAATTAGTGGACACATTCCCTGCCCATAACAAGCTTACCTTGATGCGTAGCTCCTATCCCCATTATTGTCAGTGGGCTTTTTTTCCAATGGTATTTGGTAAGCACTTACTATGCGTCATGCACTGTTCTAAGCACTGCAGTAGATACAGGTTTATCAGCTTGGACACAGTCCCCGTCCCACATGGGGCTCACAGTCTGAGTAGGAGGGAGTAGGATTTAATCCCCATTTTACAGTCGAGGAAACCGAGGCACGCTAAGCTCTCCCAGTGACCCTGTCTTCCCGACCCAGGCCGCCCACCCCTTCCTCCCCAGCATGACCACGCTGGACATGGCTCCGGCCTCCTTTGACGACCAGTACATCGGCTGCGCTCAGGACATGGAGCACGAGCTGGCCGCCCTGAACCAGACGGAGTTCGCCACCAGCCGCACCTACGCCGAGGCTTGGGAGGCGGCCTCGGCCCGCTGGCGGGAGCACCTGGGTGGAGGAGGGAAGCGGCCCCCCTGGCCCCCGGGCTTCCGGGATGAGCACGCGGTGGCCGTCCTGGCCTACACCGCCAACGGGCCCCTGCACCGGGAGTTCAACACCGCCGTGCGCGAGGCCGGCCGCTCCCGGGCCTACTACCTGCGCTATTTCCGCTTCAAGACCCTCCACTTCCTGCTGACCCAGGCGCTGGCTCTGCTGGGGGCCGGGCAGAACCCCCAGTGCCGCCGGGTGTACCGGGGGGTGGCCGGGGTGCGCTTCCGGACCGGGGCCGAGCCCGGGGGGGGCCGTTCGTTTCGGCCACTTCGCCTCCTCCTCCCTGCACGAGGAGGCCGCCCTCCAGTTCGGCCAGGACTCCTTCTTCTCCATCCGGACCTGCCACGGGGCCGACATCCGCTCCTTCTCCTTCTTCCCCGGGGAGGAGGAGGTGCTCATCCCCCCCTACGAGAGGTTCCGGGTCATCAACGCCAGCACCGGGCCCCACGGCCCCAACCACATCTACCTGCAGTCCCTGGACAAGACCAGCACCTACAACTGCGAGTACATCAAAGGTCAGCGGGGCGGAGGGGCGGGAGATGGGGCACGGATGGGGTAGGGGTAGAGGGAAGGAAGCATGGGGGAATGGGGCAGACGGTTGATGGGATGAGCGGGGAAAAGGGGAGCACGGCCCAGTAGAGAGAACACGGGCCTGGGAGTTGTGAGTTCTAATCCCATCTCCACCATTCATCTGTTGCGTGACCTTGGGCAACTCACTTTACTTTTCTGTGCCTCAGTTACCTAATTTGTAAAATGGGGACTGAGACTGTGAGCCCCACGTGGGACAGGAGGGACCTTGTCCAACCCGATTTGCTTGTATCTACCCCAGCGCTTAGTATAGTGCCCGGCACGTAGTAAGTGCTTAACAAATACCAAAATTACTATTATTATTATTAGGATGGAGATTCTGGGGGTGGAAGGAGATGGGAAGGATGGGGATGGGGGACCAGTGAATGTGTTCCCCAAGAGAGGGAGCGTAGAAGGAAAAGAGCAAGTGGCCCAGCTTGGAGTCTTGTGGGTATGATGATGATGATGGTATTTGTTAAGCGCTTACTATGTGCAAAGCACTGTTCTAAGCGCTGGGGGGGATACAAGGTGATCAGGTTGTCCCATGTGAGGCTCACAGTCTTAATCCTCATTTTACAGATGAGGTAACTGAGGCTCAGAGAAGTTAAGTGACTTGCCCAAGGTCACACAGCAGACATGTGGCAGAACCGGGATTCGAACCCATGACCTCTGACTCCAAAGCCCAGGCTCTTTCCACTGACCCCATATCAATCAATCAATCAATCAATCGATTGTACTTTATTTTTTAATGGTATTTGTTAAGTGCTTACTATGTGCCAGGCACTGTACTAAGTGCTGAGGTAGCTATAAGATAATCAGGTTTTCTACAGTCCATGTCCCACACGAGGCTCACAGTCTTAAGCCCCATTTTACAGATGATATAACTGAAGCCCAGAGAAGTGAAGTGACTCGCCCAAGGTCACACACCAGACAAACGGTAGAGGTGAGATTAGAACCCAGGTCCTCCCGACTCCCAGGTCCAGGGTCTTTCCACTAGGCCGTGCACTTCTCATTGAGTGCTTACTATTCATTCATTCAATTGTATTTATTGAGCGCTTAATGTGTGCAGAGCACTGTACTAAGCGCTTGGGAAGTACAAGTTGGCAACATATAAAGACAGTCCCTACCTAACAGTGGGCTCACAGTCTAAAAGGGGGAGACAGAGAACAAAACAAAACAGGTAGACAGGTGTCGATACCATCGGAATAAATGGAATTATAGCTATATACAAATCATTAATAAAATAGCGTAGTAAATACGTACAAATAAAATAGAATAATAGATATGTTCAAATATATACAAGTACTGTGGGGAGGGGAAGGGGGTAGGGCAGAGGGAGGGAATGGGGGTGATGGGGGGGAGGAGGAGGAGGAGGAGGAGAGGAAAAAGGGGGGGCTCAATCTGGGGTTTACTATGTGCAGAGCACTGTACAAAATAATAATAATAATAATGGCATTTATTAAGTGCTTACTATGTGCAAAGCACTGTTCTAAGCACTGGGGAGGTTACAAGGTGATCAGTTTGCCCCACGGGAGGCTCACAGTCTTAATCCCCATTTTACAGATGAGGGAACTGAGGCACAGAGAAGTTAAGTGACTTGCCCAAAGTCACACAGATGACAAGTAGCAGAGCCGGGATTTGAACCCCTGACCCCCGACTCCAAAGCCCGTGCTCTTTCCACTGAGCCACGCTGCTCGGGAGAGTACAATATAACAGACTCGGTAGGCACATTCCCTGTCCCAACAATGAGCTTTACGGTCTAGAGGGACTTTGGGATTGTGAGGTGGAAGAGAAAACAACAAAGGAAACAGAAAGAGCTGTCAGAGTGGTAGGATGAGAACCAAGAGGATACCTAGTTGGCAACAGCAAGGTCAAAAAACACTCTAAGGAGAAAGCAGACTGCGGGGGTGGGGGCAGCGACAGGATTTAAGGTTTCCCAGAGGTGGGAGAGGATTGATCCAGAGTTGAGTCCATTGCCTTGGGAAGGAGATCATTGGAGATCTTAGAGCGGGCAGAGTCTCTGTTGGGCGAGAGAAGAGAGTTTGTGGGGAGAAAGTGGAGGCAGGAGGATATAGTCAACTTTTTCAAGGAGTTTGCACAGGAAGGGGAGGAAGAAGACAGGGCGATAGCTGGGGAGGGCCTGTGGGATCCAGCATGGCTTAATGGCTAGAGAACAGGCCTGAGAGGCAGAAGGTCTTGGGTTTTTATCCCGGCTCCGCCACTTATCTGCCGTGTGGCCTTGGGCAAATAATAATAATAAGAATGATGGCATCTGTTAAGCGCTTACTATGTGCAAAGCACTGCTCTAAGTGCTGGGGGGATACAATGTGATCAAGTTGTCCCACGTAGGGCTCACAGTCTTAATCCCCATTTTTACAGATGAGGGAACTGAGGCTCAGAGAAGTGAAGTGACTTGCCCAAGGTCACACAGCAGACTTGTGGTGGAGTTGGGATTCGAACCCATGACCTCTGACTCCAAAGCCCGGGCTCTTTCCACTGAGCCACGCTGCTTCTCTCCACTTCTTGGTGCCTCAGTTACCTCATCTGTAAAACGGGGATTAAGACTGTGAGCCCTGTGTGGGACGGGGGACTACGTCCAACACAATTTGCTTAGTACAGTGCCCTGCACCTAGTAAGCACTTAAATACCAGAATTATTATTGTTATTATTTTTGTTTAGAAGGAGACTTGAGCGGGTTTGAAGGCAGAATCGAGGGTCTGGACTTTGGCATCAAGGAATGGGAGGTCAAAAAGGGGGTGATGGTAATAGTAATGATGGCATTTGCTAGCAGCGTGGCTCACTGGACAGAACATGCGCTATGGAGTCAGAGGTCATGGGTTCAAATCCTGGCTCTGCCAATTGTCAGCTGTGTGACTTTGGGCAAGTCACTTAACTTCTCTGGGCCTCAGTTACCTCATCTGTAAAATGGGGATTACGACTGTGAGCCCCCGGGGGACAATCTGATCACCTTGTAACCACCCCAGCGCTTAGAACAGTGCTTTTCACATAGTAAGTGCTTAATAAATGCCATTATTATTATTATTATTATTATTATTATTATGTGCAAAGCACTGACGGTAGCCTGGGACAGATTGAGTAGGCCCAGAGCCTGGAAGCCACGGTGGTGGTGGGGGGGGGGGAGTGTAGACAGAATTTGAAGCCTGGGGGTTGTGAGCCAGGTACCCAATCGTATTTATTGAGCGCTTACTGTGTGCAGAGCACTGTACTAAGCGCTTGGGAAGTACAAATTGGCAGTTTACAAGGTTGTTGGTTGTTGTAGATGGGGATTGATGAGGTTAGAGATAGTGCTTTGACTAGAGATGATAAGGTATAGTGGGGGGCAGATGAAGCGGGGTGAAACAGGAGGTCAGTAGAGCTGTGATGGCCACACACAGAGGGATCATCATCATCAATCGTATTTATTGAGCGCTTACTGTGTGCAGAGCACTGTACTAAGCGCTTGGGAAGTACAAATTGGCAACATATAGAGACAGTCCCTACCCAACAGTGGGCTCACAGTCTAAAAGGGGGAGGACCAGGCTCCTGCCTGGTCCTCCCGGGCCCCTGGACCCTCTGCCGGAGCCCTGCTCCGGCTGGGACAGGCCGGTCCGCTGAGGTCCGTGGGCCCCCAGGAGTGGGAGCAGGGATAGAGGGGAGGCCCGGGTCTGGAGTAGGGATAGTACAGTGAGTGCTCGATAACAGAAGCAGCGTGCCTCAGTGGAAAGAGCCCGGGCTTGGGAATCAGAGGTCATGGGTTCAGATCCCGGCTCTGCCACTTGTCAGCTGGGTGACCTTGAGCAAGTCACTTAACTTCTCTGGGCCTCAGTTACCTCATCCGTAAAATGGGGCTTATAAGACTGTGAGCCCCACGTGGGACAACCTGATCACCTTGTATCCTCCCCAGTGCTTAGAACAGAGCTTTGCACATAGTAAGCGCTTAACAAATGCCATCATTATTATTATTAAATACGATTGATCGATCGATTGATTGAGATGCTGCTTCCCCCGCAGAGGCCGGAGTCAGACAGGATGGGAACCTGGGCGCGCTCATGGGCAGGGCTCCCCTGGGGTGGCCTGGGCCACTCTAGCCCTGGAGAAGAGGAGAAAACTGTGATGGCTGGCTACTCTTCTCCAGCCTCTCCACACCTCCAACCTCGCTCCCTACTGGCTTCACATAATACTAATAATAATGATGGCATTTATTAAGCGCTTACTATGTGCAAAGCACTGTTCTAAGCGCTGGAGCGGTTACAAGGTGATCAGGTTGTCCCACGTGGGGCTCACAGTCTTCATCCCCATTTTACAGATGAGGTAACTGAGGCACAGAGAAGTTAGGTGACTTGCCCAAGGTCACACAGCTGACAATGGGCAGAGTCGGGATTTGAATTTATGACCTCTGACTCCAAAGCCGGGCTCTTTCCACTGTGCCACGCTGCTTCTTTTCACATGTAGACCCCCCCACCCCGGAACCGCCTCATGTATTTTATCTCTCCCTTTGCAGATAAGAAGTGCACATCCTGGAGGTGCAGATTGAACGATTCGGGTAAGGGAAGCCCTGTCCCCTCCTCCCCCGACCTCATTACCCCCATCCCTCTGGAGTCTCTGTTGTGGGACGAGGTCTCCTCCTTCACTAGCCTCCTGAGCCGTTGTCGCACCCCTGGCTCACTACCCCGAGCCGGCCCAAGCCTTCCGATCTGGGGGTCATTCGGGGCTTCTGAGATCCAACCTCCCCTTCCCCAAGCTTCCAGAACAGAAGGGATCAAAACCTCCCAATAATAATAATAATAATGGCATTTATTAAGTGCTTACTCTGTGCAAAGCACTGTTCTAAGCGCTGGGAAGGTTACAAGGTGATCAGGTTGTCCCACGGGGGGCTCACAGACTTCATCCCCATTTTACAGATGAGGTAACTGAGGCCCAGAGAAGTTAAGTGACTTGCCCAAAGTCAAGCTGTACTCTTCCACCCCTCCCTCACCCCCCCACTAAGGACCGGGACAGAAATAAGAATAATAATGATGGTATTTGTTGAGCGCTTACTGTGTGCCGAGCACTGTTCTAAGCACTGGGGTAGAAACAAGGTAAGCAGGCTGTCCCATGTGGGGCTCACAGTCTTCACCCCCATTTTACTGATGAGGTAACTGAGGCCCAGAGAAGTTAAAAGAGACTTGCCCAAGGTCACACAACAGGCAAGTGGCAGAGCTGGGATTAGAACCCACGACCTCTGACTCCCAAACGGTGCTCTTTCCCCTAAGCCATGCTGCTTCTCACAACCCACCGGACCCCTCTTCCTCCCTTCCAGCAACTCTCCCCCACACTCCCTCCGCCCCATCCTACCTCCAGCTCTCTGGGTCCTGGGCCAAAGTTTCCGCCATACCCTCGACCCTCCCCTTCTATAATAATAAAAATAATAATGACGGCATTTATTAAGCGCTTACTATGTGCAAAGCACCGTTCTAAGGGCTTCTCATCCTACGCCCCTCCCACTTCAGCCATGGCGTGGGCCTGGGCTGGCCTGGGACCCTGGTTTTACTGAAATCCTTCCACATCATCAATCTGCTTTCTTCAGGCCTCGTTCCTCAACCCTGTGGGACCCCCACAGACCCCAGTCCTGGCTCCCATTCTGGTGTCTTTAGGGGCTTCTCCTCCCCTCTGGAACCCTTGTGAATGATGATTCTTGAGGCCAGCCTGCCCACATGGGCACACGGACAAACAGGAAAACACAGACACACACAGGCAGTCAGCACACATTTACCCACGTACACAGGCAGACGTATTTAGGAACAAATCGCTGCAGACACACGGACACAGGCACACCCTTTTGTTTGCAAATACAGACACACACATAGACCTACATTTAGAAGCAAGAGCAGACCCTCATCTGCATGCCCACCCTGCACTGCACACCCACAGGCCCATACAGAAACACATTTATACAGAGAAGCAGCGTGGCTCAGTGGAAAGAGCCCTGGCTTTGGAGTCTGAGGTCATGGGTTCAAATCCTGACTCCGCCAATTGTCAGCTGTGTGACTTTGGGCAAGTCACTTCACTTCTCTGGGCCTCAGTTCCCTCATCTGGAAAATGGGGATGAAGACTGTGAGTCCCCCGTGGGACAACCTGATCACCTTGTAACCTCCCCAGTGCTTAGAACAGTGCTTGGCACATAGTAAGTGCTTAATAAATGCCATCATTATATATACAGGCACAGGCAGACCCCTCCCCACCCCATACACATTCAGACACGTCACAAACCACAAAAAAGCAGCCCATCTCTCCCAGAAGTCTGGGTCTGCCAGTCCTTGGGACACCTCTTATGGTTCTGGTCTCCCTCTCTTAGGAAGGGCAGAACAAAGCTGGAGGAGGGAAAGAGACGGCAACTGGGGTGTTCGGGGGTTAGAGGAGCTCCTGATGGAGGGCAGTCCGTAAAGTCATGACTTTTCCCTGTGGAGAGGCTCAGACTGTGAGGGAACAGGGTTGAAGGTCACAGGATCGATCCATGAAGCGTGCTGACTGAGGAAAGCCAGAAATGGGGCTCCCAAATCCTTCGGCACCAGGATGAGGGGTCTCACACTGAAGCTTGAGGAGGCTGCTTCAAATCCACCAAAAGCAGGGCAGTAAGCAGGTGGAATTCATTTCACCAGAAGCTGAGCAGATGAAAAGATCATCAGGCTCCTGAGAGGTCTGGATAGAGTCCATAATAATAATGATAATAATGATGGCATTTGTTTGGTGCCTACTGGGTGCCAGCCACCATTCTAAGCACTGGGGTGGATACAAGCAAATCAGGTTGGACACAGTCCCTGTCCCACGTGGGGTTCACAATTTCAAGCCCCATTTTACAGATAACCGAGGCCCAGAGAAGTGAAGTGACTTGCCTAAGGTCACACAGGAGACAAGTGGTGGATCTGGGATTAGAACCCATGACCTTCTGACTCCCATTCATTCATTTATTCATGATTCATTCATGAATAAATGAATGAGTCCCAGGCCTGTGCTCTATTCTCTATGCCATGCTGCTGCTCCATATCCAGTCACGACAGGGAAGGAGGTCAGTGGAGTTGGATGGCCCAGCCCTCATTGTGAGGATGGGGTCCAGGAGGGAAACCAGTACGCAGTTTCTCCCAGAGTCCTGGAACTTTTTTTGGAGACAGAATCCTAGGCTGCATTGACAGTGGGACTGAACCATGGCATTGTCTGGAAACTCGCACAAATGCGCACTAACTTACACACATACACATATCTATAAGAGAAGCAGCGTGGCTCAGTGGAAAGAGCACAGGCTTTGGAGTCAGAGGTCATGGGTTCAAATCCCGGCTCTGCCAATTGTCAGCTGTGTGACTTTGGGCAAGTCACTTCACTTCTCTGGGCCTCAGTTACCTCATCTGTAAAATGGGGATTAAGACTGTGAGCCCCCCGTGAGACAACCTGATCACCTTGTAACCTCCCCAGTGCTTAGAACAGCACTTTGCACAGACTAAGTGCTTAATAAATGCCATTATTATTATTATACAGGGAGTGTACATAGACTGACACCATATTCTTTTTCCTCCGGCGCTTCCTTGGGGGTTGTGGTTGGTGGTTGGTGGTTGAAGCCAATAATCTCCGAGAAGCCACCCTGCCCACTCCCTTCCTGCCCACACCCAGACATGACCCAGAATGGAGTGGGGTCAGCTCCTGCAACTGCTCTAGCCTGTCGAGAAGCACACTGACATCAGGCCTTGGGGAGAATTTCCCCGCTGGTGAGCCAGGAGGATAGACAGGTTGACCTCCACTCTTCTCAGCCAGCTGATGTCATCGTACCTCTTTTTCTCCTTTCCAGCAGCAGCCACAGGGAGCGAGGCCTCTCTGTGGTTACTCCTACCCCTCTTCTGGAGCGTCTGGTTGGTATTGAGCCCCTTGGAACCTTTCTGATGCCCAGTCCAGAAGTAGGCAATGCCCAGCTCGGGAGGAGTCCGGAGCCAGCATGCTCCTGGACTGACGCAGAATGGGCAGGATCAACCCTGGGCAGAGGCCAGAAAGCGGGCCGCCCCATTGCAGGCTGAGTCCTCTGTGGGGTGGGACCCAGGGGTTCTGGGGCTGGGAGAGGGCAGGCGGGGTGGCAGAGGATGGACATGGTTTTCCAAGATCGTCATTTTTCCAACATTGAAGAATATCTTGCTCTCCTGCCTCTGAGCCTGGGATGCTGCACTTGGGACAACCACCCCTATCTTCTTGAGGCCAACACCAAGCCACCTCTTCCGGGAAGCTTTCCTTGACTGAATTCACCCACTCGCCAACGCATCAAGTTTGAGGAGCCACGTCACTCCCCTCCCGTGGCTATATCTGTCCAGGTGGACAGGGGTTGACTGTGAGTCCTGTCTCCTTAGGTACCATGTCCACCCCTCTCCCCTACTAGACCTGGGGGTCCTTGCGGGCAGAGTTCATGTCTCTTCCCAGGAGCAGTTGTGCCCTTTGCGCATGCTCAGTAAAGACATGGTGGAAATGGTGATGGTGATGATGATGGTCCCTTTTTTCTGAGGGAATTGTTCTCTGCTCCTTTAAGCTGACTCCTGCCTAGAGTGCGTGCCCCATGGTGGACAGGCATTTGCTTGTCTCCAAGGCCCCTAGGAGGAGAAAGTAAATTGAGGCAGAGACTATATCCATCCACTGGGGCCTCCACTCCAGGGACCAGATCCAAAAGAGCTGAGGGTAGACCAGTCACCTCCCTGCACAAAGCCTAAAGATGGGGTAATAATAATTAATAATAATTTTGGTATTTGTTAAGCTCTTACTATGTGCAAAGCACTGTTCTAAGCGCTGGGGAGGATGCAAGGTGATCAGGTTGTCCCATCTGGGGCTCACAATCTTAATCCCCATTTTACAAATGAGGTAACTGAGGCCCAGAGAAGTGAAGTGACTTGCCCAAAGTCACACGGCTGACAAGCGGTACAGTTGGAGATGTAGGTATTGGGGTTTTCGCAAGTCCCTCACACCACTTCTTACTTAGAGTCAGGGTCCGAATGAGGAGTTTTTCTGGACGTCATCCTGCCCACGCCTCTGCCTCTAGGCCGGTCGGCTCCTCATCCACTGCAATCTCAAAATCCACCAACTTGGGGTCCGGCACAGGGAAGGTTGGAGAATGCAAAAAGGACTCCCCGACCTGCCTGGGCTGGGGTCGGCCGGGGGTGGTGGGACCCCAGCGGGAGAGACCTCCGCCCGCAGCCTGTGCCGGGACAGTTGGCTGCAGCAAAAAGGCGGCCCTGGATCTGCTCCTCGCATTCAGACCCTGGGACTTCACAGTGGGAAAGGAGGAGAGGACCCTGGTTAGAGGTCCTAAACAGAAACTCACTTGCGCAGACACTCACAGAGGCAGGGATTGTTGTTTGCGTGTGAGGGCACAGAGATTTTACTAGAAGCCCGTGGTGGCCACGAGCAGGGGCGAGAGGGGCACGTGGATATCCGGTGCGGGGGAGGGAGATGTTCCACGTTCCTGAGCAGAGACTCTGCCTTCTCCATACCATCTTCCAGAGGGTCTGGTGTGTGATTTCCAAGTTCTTTCTCTAGTTGGCTGGGGTCCTTGCGGTTTGCAATGGTGGGGTGGCATGGCCAGAGAAAGGGCTGGGGAGAGGGTGACCCCATGGCCCATGAGCCCCCTTGGAGTCGCAAGCCTTGGCCCAAGACGAGCAGGCTCATGGCCAGGACCATGGCGGAAAAGACCCACATGAAGAAGCGGTCCACCACCCTGGCCACCCACTGCCACTCCCCACCGCGCCTCCGTGCCACATGCTGGCTGCGGAAGCAGCGGGCGATGTCAGCTACGTCGCGTCGGAGACCCACCTGGTGACACGGGCAGCGTGGCTGTCCATACGATCCCTGCCCTCCAGCTTCCACCCGCTCGGGGTCCCGGGCGGATCGGGTCTCCTTGGGACCGCCCTCGGGCACACACACGCACAACAGCCAGGCTAGGTGGTGCAGGATCAGGGCACGGGCCCAGGCTGGCACCGGCCGGGCCCCAGGCCCACAGTAGTGCAGGTTCATGATGAAGATGGTGAGCGCCGTGGAGGTCGTGACCATGGTCATGGTGACGATGTAGTACTTCCCTGGGTAGAAGGCCCCGGTAGGGAGCCCACTGTTGGGTAGGGACTGTCTCTATATGTTGCCAACTTGTGCTTCCCAAGCGCTTAGTCCAGTGCTCTGCACGCAGTAAGCGCTCAATAAATACGATTGATGATGATGACACGACATGGCTAAAATTGAACTCATCTTCCTTCCATAAACATTTCCTCCCCACTGGCTTTCCCATCACCTTAGACAACACTAAGCAGTGTGGCTCAGTGGCAAGAACCCGGGCTTGGGAGTCAGAGGTCGTGGGTTCTAATCCCAGCTCCGCCACTTGTCAGCTGTGTGACTTTGGGCAAGTCACTTGACTTCTCTGTGCCTCAGTTACCTCATCTGTAAAATGGCGATTAAGACTGTGAGCCCCATGTGGGATAACCTGATTACCTTGTATCTCCCCCAGTGCTTAGAACAGTGCTTGGCACATAGTAAGCACTTAACACATGCCATTATTATTATTATTATTATTATTATTAGAGGTCGTGAGTACTAATCCCAGCTCTGCCACTTGTCTGCTGTGTGACCTTGGGCAAGTCACTTAACTTCACTGTGCCTCAGTTACTTCATTGTGAAATGGGGATGAAGACTGTGAACCCCACGTGAGACAATGTGATTACCTTGTATCACCCCAGCGCTTAGAACAGTGCTTGGAACATAGTAAGGGCTTAACAAATGCCAACATTATTATTATTATTTTTATATTCAATCTATCGACAAATACTGTGATTGCACCTTCACAACATCGCTAAAATTTTCCCTTTCCTCTCCATCTAAACTGCTACTATGATGATCCAAGCATTTATCCTATCCCGCCTTGCATTAGCCTCCTCACCGACACCCTGCATCCTAATCCATACTTCACTCTGTCACCCAAACCATTTTTCCAAAAAAATCATTCTGCATACTTCCCTCCACCTCTGCATCCAAGAGAAACTCCTTACTGTTGGCTTTAAAGTACTCGATCAGCTCTCTCCCTTTTAGAGAAGCAGTGTGGCTCAGTGGAAAGAGCACGGGCTTCGAAGTCATAGGGCGTGGGTTAGAATCCCAGCTCAGCCACTTGTCAGCTGGGTGACTTTGGATGAGTCGCTTCACTTCTCTGTGCCTCAGTTATCTCATCTGTAAAATGGGGATTAAGACTGTGAGCCCCACATGGGACAACCTGATCACCTTGTATCCTCCCCAGCGCTTAGAGCAGTGCTCTGCACATAGTAAGCACTTAATAAATGCCATCATTATTATTTATTATTAGAACAGTGCTTGGCACATAGTAAGCGCTTATCAAATACCATCATTATTATTACTTATCCTCGCTCTTCTTCCACTACACCCCAGCTCACACACTTCATTCCTCTGGCCAACCTACTCATGGTGCCTTGTTCCCTCTTTCTCTCCAGGGACCTGTTGCTCACATCCTTCCTCTTGCGTGAAACTCCCTCCTGCTACATGTCCACCACTCTTCCCATCCTCAAAAACCTACTAAAACCACATCTACTTCAAGAGGCCTTCCCTGACTAATCTCCCATCTCTCCAATCATATCTAATGCAATAACCACGATTTGGGTATTTGTCAAGTGCTTACATTGTGCCAGGCACTGTACTGAGAGCTGTGGGGGGAAATCAAGCAAATCATGTTGGACGCAGTCCCTGTCCCACATAATAATAATAATAATAATGATGGCATTTATTAAGCGCTTACTATGTGCAAAGCACTGTTCTAAGTGCTGGGAAGGTTACAAGGTGATCAGGTTGTCCCTCGGGGGGCTCACAGTCTTAATCCCCATTTTCCAGAGGAGGGAACGGAAGCATAGAGAAGTGAAGTGACTTGCCCAAGGTCACAGAGCAGACAAGTGGTGGAGCCGGGATTAGAACCCATGACCTTTTGACTCCTAGGCCTGTGCTCTATTCACTAGGCCATGGTAACGCACCATCTAATTCTGCCCTTGAGTCATGCCGGCCTGCTAAGCACTTAGGTACCCCAATCCACCCCTCACACCCACAACGCTTGGATACATCATCCTTTTACTTTCTTCTATTGGTAACTGATTTTACTGCCCGTCTCTCCTATCAGATTATAAACTCCTTCAGGGCAGGGATTGCATCTACTAACTCTATTATCCTCTCCCAGACGCTTAGTCCAGTGCTCTGCACAGAGTGAGCGCTCAATGAGCACCACCGGCTGACCAACGGAGCCAGGGGCAGGGGAGCGAGGAGCCCAACAGTAGTCCCGTGCCTCTCCCCTTCCCTGCCGGCCTCTCACCGATGAGCGTCATGCTCTCGGCGGGTGGCATGGTCTCGGCCACGAGCAGCTGGAAGACGGTGAGGGCCAGCAGCACGGTGATGCCCAGGGAGACCTTCTCTCCGGAGGCAGCGGGCAATAGGAAGGCGAGCGGTGCCAACAGGGAGATGAGCACGCAGGGCAGCAGCAGGTTGCTGACGTAGAAGGCGGCTCGGCGCTGTAGCCGCAGGGTGTAGGTGACGTCCGGGTACGGCTCCGAGCAGCAGAAGTAGGTGACCACGCTGCGATGGGCCGCCATGGACAGCACGCACCACTCCACCTTCTCCACGAAGTCGTCCAGCCTGGCCAAGGCGCCCCGGGCCCGCATGTCCACCTGATGGCCGCCGTGGGTCCAGGAGCCGAAGGTCAGGCGGCAGCATTGCCGGTTGAAGGGGAACAGGGCCACATCCACGCGGCAGGAGCTGCGGGTGATTGCCGGGGCATCCCACCTGACCTGCCCATCGTGGCCCAGGACCACGTTGGTGTCCGCCGGGCCTGACTCCTTCGTGTCTGCCCTGGGGAAACACCAACCGCGTTAGAGGGGCCAGTGGGTGGGGTGCCTGTTATTCGGTATTAAAGGGGAGGGCAGTGGTTCAGGGGCCGATGGATCTTACCAAAGGGGTGTGTGCCATGGGGGGACAGTGATATGAAGAGATGTTGTTTTAGGGACGTGGATATTAACAAACGCCATCATTATTATCATTAGTACGGGGAGGTGAGTGTTACAGGGCATAGGGGACAAGGATCAGTCAATCGATCGTATTTATTGAGCGCTTGGGTATTATGGGCTACAAGGGGCTACAAGGGGCTACAAGGTTAAGAGTGCTACAGTGTTATAGGGGTGGGTGTTCCAAGGTGGGGACAGTGCTATGGAGGACAGGAGCGTTCCAGGGGCAGAGTTACAGTGGAGACACGGGGTTCTGGGTGTCGGGGATGGGGGTGTGCATCGATACTTGTTGTAGAGCACAATGTCCGGGCGCCAGACCAGGCTGCTGGGGATGCGGATGGAATCGATGTCCCCATAGTCCTCCAGGGCCCAGCGCAGGTGGGCGTCTCCCCACTCCTGGCGGATCCACAGGTACAGAGTCAGCACCTGGTCCCGCTCATCCTGCCCTCGGGACGGGGCCGTGAGAGGAGGAGGAGGAGGAGGAGGAGGAGGAGGAGGAGGAGGAGGAGGAGAAGAGAGAGCGAGCGAGAGAGAGAGCGAGCGAGAGAGAGAGAGCGAGAGCGAGAGAGAGCGAGAGCGAGAGAGAGAGAGAGAGAGAGAGAGAGAGAGAGAGAGAGAGAGAGAGACAGTCCACACCAGAACTCACCCCTCTGGGTAGGCCCAGCCCGACCTTCTCAGGCCCACCCTCCAGCAGGTCAAGCGCCCTTGGTCCTGGCTGGAACCAGACAAAGAATCCGTTTTTTTATTTATGGCATATTTTAAGGGCTTGCTATGTGCCAGGCAAGCAGTATAGCTCAGTGGAAAGAGCACGGGTTTTGGAGTCAGAGATCATGGGTTCAAATCCCAGCTCCGCCATTTGTCAGCTATGTGACTTTGGGCAAGGCACTTATCTGGGCCTCAGTTACCTCATCTGTAAAATGGGGATTAAGACTGTGAGCCCCCCGTGGGACAACCTGATCACCTTATAAGCTCCCCAGCGCTTAGAACAGTGCTTTGCACATAGTAACTGCTTAATAAATGCCATTGTTATTATTACAAGATAATCAGGTTGGACACAGTCCATTTCCCAGGTGGGACTCACAGTTTAAATTCCCATTTTGCAGTTGAGGTAACTGAGACACAGAGAAGTTCAGTGACTTGTCCATGGTCACACAGCAGTTTAGTGGCAGTGGCAGGTTCAGAACCCAGGTCCTCTGACTCCCAGGCCGATGCGCTTTCCGCTAGGCTGTGCTGCTTTCCACCGATTTCCAGGGACTACAATCAATCAATTGTATTTATTGAGCGCTTACTGTATGCAGAGCACTGTACTATGTGCTTTGGACAGCATGGCTCAGTAGAAAGAGCCCAGGCTTTGGTGTCAGAGGTCATGGGTCCAAATCCTGACTCTGTCAGTTGCCAGCTGTGTGACTTTGGGCAAGTCACTTAACTTCTCTGGGCCTCAGTTCCCTCATCTGTAAAATGGGGGTGAAGACTGTGAGCCCCCCGTGGGACAACCTCATCACCTTGTAACCTCCCCAGTGCTTACAACAGTGATTCGTACTTCCCAAGTGCTTAGTACCGTGCTCTGCACACAGTAAGCACTCAACAAATATGACAATGAATGAATGAATGATTTGCACATAGTAATCGCTTAATAAATGCTATTATTATTATTGTTATTACAATATAACAGTACAAAGGACACATTCTCTGCCCACAGTAAGCTTGCAGTTTACAAGTCCCGGCAGCCCACAGGACCCCCGCCCCCGGCCTCACTCTCCCCCACCAGTAGGTAAGGTTGTAGGTTAAGACCGCGAACCCACTCAGCCCGCCATCGGGCACGGGCTCTCTGCCCCCAACCCACCAACCTCCCTTTCACCATGTCGATGATCTGGGAGAGCGTGACCTCCAGAGTGACGTTCAGGGTGTGATCCATGTCCGCCACGGGCCTCAGAGCGCTGGTGTAGTCGGCGAACAGATCCCGGAGCAGCTGACGCGCCAACCTGCCCTCCGCCCCCAGGCAGCCTGCCTTGGGGAGACAGCCAGATCCTGGGGCCCCAACCCTGCTCCCTGGTCCCCAAAGGAGGGTGCTGCCTATTTTCTGCCAGGGCAGATTTGGGGAATCTCCAGGGTGCCCACTCCCAACCCCACTGAATCCTTCCCTCCATGGATGGGGAGTTCTTTCTGTGGCCTAACCTAAATCTACATTCCTCTCCTGCTGACCCCCAACCCAAACGATGTTTCCACCCGTCACCCGCACCGGTCCCCGGGGGCCCAGACGACTGGGGTTCTGGACGGGGCTGGGTTCCAGGGTGACCCCAGGGGTTGGGGTAGCCTTGGAGGTCTGAGGCCCCAGGACAGCTCCGGGGCAGCCTCAGACCCCGTGAGGGAGCGCCACGATGAGTCTGTTGAAAGGGAAAATCCTCCGGGGACCCCCTGGGTCCCTTTCCCTGCGCCCTAACCCTCAGTGAGCCTGGGAAGTAAGCGAAGGATGGGTGCGGGGGTGGTGTGCGGCTTCATACCTGGCAGTAGCACCAGCCACAGGCCAGAGAAGAGGCCTGGGCGACCGGCGGGTTGGACCCACATCCTGGTCTTCCCCCAAGCTGGCCGAGATCCAGCCCGAACCTAGCTGGGAACAGGGACCCGATGGGCTCTCGGGGGGAAGGGGTGGCAGCCCAGGCTGCAGCCCAGGGGACACAGCTGACCCCGGCCCCTGTCCGTCCTCCCCTGGGAGCCTCCCTCTCTGCCCATCTCTCTCCACATCTTTCCTGGGGTCAAGTTCAAGCCCAGCAAATGGCAGCTGAATTATTCACAGCTTGTAAGCCAACCCCCCTGTAACCCAACCATCTGCCCATCTATCCATCCATCCATACAGCTGCCTCAGCACGGGCGTGGGGAGAGCTGGGCTCTAAACCGGGAGAGGGGACAAGAGGGAGATAGGCAGGACTTTTAGACTGTGAGCCCACTGTTGGGTAGGGACTGTCTCTATATGTTGCCAACTTGTACTTCCCAAGCGCTTAGTACAGTGCTCTGCACACAGTAAGCGCTCAATAAATACGATTGATGATGATGATGATGACTTGGGGAGAAGCTGCTCCTTGAGCTGGGAAGGGTTAAATTTTCAGCTCACTGTGGGCAGAGAATGTATCTACCAACTCTGTTATAATTGTACTCTCCCAAGCGCTCAATACAGTGCTCTGCTCCTCACATTAAGCACTCAATAAATACCCAAGATTGATTTTTAGGGCCAGGTCAGAGGGTGGAGGGGAGACCTCTAAAAGCTTAACAAATACCATCATTATTACTATTATCATTACTTGAGGAGGGAGGGCATGCCAGGCCAGAGGCAGGACGTGGGCTCGGGTTCAGCAGTGGGATGCTAGGTGAGGTCAAGGCCCAGTGAGAAGGTTAGCACTAGAGAAGCGAAGTGGGTGGTCTGAGTTGTGGAAGAGAAGCAAGGTGACATAGGAGGGGGCAAGGTGGTAGACTGCCTTAAAGCCAACGGTGAGGAGTTTTGTTTGATGTGGAGGAGGATTGGGCAACCCCTGGAGTGTTTTGAGGAGGCGGTGAAATGGCCTGAATGTTTTTGTAGAAAAATGATCCGGGCAGCAGCGTGAAGTATGAACTGGAGCGGGGAGACACTGGAGGCTGGGAGGTCAGAAAGGAGGCTGATGCAGTAATCCAGGTGGGATAGGATAAGTGACTGGATTAACGTGGTAGCAGTTTGGATGGAGAGGAAAGGGCTATGTTATGAATGTGGACCAACGGGATTTAGTGACAGATTGAATATGTGGGTTCAATGACAGAGAGGAGTTAAGGATGATGCCGAGGCTTTAATGACAGTAGACTGTAAGCTTCTAGTGGGCAGGGATCATCTCTATCAGCTCTGTTGAATTGTAATAGTAATAATAATGATAATTGTGGTTTTGTTAAGTGCTTACTTTGGGCCAGGCACTGTACTAAGCCATGGGGTGGATACAAGGAAATCAGGTTGGACACAGTCCCTGTCCCACATTAGGCTCACAGTCTCAATCCCCATTTTATTAATGAGGTAACAGAGGCCCACTGTGGCTCTTTCTTCTTCCTGACTTTTGCCCTGTGTTCATCTCTATATGTTGCCAACTTGTACTTCCCAAGCGCTTAGTACAGTGCTCTGCACACAGTAAGTGCTCAATAAATACAATTGAATGAATGAATGAAGCAGGATTTTGGAAGGGATGAGGGACGTGAGATATTATTGCTGATGTCGGACAACTGAAAGGACAAGAGAATATCAAAAGGAAGTCAGTGTGTGCTTTATTGATTTTAGTAAGGCCTTTGACTGCGGGGATCATGAGAAACTCTGGAGCATATTAAGGAAAATGGGCATGCCGGGCCATTTAATTGCAATGATACGGAACCTGTACGATTTAACAAGAGGCTACAATAAGAACAGAATATGGAGAAACAGATTGGTTTCCCATTAGTAAGGGGGTAAGACAAGAATGTATCTTATCACCTTATCTGTTCATCCTTTACACCGGATACCTAACGAGAGAAACCGGATTGGATGAAGAAGAACGGGGAGTAAAGATTGGAGGAAGGAATATAAACAACTTTTGTTATGCTGATGATACAACCCTACCAGCAGAAAGTGAAGATTTGAAGGGCTTATTATTAAAAGTTGAGGAACAGAGCAAAAAGATGGGCCTACATTTGAAAGTCATGAAAACAAAGATCATGCCAACTGAAAGTTTTAACACATTTGTAGCGGATGGAGAGAAGACTGAAATAGTTGTCAATTTTTCTCCCCTGGGATCGATAATCTGGGAACTGGTAGTCAAAAAATATGCCAAAGATTAAAGTTAGGAAGACTTGCTATGAAGAGACTGGAAAAAGTCATGAAATGTGCTGATGTAACAATTGCCACAAAAACACAAGTGTCAATTCTATGGTGTTTCCAGTGACAATGCAGGGATCTGAAAGCTGTAAAAAACAGGATAGAAAGAACAATGATTCTTCTGAAATGTGGTGTTGGAGAAGGCTTTTGCAAATACCGTGGACTGCCGAAAATCAAACAAATGGATTTTAGAGCAAATTAAGCCAAAGTGGTCTTTGGAAGGCCAAATAATTCAATTTAGATTAGCATATTTTGGACACATAATCAGGAGGACTAATTTTCTGGAGAAGACACCAATGGTAGGAAAAGTCCAGGGAAAATGAAGAAGAGGCAGACCAGCAGCCAGATGGATTGAGGCCATAACAACGATAAAGGAAGAACCGTTAGAAAGGTTGCGGATTATGGCAGAGGACAGGACGTTCTAGAGAGAGTATATCCATGAAGTCACTATGAATCTAAAAGACTCGACGGCACTTAGTAATAAAACTGAGGCCTAGAGGAGTGAAGTGACTAGCCTAAGGTCACACAGCAGACAAGTGGCAGTGGAGGGATTAGAACCCAATTCTCTCAAGGTAGTCCGAGCTTCAGCCTCCTCTCAAGCCCCCCAGGATGGATTTAAGATTTCCCTTTTTGCCCCCATCCCAACGCCGGGTGAGGGGCTCAGACTTGTGCCTGGATGAAGGGTGGACCAGTTGACCCCCCCCAAGTCCCAGTCCAGCTCAGGGATCTCCATCTCAACTCGGGGAGACAGTCCAGCTCAGTCCGGCTCCGGGAGTCTCCATCTGTCGAGTGTCCGGTCTCCAACTCCTCCATGGAGGCTGGGAATCCTTGCCTCCTTCAAAGGCCAGTAGAATAATTCCACTTCTTCCTGGCTTGCCCTTTTATTCACTGGTGCCAGTGAGAGGGTCAGAGCCCGGAGGGACGGGGGTGTCTTTAACTGCAACAAAAAGACTACTAGATTGTCAGTAGTGACAATTCACGCATGTTTTTCTTGAGCCATTCAAAGAAGATAGAAATAAAAATTGTGGCATTTATTAAGCACTTAGTATGTGCCAAGCACCCTACTAAGTGCTGGGGTGGGTGCAAGATTATTCATTCACTCATTCAATCGTATTCATTGCACGCAGGTTGGTCACAGTCCCTGTCCCACAATCTAAGAGGGAGGGGAGAACTGATATTTAACCCGCTTTTCAGATGAGGACCCCTCTCAGGGTCGCATCTAAGTTTCCAGTACTTTGCCAGTCTTGACTATGGGAGGGAGAGTCAAGCAGAGGCATATCCATTCCATTCCCAGCTTGGCCAATCGATCAATCAATCAATCGTATTTATTGAGCGCTTACTGTGTGCAGAGCACTGTACTAAGCGTTTGGGAAGTACAAGTCGGTAACACATAGAGACAGTCCCTACCCAACAGCGGGCTCACAGTCTAGAAGGGGGAGATAGAGAACTAAACCAAACATACTAACAAAATAAAATAAATAGAACAGGTATGTACAAGATAAATAGAGTAATAGCCAGCGGCTAGCGAGTAGAAGGCAATCTGCTCCAAGTCAAAACTCACCTGTGCTATGTAGCAGTGACATGAGAGTCAAGGGTGGAGAGCGAAGTTTACTGCGCGGAAGGAGGCAATGGTAAACGACTTCACTTTTTTTACTGAGAAAACTCTATGGATACACGACCAGAACGATTGCAGGAGGAGGTGGAGTATTCTGGGAGAGATGTGTCCATGGCGTCGGTATGGGTCAGAGACAACCCGACAGCCTAAGACAAGAAAAGTGAGGAAAATGAGTAACAATAATAATAATAATAATAATAATAATAATAATAATAAATAACCTCCCAGTCACTGGGAGGTTAAGTGACTTGCCCAAGGCCATACAGCAGTTAAGTTTATCAGACCACACCACAGCCAGCAACATAAAAAGATCCCTTAAAATCCCACCCCTTCACACGGGACACCAACACACACACCCCTTCAACCCTCACGAAACATCACATGAAGGGTCTTTCAATCAATCAATCGTATTTATTGAGCGCTTACTGTGTGCAGACTTCTCATGAAATGAAGCGGCCTATTGGACAGCACGGGCCTGGGCTCTAATCCCACCCCACTTGTCTATGTGACCTTGGGCAAGTCACGTCACTTCTGCGTGCCCAAGTTACCTCATCTGCAAAATGGGGATTAAGATTGAGACTCATGTGGGCCAGGGACCGTGTCCAACCCAATCACCTTGTATCTACCCCAGTGCTTAATACAATGCCTGGCCCAGAGTAAGCACTTAAATGCCGTGATTATTGTATTATTGATTATTGGCCAGCCTTCTAGATTGTGAGCCCACTGTTGGGCAGGGACCGTCTCTATATGTTGCCAATTTGTACTTCCCAAGCACTTAGTACAGTACTCTGCACACAGTAAGCGCTCAATAAATACGATTGATTGATTGATTATTACATTTCGAAGTTTTTAGGTCATCTCCTCCTCCTTCCCAACCCCAGCACTGCACCATGCTCTAACCAATGAAGGGAGCTCTAGAACAGTGCTTTGCACATAGTAAGCACTTAACAAATACCATTATTATTATTATTATTACCCTGCCCACCCCTGGAGGGATGGGGCATTGTCCTGCAAGGCTTTCCTCACGGGTCTTCACACTTGCTGTTCAGTGGCACAAAGGCTGCTTGTAACTCGTAGTAACTTCCATTAATAATAATGGTGGTATTTGTTAAGTGCTTACTATGTGCGAAGCACTGTTCTAAGCACTGGGTGAGAGGGGGATACAAGGTGATCAGGTTGTCCCACGTGGGGCTCAGTCTTAATCCCCATTTTACAGATGAGGGAACAGGCACAGAGAAGTTAAGTGGCTTGCCCTAGGTCACACAAATGACGTGGCGGAGCCCTTGACCATTTTATGGAGTGGTTCTCTGCCTCTAGTTTTTATCCAATCTGCTTTTCAATTAAGTCCCAATCAATCAGCGGTGTTTACTGACTCTGGTGTGTAGCACACTGTACTAAGCGCTCTGGAAAGGCCACGAGGAGCTTAGTCTACAGCGACTTCCCATCATGAAGATATGACTACCTTTACCTCCAATTTCCCCTATGCCTTTCATCCTGCTCATCAATGCCTGGGACCTTCCCCAAGTTTAACCTGGCCAGCCTAGCCCTACTTTCCTCCACCACCATGATCCCCCTACCTCCCCACTTACCCTTCAAGACGCCAGGAGGATGCCAGAGGTCAGACGGGGACCGTAGCTCCTGCCTCCAGCCCCAGCCAGGGCTGCTTTGCCTTCCTTTTGCCAACAAGGGTCTTCCTCCTCAGCGGGGGCATCTGGATTGGGGGGGAGACACACTGCTCGCTTCCCCTGGGGCAGCTCTGAGCCTACCCTCCATCTGGAAGCCCTTTACTCTCCCCGCCAAAGCACTCCACTTTTGAGACCAGCCCCTTCTCGAAAATAAAGAGGGAGAGCAGCCAACAGGAATTCTGTAAACGTTTTATTTTTTTTTTTAAGAAAGTAGCTTCAGAAAAACAGACAGAGGAAAATAATCTAGATCATTTATTTATATATATATTTTTTTGTACATAATCCTCATGCAAAAGGCCGGCAGTCACCCTTCAGTCAGGCCCCTCCCCACCCTGCCAGGTGCCCAGCCCCATACGTCCACAAGCAGGCAGATCTGGGCAGTGTGGGCGACCTCGGTTCCCGCGGCCGAGCCCCCGGGTGACCAAGGGGAGGAAGGCGGAGGCCAAGGGGACCCATTTCCTGCTCGAGCGAACTGCCAGCGTGTGGTTCGGGCTCCTGGGCCGCCCCTTCCTCGAGAGCCCTCCGTGCTCTTCCCTCAGGATGCCGGAGGAGAAACTGAGGTGGCAGGTTTGGGTGCCCTGGGACCTCAGGAAGGTCCTTCCCGGGCAGGATGGCCCCGACCCACCCCTGGGGCACTCGATAGCTCTCAGATGGATCCCAGGGGCCGGTACCTCAGGAGAGATGGGGCGGTTTTGACCGGGGGTGGGCTCACTCTCCTCTGGGTCGTTGCCTGGCCGGCAGTCTACAGAGTCCCCGGTCCAGGTGGGGCTGAGATGGGAGAGGCATGTGACACATCTAATCTCACCCGATGCAGAACTCAATTAAAACATCCAATGGGAGGATGAGAAAGGCCCAGGCCCAGGCAGCGCCTCTGACCGGAGCGAGGCAAGTTGCCCAGAGCAGGACCGCCTCCCTCCCACAGGCCCTCCGGGTCCTCACGGCCCCGGGCAGGAGGGCAGGCTCCGTGTTCCCAAGCCGGGAAATTCACAAGCCCCAGGTTGCTTGACCCAGAGAACGCCGCCTCGCGTCTTTTACTGACAAATAAAAACCAAAATCCAAAAACACGCGTGTGATCTTGTTGAGGACTCCAGTCTCAGGTCCCCGTCCCCCTCACCGAGTTCCCGAGGTTCCGGTCTCCGGGGATGCTGGGAGCGGCGCCTCGGGAAGGGGCTGCCGGTGGAGTTAAGGCAGGGTGGCCGGGGGCCCGAGCCGGAGAGGGGTCTGGATGCAGTAAGGGAGGGTGGGGGGCTGGAGGAGTGGGAGGGCGGGGGGCGGAGGGGGTGGGGTGGGACCAGAGAGGGGCAGGGGAAGGGTCCGGGGCTCACTGGCTGCCCCCCACCGTCAGTTCTCGGAGGTAAGACTGCGTGAGGCCGCGCAGCTCCTCCAAAGCATAGTCCTCGGGCATGGGGAGCCGGCCGATGTGTGGGGCCAGTAGGCGGAGCGGGATCCGCTGCAGGTCCGGGGGGGCGTCCGTGGCCGGGTCGGGGGCGTGCTGGAGGCTCAGCACCACTCGCAGCAGGTTGGCCAAACGCTTCGCCATGTCTGCAACAGACGAGCAGGGACAGGGTGAGGGAGGGCCCAGCTGTCCGGCGTGCCCCGTGACCGAGAGCTGGGCCGGGGGTCCTCGGGGCCCGTGCACAGTCGCCCACTTTCCCTACCCGGGCGCCACCTCCCCCGCGGCCACACCGGATCCCGATGGACGGGCAGGGCCCTACCCGACTGTGCCAAGCGGTCCTTGGCAGTACGGCACTGGATCTGTTCTATCCGATTGCACAGCGAGGTCACCTTGGTGTGCAGCTGCTCCAGCTCGTAGCCCGAGCAGTCCAGCTGAAAGACAGCACAGAGTCTCCATCACGCAGGCCGGCAGGCTGAGGCTGGCAGGCGGTTGGCCCTAAGCCGCCTCCCTCCCCCACAGCTCTGCCCTCAGCAGGCCTTCGAGAACTGGGCTGATCCTGACCACCCCACCGAACTGCCGTGGAGAACACATCTGCTTCACGTCGGCTTAAAACCCCCCGAGGCCAGGAAAGGACGGCAGCCCCCAGGGTTATCAGCCCCCTCACCTCTGGGGAAGGGACAGGGTGCTGAGGAGGATCGATGTTCCTGGGGGATTGCCCCTCCCCTCCACCGCCCAGACCCCCAAGTCAGAGCCGAGCTCCACTGCCATAGACCAATGCCAAATCCCTGGCTTAAGCCCAAACCCAAAACCTGGAAAATGACTGCTCCCTGGCCCCTTTGCCCTTAGATGCCTCGATCCAGACTCCCTCGCTTTCCAAGGGTCCCTCGTCATTGTCTTCCATCTCCAACACGAGCCCGTCCCTCTGGGCTCAGCAGGCCCTGGTCTGGGAACTCACATTTAGTATTCTATTTATTTTGTTAATGATGTGCTTATAGCTTTAATTCTATTTGTTCTGACGATTCTGACACCTGTCTACATGTTTTGTTTCGTTGTCTGTCTCCCCCTTCTATACTGTGAGCCTGTTGTTGGGTAGGGACCGTCAAATGTTGCCGACTTGTGCTTCCCAAGCGCTTGGTACAGTGCTCTGCACACCATAAGCACTCAATAAATATGACTGACTGAATGAATGAATGAATGAACTCCCCCTGCTCCCCTTGCCACTGGCAGGCGCCCCTTGGGCTCAGTCCCTCTCCCATCCCATGGGCCGTATAGCCTCGGCATAAACTGGAGGACCTGGGTGACGTTTGGTATCCTGGGCAGCAATTTCACGCTTAGGGACGGACCCTCTGACACCAACTAGTGAGAACGTTAGGGTCGTTAGAAAGTCATGTGTGCTCACTTTTCCTGGGCCGGTCCAGCCCAAAGCCTCAAACGGCCCTCCGGGACATCCATCCTTAAGGGAAGCGACAGCCCATCCAACACCCACCAGAGCTTTCCCTCCAGTGACTCCTCAGGCACTGCTGGTCCAGGGTCCGAGTCTAAACACCTCCACAATCTACGGGTCCTGTCTGCTTGCCCAGGCAGGCACGGTCCTTCCACCCTCACATGGCCGCTACCACGGTCGGGACTGCCGCTCTCCCAGCCGGAGAGCCCCCAAACCCAGGCAGGACCCTGGCAGGGAGGGTGTTTGTGGCTGCCAGAGGTCCCTGTTTACATTTTCCTTCAGTCTACAGATGTGCCGAGCCCCTTAGCCCCGGAGGTTGGGAGGAAGGGTCAGGGGGAGATGCGACTGAACTTGGCCCTGGGATCTGGGCAGAAACTCATCCCTGTCTAGGCCCATCTCTTGGGGCTGACAGGTCATAGCTGAGGTGACAGGAAGGACGAGGCAGGAGATTTGTATAGTAGTTTCGGGGCCTTGGCACAATTACCTGCTGGATCCCGTTAAGCATTTCAATGACCTGGATGTAATCCAGATACACCAGCCCGGCCGTGTCCCAGTCTTGAATCTGGTTCTTCCGCTCCAGAGGAGACAGGTCCTCCAGGAAGCCCTTCAGGTAGTCGTAGTTCTCATTAATGATGGCATCTGAGGAAGACAACAAGCCCTGAGCCTCCTGCTTGGCCTGAGCAGACTCTACAGAAGTCCAGGCAAATGTGGTCCCCAACAGAAATGTCCTCTACCAACCCCTTTCCGATTAACTACATTCTCCACAGTCTCTCCAAATACTTACTTGTGGTAGGATCTGTGCGGTGGTGAAGCTGCCCCCCACCCACTTTTTCCTCTTCTCCTCCTCATCATCCCCTTCCCTCCCTCTGCCCTACCTCCTTCCCCTCCCCACAACACTTGTATATATTTGTAAATATTTATTACTTTATTTTACTTGTATATATTTACTACATTTATTTTATTAATGATGTATATGTAGCTATAATTCTATTTATTCTGATGGTATTGACACCTACTTGCTTTGTTTTGTTGTCTGCCTCCCCCTTCTAGACTGTGAGCCTGTTGTTGGGTAGGGGCCATCTCTATATGTTCCCAATTTGTACTTCCCAAGCACTTAGTACAGTGCTCTGCACACAGTAAGCACTCAATAAATACAATTGAATGAATGAGGGATTTCTGAATCACAATAATTATGGTATTTGTTAAGTGCTTACTACTATATGTTTCAGGCATTTACTAAGTGCTGGGATAAATACAAGGTAATCAGATTGGACACAATCCCTGCTCCCATTTAGGGCTCAGTCTTCATCCCCATTTTACAGATCATCATCATCAATCGTATTTATTGAGCGCTTACTATGTGCAGAGCACTGTACTAAGCGCTTGGGAAGTACAAATTGGCAACACATAGAGACAGTCCCTACCCAACAGTGGGCTCACAGTCTAAAAGGGGCTCACAGTCTAAAAGGGAACTGAGGCACAGAGAAGTGAAGCAACTTGCCTGAGGTCACCCAGGTTCTCCTGACTCCCAGGGCCGTGCTCTATCTGCTAAGCCATGCCACTTCACAGTACCCAAATGAGACTCTTAATAGTTAAAAGGGAAGTTAAGGACTGAGTGGGAAGGGGCCAGGCCTGGTCAACCTGCAGCAGAAATGTGGCCAGTCAGTCCCAGAGGAGCTGGGCGTGATGCGGGGCATATGGGGGTGTCTCAGAGCAGGAAGGGGTAGCTCACCTGAGGCTAAGTGCCTGATGACGAGCTTGTGGCACTGGTTCCAGTGTCCGGCTTTGAACAGGTAGAGGGCTTCCCGATGCTTGTCGCCTTCCATGTGGGCTCGCACTGCTTTGGCTTCATGAATCCACGCTGCTGGCACACACAGCTTCTCAGTCAGGAAGGTCTCCCTGGCCCAGGACGCCGGGGTCTCCGACAGCCTGCAGTGCCGGGTGAGGAGTTCCCGCACTGCCTTCTCCCGCATGCTACAGGTGAGACAGGCAATGTTACGGATGGGAGAGAAGGAGCCTCCCTGCCCCCATCAGCCTTGCTTCACTTCACCACAGCTGGAAACAGCAGCACCAACAGCACGAGGTCTTTTACACGTTTAGAAAACACTGGGAAGGCTTAAAAGTGACTTTCAGAGGAGCCCGAAACTGCTAGTCCCAACAAAGTCTTCTGCATTTATAGCCCTAGTCTTGAATGGTATTTGTATTTTGATTGTCTCAGCTTTCCTTATGTTGCCTATCCCCCTACCTCCATTTTCCTTAGATTCCGAGTCCCTCTGTGGCCAGGGATGGTGTCTAACTCTCAAACTTTTAATCCCACCCCCACCAAGTGGTTCCCACAGTATCATTACTATTATTATTAGCGGAGTTTCAGCAAAGTTGAGGTTGGATAATATTTCCAGGGCTGAAGGAAGCTAAGAGGTCAAGGAGGACTAAGATGAAGTAGAGGCCATTGGGTTTGGCAAGAAGATCATTTGTGACCTCTGAGAGGATGGTTTCTGTGGAATGAAGAGGATGGAAGCCAGATTGGAGGGTCAAGGAGAGAATCGGAGAGAAACTTGAGATAGTGAGGAGTCAAGGAGTTTGGAGGGGATGGGGGAGGTGGAATGGTGTGAAAATGGCCTTGGGGAGCAAGAATGAACCCAATTCCTCCCCATTTCCCAGAGAGTCTTGGTGAGAAGATGAGGCCCTCTCTAGAGAGAGAGCAGCAGGGAAGACTGTGTCATCTGGGGAGGACCAGTTTCAGTGATGGCGAGGAGAAACAGTGAATGGGTCAGAAACAGATCGAGGACAAAGCGAAGCTTTCCCCAGATGGAGTGGGGATTCCAGAGGCTGCCCTTGGCAGAGGTTGTGAGGGGGAGACTGGGGGAGAGGATGGTGTGAGGAGTCCCACTGGTCTCACTCAGTATCCCAGGATTTGAAGAGCACACCCAGACCATTGCACATTACCACCCTGGGGTCTGCCCCTCCCATCAAGACCACTTCTGAAAACCTCATGTTCATCACTGAATCAGTATGCAAGGCCTGAGCCAACTCTGCAGCAGAAAATGAGCTTCAAAATGGCCCGGAAGCTGGTAACCTTGAAATAGCGTTCGGAGGATCTATCCCTCAACAACACGCAGCAAGAGAGTCACAGAACCAACATGGCTACTCCTTCCCCACAGAGAGGTGTGCGAGACTAATAACCACGGTCACCAAAGAAATGCTGGGAAGACCTGGACTTAGCTCTGAAAGCGCCAAGTAAATGGCGGTCAGAGTTTCCCACCCGTACTCACAGAGGGCTGGGTATGTGCAGCAGGACGAAGATGGCCCATTCCCAGAGGCCCTCGCTCTCCAGCTGGGCAGCGTAGCTGGCATGGAGCACTCCCTCGCATTGCTCCGAGAGGTGGGTGTAATTCAGGGCACGCAGCACTTCCCACAGGTGCCAGCTCAGGCGGTAGTCCAAGGGGTCGGAGGTGATGCTCTGGGGGTCCAGTAGCTGATGGAGATCGTAATGTCTGCCGAGGGAAGGGAAGCGGTTAGGAGGAAGGGATGTGAGGTGAGAAGGAAGAGGTTGATTCAAGCCTTACGGTGGTGAGATAATAATAGCGATGGTATCTGTTAAGCGCTTACTAAGGGCCCGGAACTGTACTAAGTGCTGGGGTACATAGAAGATAATCAGTTTGGACACAGTTCCTGTCCCACAGGGGCTCAGGATCTTAATCTCCTTTCTGAAATCAACTCCCCTACCTTATATTCCAACTGCCATTTCAGCAATTCTTGACCACCTAAATACTCATGACCTCTCTGTATATATCCTAATATACTCTATTACTCCCTATCTGCAATTTTTTTCAGTGTTTGCTTCCCCCCTAGAGAGCAAAGGATCAAGAATCAGACCTACTCCAGTGCTTAGTATGGTGTTCTGCCCACAGTAGGCATTCATTACATACTACTGATTGCTGAAGTCACATCATGTGACTGTTTTTGCCAGAAATTGCAAATACTAACCAAGAGGAATGGCTTCCAGTCTGGCAGCTACTCGGAAGTATTTATTGAGCACTTACTGTGTGCACAGCACTGTACTAAGTGCTTGGGAAGTACGATATAACAGGTTTGGTAGACATGTTCCCAGCACACAAAGAGCTTACCATCTAGAGGGGGAGACAGACAAACTAAATTATGAATATAAGTGCTGGGGATTGAAGGTAGGGTGAATAAGGCGTGCAAGGGTGACTCTGAAGGGAGACGGAGATGGAGATGGGTAAATGAGGGCCTAGTTAGAAAAGGCCTCTTGTGATGTGGTGGGAGTAGTAGCAATGGCAATTATTAAGTGAAACAATTATCAGAGAAGCAGCGTGGCTCAGTGGAAAGAGCCCGGACTTTGGAGTCAGAGGTCATGGGTTCAAACCTTGGCTCCACCCCTTGTCAGCTGTGTGACTTTGGGCAAGTAACTTCACTTCTCTGTGCTTCAGTTACCTCATCTATAAAATGGGGATTAAGACTGTAAGCCCCCCAAGGGACAACCTAATCACCTTGTAACCTCATCAGCGCTTAGAACAGTGCTTTGCACATAGTAAGCGCTTAATAAATGCTATTATTATTATTATTATTATTATTTGCTTACAGAGGGCAGCACACTGTACTATGTTCAAGACACAGTCCAAAAGAAGTAAAAGACATGCCAACAGAAAGATATTGACAAGAAGTGGAATCAGAAGTGTCATCAGAAAGGAAAATCTGCATGCCAGGAAAAGAGGCTAGGGAGAGAAGAGCTGTTTTAGGCTGAAACCCTGGGGACTGCTTCAGAGGAACTTTGCTCTAACACCTTCTAGTCTTTGAGTTTGCTGTGGGCAGGGAATGTTTCTATCAACTCTGTCTTACTGTACTCTTCCAAGCGCTTAGTATGGTGCTCTGCACACAGTAAGTGCTCAGATACAATTGACCTCTACTTTTAAAAATATTAAAATTACCCATTTGGTCTCCAAGACCAATGGAAAGCTTTGTTTTACAGTTGCATGCTAAAGGAATTCAAGATTAAAGTCCTTACTGCATTTGTTTGAAAAGAAATATAATAACAACAGCAAACTCTTTTAGGCGTCATGAAGCTCACGCACCTATCACTGTAGAGTTTCAAAAGGTGAAAACAAACATCCCTTAGGGGTCGCTTGGTGTCATCCTCTTCGAATCCACAGCCGGAGTCCTCTATGTACGGAGGCAGGGGACAGCACGCATATCTTTCATTCTCTGAAGTGTTCTGAGGAAAGAGATGGTAAAAAAAACCCTGAGTACTATGTTGTTTACTTAATCTCCGCCTTTAAACTCAATTTCAGATTCATGTTCATAATGTGAAGCTTCCAAACCCAACATTTACACCTCAGCTGGAGTACCGGCACACTGGCTACTAACTGCGGTAAGAGCAAAAAACCAGCCAATTCATACCACCGATCATTCTGAGCTGATTTCGGTAAGTCTTGCCTTCATCCAGGCAGGGGGTTAGATCAAGTGAACACTCCAGGTGTGGTTTGTAAAGGCTCTGCCTGATGCTCCTACCTGAAATGCTTCTTCATACATGCCAAGAGCTGTGGAAATAGATGCCGTTGGGGGCAGCAGGTACCAGAGGTGGACGGCCACGGAGCGCTTCCAATCCAGCTGGGAACAGACGTTGATGCTTTTCTTCTCCGAGAGTTGCCATACCTGTAGGTGGTCCCCAATCAAAAGGTTGCATCACATGGAATGGCTCTAAGGAAGTACGGCGTTCAGAGCAGCGCTCAATGAACACCACTGAATGACCGTCCCTCTTGACTGATTACCCTTTCCTAAGACATGGGGGTCCAGGTGGCCAAGAAGGGCACCTCCAACACGATCCAATCAACCACAGTTCCCCACACATCCCGTGAGTCCTAGGGGTTTGGGAAGAGGGGACGAGACTTACCGGTTTCCCAGCCAACAGAGCAAAGATGCGCAGTCTCTCCTCCTGGATGAAGGAATCTGCCTGGAGCCGGTGCCAGTCCACCAGCTGCATGGTGAGTAGCTCGCGGACTTGCTGGCTGCCCACAAGCTGGGACAGGAGAAGGGCGAGGCGGTGGTCACCTGGAACCAAAAAGGCCTTATACAACCCCGAGAGCCCACGCAGGGAGCCGGCGGCTAACGCGAGCCTGGTGTGGCCACTGAAAATCCAAGCCTCCAAAAGGATGCCCGAGAAACTTGACTAAAACTTGGCTATGAAAAGCCCTCCCTTCTACTGGGAGCCTTTCCCTGGCAACATCTTTCTCCAATCCCCCCCAGCCACACCTGGGACCTACACTGACCTTCGGAAAACTCCAGGGATGTTGGACCACGACTGTGTGCTCGACCATCTCTGATAATAATAATAATGATGATGGCATTTATTAAGCACTTACTATATGCAAAGCACTGTTCCAAGCGCTGGGGAGGTTACAAGGTGATCAGGTTGTCCCATGGGAGGCTCAGTCTTCATCCCCATTTTACAGATGAGGTAACTGAGGCACAAAGAAGTTAAGTGACTTGCCCAAAGTCACACAGCCAACAATTGGCGGAGCCGGGATTTGAACCCATGACCTCTGACTCCAAAGCCTGGGCTCTTTCCACTGAGCCACACTGCTTCCCGATGGTTTGAAAGCCCCTTGGAGAGGAGGGCCCTGGCCTTTCCCACACTGTACTCGGTTCCCAATGAAGCACTTAGAACAGTGCTCTGCATACAGTATAAGCTCAATAAATATGATTGAAATAATGAATGAATAAACGACTGAATTGAATAAATTAAGGTTAAAGACAAGTGAGGCAGACAGAGCTCCCACAGGAGGCCTTCCGGACAGCACCTTGCTTCCCTGCTCCCCACGTCTCCAGCACCCCAAAAGACGACGAGGCTCCCGCCTGCACCAGTCCATGTTTCCTACCTGCCTGCTGGGCGAGTCGGCAGGCCTTGCTGATCTTCTTGCCAGTGAGGTAGCTGAACACGGCCTCGATGGGATGGTCCTGCCGGGACAGGGCAACCTCTTCCTCGATGTGCTCGGCTGCCGTCTGTGACAGCCAGCGAGAGAAGGCCCTGCGGCGCTCCAGGCCCTTGGTGTACTCGCTGGGCTCTTCCAGCCGGCCCTCCAGCTCCTTCAGGTGCCCCCAGATGGCTTCACACAGTGTCCACGTCAGGCCCCAGTGCTTCACCACAGCTATCGGGGGCAGAAAAATGGAGCAGGGCTCAGGAAGCTGATCCGACGCAGCCCTGGGACTCAGTCCAGGATGGAAATGGACTCTCCGTGCAGGCTGGGTGGGGTGGGGGGAGAACCACCCCGATCCCCCCTAGGTGGGACCGCTCTGCTCTCCTTCATGCCTACAGGGGTGTTCCTGGTCAAATCCATGTTCAGGGCGAAGCAGACACCCGTCGGGCCGTTCTCCCGCCTGCCCTCCCAACAGGGTCCGATTTTAACTGTGGTCCAGGGGTTGGGGGGGGTTGAGGCTCAGACTGCAGTGGTTGCTCTGCACCCGATAAGCACTCAATAAATACGACTGAATAAATGAACAAGTGCCAGGCCAACACTGCTGGGGCCCCGGGCAGTGTGTCAGAGAAAACAGCGCGGGTGTCTGCTTCCCCCTCCTCAGCTGTTCCCTCTACCCAGGTGGATCTCTGGGGACGGGTAAATGGGGAAGCCTCGCACGTTATCGAAGGGGCTTCTGAGGAGAAATCAGAGTTCTTCCTCTGGTTTTGGAGGCTTCCTCTCATGTAAACCAACTGCCTCCCAACGTGGGACTTTGTGAGATCTCAAGATACGCTCTCAAGGGATGGGGGAGGGGGCCTGGATACTCACGCTCCAGCTCAGCGGTGGCTTCTCCCGACAGCTCTCTGAGCCAGTCTGCGTAGTCGTGAATGGCCGCTACGCCGGGGTTGGGGGTGATGAGCGGACACGGTTCGTCGATATGGACGGTGCTGTGGTTCAGCTTGATCTCCAGGGGTGTCTGGTACAACTGCGGGTCTCCATCCAGCTTCCTTTGCTTCAAACTCAGCTTCTCCATGTGCACTTTGAATGATGATTCTGAGAGTCTACAGTCGCGGGGAATAAAATTAGTCCGAAGGATTTTTTGCGGAGTGAGACACGCTTACGGAGAAGATGCGACAACCTCCAGGGGTCTACAATCTGAAGCAAACACTGGGCATATTTTCTACCCCTTTCTGTTACTGTTGAGAGAGGAACTGCTGTTTGCCCAAAATGGCTGTTTACTAGTATCTGAGTGAGCAAACTGTGTTCTTCCTAACAATTCAGTTGAATTCATGCATGAAGGGGGCACTGCTTCTCTCAAAAGAATTAAAACTTAGAAGCAGTGTGGTCTAGTGCAAAGAGCCTGGGCCTGGGTTCTAATCCAGGCTCTGCCACTGGCCTGCTGGGTGACCATGGGAAGGTCACTTAGCTTCTCTGGGCATCAGTTTCTTCATTCGTAAAACAGAGATTCAATACCTGTTCTCCCTCCCCCCTAGATTGTGGAGTCCCATATGGGACAGGGTCAAATCTGACTATTTTGTAATCTACCCCAGTGCTTGGCGCATGGTAAATGCATAACAATTGTCATTATCAATTTTCCTCTGAGCTAATGTACTAGGAAACCAAATGGCATGAGACAGTTGCTGTGAATCAAATAACCAATTTTGCCCTTTCCCTGGGGGTAGAATAATACTTGTGCTTTCACTCCATCCACAAGAACAACACCTCTCCCTAGGTCACGAGTTTCAGCGGCTGGGGCTGAAGAGACCCAAGTGGAAATCTGCACTTCCCTCTCTTCCCCAAAGGAGACAACTTTTACTCACGATTTGGCCGCTACCGGGTTGGGCAGAAATCCGTATTCCAGAGCCTCGACGTTCGGAAGCTCCTCAGATTCCCCGAACCCACTCAGCTGATCACCACTATTGACGAGGGTCCAGTTGGGGCCCCAGCCCACCCGAAACGAGCGCCCCATGAAGAGAGCCATGTCCATCAGGAGCTTCCCCTTGCCAAAGGTGATGGATTTGTCGAGGGGCACCAGGCCGGGCTGGCGACGTGCCCCCACTGTTTTCAGCTGGACCTCCGGGGCAGGTGAGGGCACCGTAAACACGGAAGCCAGGGGAGTGGGGATGCTCCAGGGGGAGGCAGAAGGCAGGCTCCCCAACGAGGATGTTCTGGGGTTGCGACATTCTTGCACAGAGGCACTTGTGGGGAGGAAAGGTGCGTTGGAAAACTTAGACTGGAGCAAGCCACCAACTGAGAAGAGAAAAGAACATTAGCAAATGAACACTGAGAGGCATCCACGCCAGAGCTTAGAACAGAGCTTGACACATCATAAGCCCTTAACAAATACCATTAAAAAAAAAGGGGGGGGGGCGGTATGCCTAGTGGGTAGAGCACCTGCCTGGGAGTCAGAGGACCTGAATTCTAATCCTGGTTCTGCCTTTTGCTTGCTGTGTGACCTACGGCAAGTTGCTTAACTTCCCCATGCCTCAGTTACCTCATTTGTCAAATGAAGGTTAAGACTGAGAGCCTTACATGGGACAGGGACTGTGTCCAACCTGATTATCTTATGTCTACCCCAAACCCCAGTATAGCGCCTGGCATGTAGAAAGCATTTAATGAATACCATTTAAAAAAAAATTGGCAAGACTGCTTTCCAAGGATCAGTTCTCCATCCCCCCCATCTTACCTCCTTCCCTTCCCCACAGCACCTGTATATATGTATATGTTTGTACATATTTATTACTCCATTTATTTATTTATTTATTTATTTATTTTGCTTGTACATATCTATTCTATTTATTTTATTTTGTTAGTATGTTTGGTTTGTCTCCCCCTTTTAGACTGTGAGCCCACTGTTGGGTAGGGACTGTCTCTGTATGTTGCCAATTTGTACTTCCCAGCGCCTAGTACAGTGCTCTGCACACAGTAAGCACTCAATAAATATGATTGATGATGATGATGATCTCAAGCCTACATGATGACCCAACTTAATAGGCAGAGTGCTCTTACACCAAATGCAAGCCTGCAAAATGGCAGTGGATGGGTGAGGTGGGGGAAAAAATTGGCTTTTTTTTTTTCCAGTCCTTTACTCTGGGGCCACGAGAGTGATCAGATGGACAAGTTGCTCTCTCAGAAGTCCTGCCAGCCTGTGTGTTCCGTCATCATCCTTACAGAGTCCCTTCAGGGTACAAGATGTGGCCTTTGCACTATAGAATCATGAATCTCTCCAGCTGAAGGGAATTTAAGTTTGTGAGTCAGCCATACCTTCCGGGTCCTTGTCTGTGCTAAGCACGCAAAATAGCACAGTATCTTAATGCTCACTTAGCTCACTTAACGGCCAGAGTCCGATTTGCCTGTCCTCTCTAAATCTGGGACTTTGGAGGCAAGGCAAGCCCTCAACAACTTAGACCACAGGGCCTTAGGGTTCACCCAGCATCGTGGGACGTTCATGCAGGGTCACGTTAAGAATTGGACACAAAGAGAAGTTGAGAACATTCTACCTCCTTGCTTGGCTCAGAGGTTAGAAGTGATTTGGCAGCAAGTTCGTCATAAAACTAGAGTTAGAAAAGATAATCAGATTTACTCTTGATTTGTGAACTGCCAAGTTAGCTACCCTCTGAGAACCAACCAACACTATTTAGTAGAGAGCACTGCATTAAGAGCTTGGCATAGTACAATACAACAGAGAACTGATACGTAGTTGTAATAACATCCTCAAGTGCCCACTGAATGCATGCAGTGTATTTAAAGGTTGGGAAGTGATACAAAGCAGTGATGCAAGTTACTTGCTTTAAAGAGCCAGAAATCAATTCCCTTCCAATTTCTAACAGAAACTTTGAAGAATTAATTGTGTCTGCTTTCAAGAGCTTAGTAAATGCTCGCTGACTGACGGCCACAAGTGCAGCACATCAGCTCCTGTTTCTGTGACAAAGACTTTTAGATGAAGTGACTCAGGCTGTTTGCCAATGGTTTCTGTCTAGAGCCTGGATGGGCAGTCAATTCCCCAGAGCTGGAGCTAGCCCAAGGCATTTGATAAAGCCTGCTGGGCTGGGTTGGAGCCAGACACTTTGGCCAGAGGTCGCCCCACCTCGCTCTGCTCTAGCTGCTGATGCCAGTGGAAGCCTGGCCCGCCGCGATCCAAAGACCAATAGTGAGTGGGAGCGGCTACTAATAAGTCAACGGCAGAGCACCATATTAATCGCTTAGGAGAGTACAAAAGAATCGGCAGAAATGTTCCTTGCCCAAGATGAGCTGAAAGTCTAGAGGACTAAAACCATGGCCACTTGGAGCCAGGAAGATATCGTGGACACAAATGGCTGCCATTTTGGCAGAGAAATCGGGCACCAGATCCAAATGTTGGCTCAGTTTAGGAGGAGTCTGGTGACCCTGTGGTTTTCTGTGGTGTGACCAATGGGATCTTGGATTAAGCATACCTAACGACCGGGCCTTTGGGGTGTGTGATGCTGAAATGGGGAGTCTGGGAGAGCAGATCTCGTGAGACGTATCCATTTTCGACGGAAATCTGCCAAAGCGCTGATCCAGTACCAAGTCCGCATCCTCTTCATCAGCAAGCAAGGACGCTTTCATGATCTAGAGTGGTGATAACCGCAGAGAGTGAGTGAGTCAACCCTGTCCCAGTCTCCCAACCCTCTAGGAAACCAAGCTTTCTGGCCACGCAGCATTGACATTTCTCCCACAGTCAACCCAACGTGGAAATCTGGCTACATGGGTCGCAAGAAAATAATATAGTCAAATATTAGACTTGACCTCCCCAGTTCACCAAACAAATCCCAGATCTCAGGATGGACGACAAGGTTATTGAGCCACTAGCCAGATATGGCCTACTGGATAGAGCATGAGACTGGGAGTCAGGAGATCTGGACTCTAATCCTGGTTCTGCTTCTTGACTGCTGTGGGATCTTGGGTAAGTCATTTCACTTTTCTGAGCCTCAGTTTCCTCATCTGAAAACATGGACTCAATATCTACTCTCCCTCCCCCTTAGAAACTGTGAGCCCCATGTGGTAAAAGGATTTTCCCAGATCTACCCAAGTGCTTAGTGCATAATAGGTGATTAAATACCACCATGACGATGATGATGATGGTAATAAAGTCATGGACTGAAGCCCATCTTATAGATGGGAAAACCACATAATCTCTCTCTGTCTTACTTTCTCCAAGGCAATGACAGCTAGATCGCCTCATCAACAGTATTTACTGAGTGTCTCCTGTGAACAGAAGATCCTCATAGCAGCTTGGGGAAATGCAAAAGTAGAATGGCTGATCAACACTCTCGAGAAGCTTAAAATCTAATGGGTCCCGTCCCATCTTCACACTCACAGCTTCATTCACGACTATTTTACTTCTCAGAGCCAACCCTGGGCTATATACCTGGGCCAGGATTTTGCTTGTGGCAGTTAAACGTGGCATAAAGATTTCCTTTCAGATGCCCCAAGAGACAAAATAGCTGTCCTTCAATTATGGGGTCCGCAGACCGTGTACTGTAAATGCCAAGTGCCAGTGTGGCTGAAGAAGTCAGTGCTACAAAACTGACCCTCCTAACCACACCATACACCCCACACTTGTGTCCCATGTGATGCTGACATTTGGCTTTTGGGGCCTGGCTTTGTTTTTGTTTTAGTCTCCCGATCCTAAGGCCGTTTGGAAAAAAGCATCAGATTCATGGAGTAGGGTGGAACCAGAATTCCAACATGGTGCTATAAAGGCCATGCCTTCATATGGGCATGATCTTCAAGTGGATCAAGCAAGTGGCGGCTGCAATTCCCTACTGCCAAGGGAGAGTGGTTAGAAATAGCACTGCTCCTTTGAGTTCACCTAGTAACGGTCAGGGGCAAAAAAGCGTTGCCGCTTCAACATTGGTTTGGCACATTTCAGGAGATGTAAGTACAACTACCCAAGGGGAAAAAAAGCCACCCCGTATTCCTAAATCACAAGCATGCTGAAAAAATAGTACTCTAAAACACTCAATAGGCTGTTACTCCATTCCTCATAGAAAACCTTTCAAAAAGGGAAAGGCAATTGATGGTTCTGACTGGTTCAGGGGACTCTGTTTAAAGGCAAGGGGGCAGCTATGAGACCCAAGAGTCTTCCTTTTTTGGCTTTATCGTCTTATTTTGGCTTCAAATCAACACGGCAGTGGTGGGAGGAGGGAGGGGCATGGCATGGAGGGCAAAGATATTCCTCTTATTCTTTGGGACGAGATCTGAGGCAGAGAAAGGTTTCAGTGCCTGGGATCCACAAGTCAGTAGCAGAGAAAGCCTGGTTTGGGCAGGGACTGTCTCCCTTTATTGATGAATTGTACTTTCCAAGCCCTTAGTTCAGTGCTCTGCACACAGTAAGCGTTCAATAAATACCACTGAATGAATGACCTAGTATTCCCACGCCACCCAGCAGCTAAAAGATTCACCTGTAAGACGTGAGGGTTCACGCCCAGGGAAGACGCGATGTGGCTCGAAGCCGATACAGGCTCCTGCTCCTCGGGAACGATTTCTTCACACATGGAATCCAGAATTGGCTCCTGGGTGATATCTACCATATCGCTGTCCAACTCCGCCACCTTCCCTAGCTGTTCCACGTCTGGGCTCTGGCTCTGCAGACATCAGAAACAGAGGGGGAAGTTATGTTAGAAGGTGCTAGATGATCCCATTCAGTCTCCGCCAGCATCACAGAATGAGATCACATCAACAGTTAGCAGGAGTGGCGGCGCATTGCTGGCTCCATCTGGGGATGACATGAGATTATTCTAAGATCGATAATGGTCCGTTTCACTTCCTTCCAAATTAGTGGTCAATTTTCAGGGCAGTATGAGCTTCCCTGCTGCTCTCACACTATATCTGTAATTTATTTATATTAATGTCTATCTCCCCCCTCTACACTACGCTTGTTGAGGGCAGGGAATGCATCTTCTTACTGTTACATTGTACTTTCCCAATTGCTTAGTACAGTGCTCTGCACACAGTAAGCACTCAATAAATATGATCGACTGACTGACTTTTCAGTCAGAAACCCAGAACTTCCAATCTCGTCAGTCTAGGGCTCATATGATCCAACAGACAAGTAAAGCTTTCTGCTAAGTCATCATAAACTTTCTCCAAAGACTTCACTGCAATCTCAGCACCTGGAAGAACCAACCACATTGCCTTCCACCACACAAGAGGTTATTTTTCACCTTAGGTGGGAAAATACCCCAGAAGGCATAGAATGGATGTTCTTAGGGCTACCACGCATCTAGTTGGCCTCAAGTGCTACATTTACAAGAGAAATGAAAAGACTGCTACATTTTCCTTTTCCAAAAAAGAAGGTACATTTGATGCTAGGACGGGGTTTTCCATGGGATTTTAAAACAGCAGACGGTCTGTACTTTTAATCACTTTATTATGTTTTAATGCTATAATCAGAAACAACTGTTTACAGGTTAGAAAAGTTAAAAACGCAGACACAAAATAGGCAGTGTGCTTCCAGTCACCGGTTCAGCATTAATTCCCCAAATTCATTCCATGAAACGGGTACCTCATTACGTAAACTAATAAACGAAGCCAACCAGAAGTGCACAATGAGTAAGAACACTGATGATTTTCCGACTGCCCCAAGCTCTGAAGTTCTACCTTCTCTTCACTTCGCATTATTTTTACCATGCTGACACCAAGTGAGCTAACACTGCATGCGTACACATGCACGTGTACATACTACGTACAACACCACCCCCCGAAAAGAAACTTTTCCTGACAGTGGATGAAAGGTGATGTGATCTTGTTCTTCTGCACAGTTACAGGATGTAGGTAGATTAAACACTACCAGGCATTTCTTTTTTAGATGATGACTATGCTTGTAGAAAGAACAAAATTTGAAGTGAAAAATCCCTGGGACAAGTATGAGATACCCAAGCCTGGAGTACTGAGAACAAAAGCAGCCTCTAAGGTCCAGGGAGTAGTCCACAGTGGCCAAGATAAGGAAATTGAGAGTGGCTAAAATTTCTGCACTTTTTTTTTGGTATGGTATTTGTTGAGCACGGTACTAAGTGCTGGGGTAGATATAAGATAATCAGTTTGAACACAGTCCATGAGGCTCACAGTCTTAACCCCCTTCTTACATATGGGGAAACTGAGGCACAGAGCTGTTTAAGTGACTTGCCCAAATTCACACAGCAGACAGGTGGCGGAGCTGGGATTAGAACCCAGAACTTTCTGATTGCCAGGCTCGTGCTCTAACTACTAGGCCATGCTGCTTCTCATATTGTTGACCAGCTGCTAGAAGGCCCTAATTCCACATTTGCCAAGAACTGCTGGTGTCAGAGAGTCTGAAGGCAGCTTTGGAGTTAGCATTGTTATGTTTGGAGCACGGCTGAGGGGCCAAGGAGAAACAAGTTGGACATGAATTCACTGCTGAATTGGAATGTATTTTATCTTCAAATTCAATATTCCTTTGAGAAGCTGCCTTGTCAAGCCTAATAGAGCAGGAATAATGAAATGACCAGTAGTCAGTAAAGTAGCCTAAACAGATGGGGCTAGCAGTGGGGACACTCAGAATCAATGGGGCTCTCTGTCTCGATAAGAGGAAGGCAACCGCCTTGAATGTTTGCGGGTTTTCTTGGTGAGCGTCTGAGGGTGTGCCCAAAAGCTGCAATTCCAGTGGAACTTTTCAATCAGGTGTATGCATATGTAAATATATATAAAAACGCCATTGCTTCTGATGTTAGAAGATGAGGTTATGACCAGGAAGCTATTTGTGTGTGGGTGGGTTCTTTCCAGTTTGAATCCATGCAAAGATGATCTTGTGCTGGGCTGCATTACTAGCTACTTTAGAACCTGGTGCTGTTTCCCATTACATTCGCATTAGAGGCAATGCAAGGAGCGAGGATAAAGGATGTGCGCGTGCGCAAACACACCACAGTATACCAGCCCCAAATCAATCATGAATTAAACTACAAGTTAGTTGAGACTTTGAAGTAAGGGCCCCCAAAATGACCCCAAGAGGCTGAGCATAATCACTACCCAGAGATTCAGACCAAACCACATTCTCAGTCCAGGAGAGCTGTGGCACTCCTTTAGTGTCTGTTGATAGCTATTGGGGAAGTCTGAAATAAACAAAACAAAAAAGCCCTACAAAATTGTGAACTAGCCACTCTGAAAACAATTCTCCATTTAAATCCCACAGGCTGCCTTCTTGTCAGGAGTCCGTCTCCTGGATGCCGCTGACATACTGGGGTGGTGGAGTGTGGGGGACTTCTCACACTGCCCAAATGACAGGGTCCTGGGAGGCTTCGTCGAAACTACCATCTGTTTGCCAGAAAACTGACCAGAGAGCAGGGGACACCTAGGGCACAGAATTATGTTCCGGGGACACAGGAAGCAGCACACCCACCTGATCACTTTTCTTATCCCAAGAAGTCATAGCAACAGATTCTCTAAAGCCCGACTCGGCTAAATACCGAAATCTTTTGTCTCCACAGATCTAATGTTTTGGGTTATTCTGATGGCTCTTTAAACTGGACACACACACGCTTCTGAAAAAGGGAATTTCACTTTTCTTCCTCCCGCTAAACAAATCTTGAAAGTGTTCAAGATGTCAAAGGAGCCATTCCAAAAATAGTAAAGAGTTTACTTTTCAGGAGTCATTTTTATGCAAGGCCAACACCCCCAAGAAACAGTTTTTCACAGTTGAAAGGAAGGGAGACCTTGCAAAAAAAAGGATTTTAAAAGGCAAAAACAAGCAAACCCCCCCCACCCTACTTAGCTTTCATTCAAATGACACTACAGAAAAGACACGTGCTACCCTCAACTGTCACACAAAGTGATTCTTATCAGGGCTGGAAAGAAGAGCACACAAGAGTTCTAAATGTCACAATCCATATGTACTGTAAATTTAAAAGGAGTACAAATCTCCACCCTCACCTCAACCACATTAGAGGATCTAAAACCTACACTTTATCTTCCTGTAAAAAGTTTATAAGCAAATACACGTCTGCTGAAGAACAAGCAAATGAACTCCCCGGCTCGGACTATAAACTCATTGTGGACATGGACTGCATCTGTTTATTATTGTCTTGTATTCTCCCAAGCGCTTACTCCAGTCCTCTGCACACATTAAGAGTTCAATAAATATGACTGAGTTAAATGGCTTGAGCAAAATGTTGGGGGGAAAAAAAAGGTCAGTGCACAAAGCCAATTTTATTTTATTTTTTAAAACCAGCCAGGGAAAAAGGCGGGGTGAAGGATTATATTTGCACATACAGAAGATGCTCACCCAGGAATGGTTTCTCTCTGCATTAGCCTGTGCAGACAAAACGGCAGAGTAAAGATCAAGCAGAGAAATAATCAAGTCTGTGAGGAGGAGATGGGATGGAGAACGAGTATCTACACAGAAAGAGGCCAATTTTCTTTCCGAGGGAGGATCCCCCCAAACCCCACGGCGAGATGAGAAGCACCCTCCCTCCGTGTGTCTCCAGGTGGTTCTAAATTGTAAACTCTTCCGGTTCTGCCGGATCACACACCAGGCGAGCCCTGGTGACCGGCTATCTCCCAACCTCCATTTCACGGCCCCAAATCACTGTCCTTTCTCTACCTGAGACGGAGGGGCCGCCTTGCCACTTAGAGCCATCTGCAGGGGTCCCGTTTGGCCAGGGGGAGGTAGAGGTGCCGTTTTCAGTTTCTTCGTCTCCGTTTTGGATGGCTGATCTTCCTCGTCTTCATCCGAATCTTGGAGGCCGTACTTAGAGAAGTGGGAAACCTAGAGGAACAAGAACTCAATTTACTCCCACTGGGTACTGCTCCCCCTCAGAGAACTCTCTTGTTCTCAAAGCCAAGTTCACAAAGTTCAAAGCTCAAGTGCTCAAAGGAGTCCAGGGATCTACTCAAAACAGAAACATTAAAACCCAATGCCAACAATTTTCATACTCATAGCTCCAGAATTTCTATGACCACCTACTGGAGAAAAACTCTCCTCCACCCACACAACTTCTTATGGTTTGTCTTTTCAGTGGCTTTGGCAAGTGTAGACAGGGAACGTGTCTACCAACTGTTGCAGGTGCTGTCCCAAGATCTTAATACAGTGCTCTGTGCACAATAAATACCACTGATGATGGTACTGATGACAATGAACTGGGCCACCCACCCGTGAGAATTCTTTCTACTTTTCCCGAAGTCATTCAGGTTATACATGGTCAGAACTGAGGAACAATACCTTAAACACCCACGAGCCGGTCTCGGGTCGGTACTCCTTGAACTGGGCTCCTTGTTTCCGGGAAACCGACTCCAGTCTCCCTTCATAGTTGATGTCGGCCAGCCGATCTGGACTCTTTATTAAGCACCGAGATGTTTTGTCTGTCGGCCAAACTCCATCCAAGGTTACCTCGGCCCGCCTGTTGAGCATATCCAAATTCCATTTTAAACGATCCCTACTCTGAGCTTTGAAAAAAAACCATACCTCAGTATGCGCCAGGCTGAATGAGATGTAATAACAGTGGGAGATTTAATTAAAAATCCTAGAACTGGACTTGAGGAGTCTAAGCGCTTAGTACAGTGCTCTGCACACAGTAAGTGCTCAATAAATACAATTGCATGAATGAATGAATCAATCAATCGTATTTACTGAGCACTTACTGTGTGCACAGCACTGTACTAAGCGCTTGGGAAGTACAAGTTAGCAACATATAGAGACGGTCCCTACCCAACAGTGGGCTCACAGTCTAGAAGGGGGAGACAGAGAACAAAACCAAACATATTAACAAAATAAAATAGAATAGATATGTACAAGTAAAATAAATAAATAGAGTAATAAATATGTACAAACATATATACAAATATACAGGTGCTGTGGGGAAGGGAAGGAGGTAAGACGGGGGATGGAGAGGAGGACAAAGGGGCAAAACATATGCAAATAGGACAGTTCCCTGAATATTACTAGTACAACTGGTAAAATAGCTATTTCGGGAATGAAAGAATCATTTATAATCAAGTGGGGATTGCAACAGGGAGTTACTGCTGGCAAAGATAAGTATATATCGACAGGGCAGGCAAGAAAAATTGAATTTTTCGGTCCATACGGTCACCTGTATGGAGGGAAGTGGGGTTAAAAGCTGGAAAAAGGAGTGAAGTGGTTGAAATATCGGAGGCAGGATCACAGTCCCAGCAAAAATTTCCACAGCCAAAAGGGAAAGAAAGTGGGGGTGCTTTAAGACATATTTTAATAGTAATAATAACGGCGTTTACTAAGCGCTTACTATGTGCAAAGCACTGTTCTAAGCACTGGGGAGGTTACAAAGGTGAGGTTGTCCCAAGGGGGGCTCACAGTTACAGCAGGTGTAAATCCCAGCCCGACTAGGAAAGGAAAGTTTTCAATTACCTGTTTAACCCTTCACCCACGGGGGGCTTGAGCTCATCATCCAGATAAACAATGACCTCTTTCCTTCGGATATGAACGATATCATCCAGGTTGAGATTAGTTAGGTTCACGCTTCCTTCAAAATAGATTGAGCCATAACCTAGAAATCAGATCAAATGGTTAAGATCATCCCAAGTTTTTGACCATAACAGCTGCCTTTCTCCTCCAGTGCCAACTTGGCAAATGAACTGGATGGCAAACAGAAACTGTAAGCACCCTTCAGACTGCTTTAAGATTTGGCTGGAAAAAAAAATTTGTCAGCATGGAGAATGGATATAAGAGAAAGCCTGGAAAAGCGGCATTTTTCAGGATTTCTCTTTTCCAATCAACCAAATTTACTGAGCCCTTACTCTTGCAGAGCGCTGTACTAAGACCTTGGGAGAGTACAATATAACTGAGTTGGTAGACATGTCCCCTACCCACAAGGAGCTTATGAGTCTAGAAGGGGAACCTTTCCTTCCTCACCTTTACCTTTCCGGAGGCAAACCAAACCCTCTGCCCCCTTCCCCTCCCATTCCCTGCTTCCCAAGGAAGGCGATGGGGTGATTTTTGGCCCCTACAGCTGAGCACATCTCCTTAACTGAACCTCCAGCCTACAAAGCAATATAAACAGAGTAGGCCAGGAAGAGGCTTAGGCCTCTCATCCATTCTGGGCCTAATAGGAAAGTGTACTGCATGCAAGATGACAGGTGTCCCAGAACTTACAAGATCCTCAAGAGTTTGCAAAGAAGCAGTGTGGCCTTGCAGGAAGAGCATGTGACAGCCTGGGAATCAGATCTACATACTATTTGTTTTGTTGTCTATCTTCCCCCTTCTAGACTGTGAGCCCGTTGTTGTGTAGGGATTGTCTCTGTTGCCGAACTGTACTCTCCAAGCGCTTAGTACAGTGCTCTGTACATGGTAAACGCTCAATAAATACGATTGAATGAATGAATGAAGTCCAGCTCTTTGCTGGCCTGTTGTATCAACTTGGGCAAGTCACTAGCACTTAGTACAGTGCTCTGCACACAGTAGGTACCTAACAAATACTATTTCCACTACTTAGCTTCTCTGTGCCTTCATCACCTCATCTAGAAGAAAAAAAAAGGTAATAGCTCTCCCTCCCACTTAGATAGTGAGTCCCATGCAGGACAGAGACTGTGTCTGACCTACTTGTATCTACTTTACACAGTGCTAGGCATACAGTAAGTGCACAATAATAATAACAGAAAATAGTTGTGGTATTTGTTCTTACAAAGGCACAATCATTATTACTAGTCTGCTTGCCATTTACCCACCCCAAAGTCCCAGTACCACCATAAAAGAAAAAGCCTTAAAGGTTGAGAGGTCATTAAGATCTGAGGGAATTTTCTGGTACCTCTAAGTCTGCTACAGTAGGATGCTTGGGCCTTGGGGACAACTTGCCCACTGACTGCCCTGCCTCAGGGGCTTGCTCCCCACTCCCCACGTCACTTACCCTTGCGTCCTATGGTGAAGTCAGACACAATGCACTCCCCTCTCTCATTGGTAACTTTGGCTAGGTCGTCCATGGAGGGGATTGTATAGTAGCCAATTCGGGTAAGAATAATGCCTACAAGAGAAAAGAGAAAATGAGCCAATGTCCGGATGAGAGTTCCCTAAAGAGATTTCAGGGGCCATGGCAAAGTACCCAAGAGCTGAAGGTAAATCTGGACCACGTTGGGACTGAAGAGTGGGAAAGCACGGAGGAAGGACTGGAGGGAATTCTGAAGAAGGGAGGAAGGCACGGCTGGTAGATGGTGCATGTAGGAAATGGGACAAACTGGGAGATTGGGGATCCTACTGGAGTAGAAAAAACATAGCTCTGGGGAGGGTTGCTTCATTCATTAGCCATAAGATGCTGTTGCCCCAGGGCTGGTAACTGCCCATATGGGTGATGTGAGCACTGGTTCTCCCTGACCATTAAAAAAATAAAATTAAAATAAATAAATAAATAGATGGGGGCGAGGGGAAAAGCCCACCATTTAAGACAACAGCCCAGAGATTAGGCGTTTCAGCCAGCCCCACATTCTCCTATCCTCAAGATCATAATTCAGGGTTCAGCTTGGAGTTCCACGGGCAGAAGAGATGGAGGGAAGGGAGAGAGGGGGTGAACAAGCATCACTTTTCTCTCCCCGTTAATTGGAAGTTGGGAGGCACTTTCCCACTGAGAGGTTCCACCCCCGGCTGCTTTCGGCAAGGGGGCCAACACTGAACCGAACCACCAGTTTAGAGAACTGGAGAGGAAACTTCGGATGACCGAACGCAAACAAGCAGAGCCCTGCCTCCATCTCGCCCAAATCACATGGACTGGGACCAACCAGACAAGCGCGTGTCCCTGACCTGCTGGGTGTAAATGGTACGTGGGCTCTCCGTCCTCATCTCGCTCATCCTGCAGGGACTCATCCTGGAAAGAGGCCTCCTCGCTGCTCCCTTCCAGCCCGTTGCGCAGGGCGTTCCGCATGTTCAGGGCCACAATGGTGTCGTTCATGCTGTTGTGGGGCTTGTTGCCCACGCTCTCCGGGGTCTGGGGGATGGGCTTCGTGATCGGATTGTTATAGAACTGAGTTACCAGGGAGTCGTCTTCCCCATTGGGTTGATGATTCTCATCGGCGGACTTGGAGAGAAAACTGAATCTACCGGAATGGAAGTGAAACAAATTCAGCTGTTCCTCTTAAAATGATTAGTGGTCCTTTGTTTTACGGCTTATTCACTTTAATGTCAGTATTTCTGATCACTTCTGAGACAAAGCTGACTTTAAACATACCTCAGCCTCTGAACTTATCAAATGCACTGACTTTCTTGAAAAATTCATTCCCTCATTCAACCGTATTTATTGAACGCTTACTGTGTACAGAGCACTGTACTAAGTGCTTAGAAAGTACAAATGATTAAAGCCCACTTCCATTTAGCATTAATGGCAGATCTCTAGTCTGTTTGCCCTATTATAATAAATAGGACAGGTGAGATAACACTAAAAGTTAAGTAATTATATATGTACAATTCAGTGTCTTATTACAGATACACTTCACATGGCTATCTGGTCTGGAAACTATTATTTTTAATCACTGTAAAATTTACGTTAATATTACTTTGTTTTGGGGGACTATGTCAAGGCCCTTTTCCTTATTTCCTACAGGCATTTGTACTACATTTAATGATCTTTCACCAATATTTATTTTCTTAGATGCAATTAAAAACACAAACTGGGGCTTAGAACAGTGGCACTTTCTGTCTGCTGCATATGGTTGGTGGCATTCCTTTGGGGAAGGACAGATCTGGGCACCCCAATTGGGCCAAACGGCTCTTTGCTGAACGCATTAGCCTCTAATTGTCAAAGCTCCACTAAAAGCTTTACTTTAAAGTAGACTTTACTGGACACCCTTCCAAATTAACCAAAATAGTTAAGGAACTTTAAGTGATACTTAAAGATGGCACAGCAAGTCCATCATAAAAAGAATCTAAACCACATCCATGATGGCACATGGAACAAGAGCCAAAACAGGTCTTAGAACAGTTCAAAAGAGATGGCTTCCCATTTACATTCCAGAATATGATCAGGCAAGTCTCACACTTCACAATGTAAGTGGGCTAAACCCGAAGAAAAATCCTGGATTTCAAACTACTTAGAAAGAAAGTCCTTTCAGGAAAGACACAAAACCAAAGGTCCCAGTTAAGGATCCACCCACTGGTAACAATCCAATGGGCGGAAACATACCTCTCCCCATTCTCTGGATATTCGGATGGAGAGGCCAGGTCTTCCGCATCCCGACTAACAGGAGAAAACAGATTACTGCTGTTGAGGTTCTTCAAAACCAGCTTCTTGATGCTCTTCCTGTAATAAAGAAGGACGAAAGCAATTCTCAGAGAAGTACAGTTAAACTCAGGGAATTTGGAATGGGAGGATTAGGGTCAAAAGTTCTATAAGTTGATAAACTTGGGCAAGTCACTTAAGCTCTCTGGGCCTTGGTCTCCTCATCTGCAAAATGGGGATTCAATACCTGTTCTCCCTCCTATGTAGAGTGGGCGCCCCACATGGGATCTGATTATACTGTATCTACCCCAGTGCTTAGTACACTGTTTGGCACTTAAATACAACTGTTATTATTAGATATTTATTCAGAGCTATGGTAGTGGACCGAATGCCTTTGTAAAGGGTGTTTTAAACTGTTGAAAAGGTTGCGGTGGCTACTGCCTGGAAATAAGGCATCAACTGGGACTTCCTTTTACTGTCATTTCAGAGTTTTCCAATAATAATAATGGTGGTGTTTGTTAAGCCCTTACACTGTGCCAAGCACTGGAGTAATAATAATAATAATAATAATGATGGTATTTGTTAAGCGCTTACTATGTGATCAGGTTGTCCCACGGGGGGCTCACAGTTTTAATCCCCATTTTACAGATGAAGTAACAGGCACAGAGAAGTTAAGTGACTTGCCCAAAGTCACACAGGGTGGACTGTCTAAGTAAGTCTATGACAGAACACAGGAATCTAACCTCTATTGTACAGATGAGCCCAGAGAAATGAAGTAACTGGCCCAGGGCCACACAGCAACCAGGTGACATCGGTCCCGACTCCCAGGCACGGGCTATTTCCAAGCTGGTTCCCATCGAGAAGCAGCGTGGCTCAGTGGAAAAAGCACAGGCTTTGGAGTCAGGGGTCATGGGTTCAAATCCCGGCTCCAACTGTCAGCTGTGTGACTTTGGGCAAGTCACTTAACTTCTCTGTGCCTCAGTTACCTCATCTGTAAAATGGGGACTGTGAGCCCCCCGTGGAACAACCTGAACCCTTGTAACCTCCCCAGTGCTTAGAACAGTGCATTGCACGTAGTAAGCGTGTAATAAATGCCATCATCATCATCATCAATCCGGTATATTTTCCCAGGGTCTTTCCTCACCCTTTTTGGACTGTTAATGCTTCACGGACCAGGGTATGTTTCTGAATCAATGGTCGTGTATTTTTCTTAACTACTACAGTTATTTGCAAATGATAAGGACTTAATAAATGCCACTACTATCGACTGTCTGCAAATCTCACCTCCGATGTTTTAGAGCTTAGAGGAACCACATTAGCATCCCACAAAACAAGCTCTCTGCTGTCTTTGGACAGGGCTAAACCAGCTCTCCCTTCTGGGTCACTGGTTACGGCAAAAATCCAAACCCTCACAAGGTAATAATAGTAATAATCATAATGGCATTCATTAAGCGCTTACTATGTGCAAGGCACTACCATCTAAGGGCTGAGGCAAAAACATACTATCTCCACTTTTGGAGAAGGACACTTTCCCAGATTTTTAAAAATGGCATTTGTTGTATGCCTACTGTGTGCCAGGCCAGGGGTTAGGTACAAGATTCTCAGGTTGGACCCAATCTCTGTCGCGGGCTCCTGGAGTTAGTCAAGAACCAAGGGTGACCCACAACTTATTATTACCCAGGGGGAGTAATAATCATGATGGCATTTGTTAAGTGCTCCCTATGTGCCAAGCACTGTTCTAAGTGCTGGAATGAACCAAAGACACAAATTTGCTCAATAAGCAATACGCTAGAGTCCGGGCACAAGCACTGACTTGGGCATGAACGCGCCGTTGGCCAGAGAGGGCTCATCGTCGTCCAGGCCGTCGAAGAGGTGAGACTTCGCCGACCCTGTTGTCTGTAGAGCTTTGGGACGCACTCTGGTAGCCGGGCGGGGGGTCAGTTTGTAATGCGTAGGGGTGGTCAGGGCCTTCTGCGCTGCTGGATTCGTTGGCTTCAATCTCTGCAAGACCCCCCGGGCAAGATGTTTAGTCAATCAATTGATCGTTTATTGAGTGCTCTCTCTGCGCTAAGCGCTTGGAAGAGTACGGCATAGGCCTCGTCTGACCTCCTTCCCGACCTAGTTGGCTCCTAGCGTCATCAGGAGCAACACTGTCAAATACGAGAGACTACATTTGGCAATACACTTGGATGATGCCCCCAAAACAGACTTTAGGTAGGCAGAAACTGACAGGACTGAGAGAGTCAGAGAAGCCGGAAATTAGACCTTAATTCAGCCTTCGTGACCCTCAACACATTAACTTGTTTTTAGTCTCTCTAAATAGAGAGGGAGGCACTGAGGAGAGTAGAAGGAGAAAAAGTCAGAAGCCTGGGTTTATTCACTCCACAGTGCACAGGTCCCAAACAGCAAGTTGTGGCTGGTATATTACGTCCTGTAGATTACCTCAAGAACTAGGCAGATAGATTAAACTGTTATATTTCTGAAGATGCAGTTCCTTCAGAGCACACATTACCACTCTGCATTTTGGAGAGAAATGAGGAATTCAGACCACTTGGGCCTATCAGGAGAGAACGCGGTGCGCATAAATGATAACCTGAGGCTTGCCAAGAACACAACCTCTGGTTTTTGAGAACTGAATGTATTTTGGCAGAATAGTTGATCTAAATGTCCATAAACATCTCCTCTTGCCTCCAGGACACGGCCACTTGGATGTTCTGCCAGCACTCAAATTCAAAATGCCTAAAACGTAACTCTCATCTTTCCCCACACACACCCACTTCTCGCTCATCCTTCCCCACACGCCCACTTCACTCTCATTTTGGGAGATCCCTGTTGCAGAAGGCTGCAAACTTGTGGGACCTATTCCTTACAGGCAACTGCTTCCTACCTGAGAATGACAGCTAACCACGATAGTGACTCATTCAAAAGTATTTATTGAGCACTTCCTGTATGCAGAGCACTGTACTAAGCGATTGGGAAAGTACAAACAGCAATAAAGAGACAAAATCCCTGCCCACATGACAGGAGTGTCTGTCAAGGCAACCTATTCTGTCCTCATTGAGAATTCTATTATGGACAGCTTGGTTAACAATTTTCTCCAAAGCATAGTTTTGGAATGATTTGTCCTTGAATTTCCTCTTTCACCCCCTAGTTAGCAGAAATTGGTTGTTAGATTCCTCAACAACAACTTGATAATTTGGACGGTCCCCCCCACCCCACCCTTTTAAACTTGCACTGCAGCACCAAAAAGAGGTAATCTTTAGCAACTTCCTTCGGGGACAAAGAATTCTAGGCATGTTCATCTAGAACCTTACCTCTTCTTTCTTCTTGGGATCGGACATGGGATTTCGGAAGAGAGGAGAATCTCCAAACGGGGAATAGGTCAAACTGTTGATATGCTGCTGGAGAACAGCCTGCTGGGCAGCAGAGGCGTTTGGATCTGTCAAAGCTTCAGAAAGGCCAAAAAAGTAGGAAAAAAAAGTTAGCGTGTGTGGCGGCTACATCAAGATTCTGGGGGACCTCTGGATTTCTATCAAGAGCATTTTTCAAGTAACGACATCATTCGATCAATAGTACTTACCAAGTGCTTACTGTGATCTGTGCACTGTACTAAGCACTTGGGAGAGTAATAACAGTAACAATAATTATGGTATTTGTTAAGCGCTTACTACAGTGCAAGACAGCTGGTAGAAGCGCTTCCTGCTCAAAAGGAGTTTCCAGTCTAGGGTGGAGAGGTGGGGAAATGGTGGAGTGTAAGGATATATATGTAAGTGCTGTGGGTTTGAGGGTGGGGTAATATCAAGTGATTAGGGGGTAAAGATCTAAGTGCACAGATAAGGCAGAGGGGAAGGTGAGTCTCTTTGAAGTCAGAATAAAGGGCTCCAGCACATACCCACAGGGGCCTGGGGGGCTCCAAAGCCCAAGGTAGCCGCGGAAGTGTTGAATCCGGGGGCCCCAAAAGCTCCGGTTCCCAAGGTTCCCCCGATCTTAGGCTGACTGTTTCCAAATAGAGACGCCTGCCCGGCACCAAGAGCTACAGAAGGAGAGAGAAAGAGAGAGAAAAAAGTAAACGGGGGCGAACGATCACAAAAGATACTCCCAGGCTCATGACAAGGCGCATTGAGATTGAGGTACTTCCAAATCAAAACAGTCCTTTCATGAAGCCAGAAGAAAAACCTAGCGGAAGGCAAGCTTAACAGCTATTCCAAACTAGAGAACACTTAACTCTTGGTGTTCGCCATGCACAAGTGCTTAATATGGGGAAAAGCGGGTTAATAACAGCAAAAACGAAACCACTGTGGTCACACCCCAGGACCAAGGCCATGACGTCAGGCTCGTATGTCACTGGCATTTAGCTAAGTGGCATAACTCCCCACTGCCGAGGTTCGGAATTTCTTACAGAACTGCCTTGCCCCGGGACGACACACCTCAGTGTCACAATATGCCACTTGGACAACAGACAGATTTCACGGCTCGGCTCTGGAAAGCGCTTTGGGAATCTGCCTACGGAAATGATGATCTGGGTTTTTCCAATCTCAGCCTCGCAAGCCTTCTGATGCTTCAGACCCTGGCAGGCAGCAAGCAAGCCAGAAAGAAAAGAATGGCAAACCGATTGCTGCTTGCACATCTCTCCTGGTGGCAATGTTATTTACCTGTTCCAAATCCTGTTCCAAGTCCAGTTCCCAGAGTCCCAGCTGCTGGCTTACTTCCAAATATACTATTCCCACTAGCGCTTGCACCAAAACCTAAGAGTACAGAAGAATGAATATGCTGCACTTTTAAAGAAAGTATCATCCAATTTTCACTAGTAGGAAGGGGGGGAGGGAGGGGTATCTACTTGCCAACACAAAAATAATCTGTCCAATCAAAACCCAGCAGCCCTTCAGGAAACCAAGCCTGCAATACTTCAAGTTACACAATTTGCCTCATGAATGGAAATTTACACAATGGCTCTTCAAGGGAGACCATTAGGTCGGCATGCTTACTTTGCAATAATAGTTGATGACAGGACTACCAACTTAAACCCAGCAAAGCCAACCCACATAAGAAACCATATGGTCATTCTTCTGCAGGGTCTAAAAATGACTCCGGGTGCCAACCAACCAACCAACCAACAAATTTACACTTCCTTCCTAGATGGCTGTGGAAAGAGTAAGTGGTTCACAAATAATTACTAGGCCACACACTAAGTGTCTTCTCACCTACCTTTTGTTTGACTAAGAAACAAGATGAGGGAAGCGGGACATAATTCAGAGACTGGTTTCCAAATGAAGCAAACCCTAGATATCCCCTAAGACTGATGAACTAAGCTGTCCGCTGGTTTTCCTCTTCCTGGGGATTCTCTCCCCTACTTTACTGTAAGCTTACTGTGGGCAGGGAAGGTGCCTACCAACTTTGTTATATTGTACTCTCCCAAGTGATTAATACAGTAATAAGACCATTGATTCCCTCAAGGGCACGGCTGATTTCAGTGGAAAGAAAAAAAAAAAAGGCGAGAGAGGGATAACATGAGTCAACCACACCACTTAAGTAAAATTCAGCAATAGGATAACACTATTAAGATTATTTGCTTATTATCTGCTCCTGGTGCTTCACTTTTGCCTGAAGTCTTATACTACCACTTAGAAATACCTATAGTAAAGGGGAAAGGTAGGGACACAAATGGGGAAAACAACAAGAACATCCAAAAATAGTTAAGGGGGAAAAACATCTAATTTATAAGAAACCTAGATGAACACAATATGGATTTCCTGACAGGAGAAATCTTCTAATGTCATTTTAAATGGGACAGATTACGGTGCTTGATCTGGCATCGTATTATCAATTAGCATTGTAAACAGCTGAATCTGTGGACTATAATAATACAAGGTACTTGTAAAGCCCTTTCTATATACCAAGAACTGTACTAAGCACTGGGGCATTTACAGTCTAAGGGGGAGGGAGGACAGCTGTTGAATCCCCATTTTACAGATGAGGAAACTGAGGCTCAGAGAACTGAAATGACATGCCTAAGGAAACACAGCAGACAAGTGGTGGAGCTGGGATTAGAAACCAGGTCCTCTGACCCCCAAACCTGTGCTCTTTCCATTAGGCCTCACTGCATCATCAAGGATGATGTTGCTATTCAAGTACAGCACAACTTATTCAAAGACAAACTACCTGGACAGACAGACAGACAGACAGACAGAGGCCTGTTCTATTTTGAAATTTCAATATTTACACCTCAGATTTAGGTCTACCCAAAAATAGGAAGGCCTTTGGGCCCTAAATAAGGCAGCAGAACAATATGCTTGCATTCTGCCTCAAACCCACTAAAAGGAATAAAGGCCCATGTTACACTGTTTATACCACAAATGCCCCCCACCCCTTGATTCTGCCAAGACATTTCACCAACTCTGATTTTTAAGAATGCCACTTCTCAAATTAGGACTAACTCCAAACCAAATACAGCACTGGGCAATTTGGTGACAGAAAATTAAGACTGCAAAGCCAAATGATTGAAAACTGTGAAATCCAGTCATACTATGGGATAACCATTTGTTAAAATCAAATCACAAAACTGAAATCATGGACCAACATAAGAATTACAACAGCTAGCTCATCACTAACACTAAAAATTGAGTGCTACTTTAGCATAAATGACAAAATGATTTTTAAAGCTTCAGATAAAAGAGTACTACAGTAGAAACAATTCAATCTGTAGTACTGTCTGATTTCCATTCAGCTATTTTTCCATTCTCAGGAGAAAACCAAGCAAGGGGGGGCGCAAATAGTTTCAAGTCGAAATGGCCCGAGAACTGAGATGGGATAAAAGCTTCAGACAATTAAAATAATGCAAGTTTCCCCCAAAAATGACTTGCTTAAAAAATATCCAGCAATGCACAATCATTTGTGACTTTAATGCACTAAAGCAGAGTTATCTGAAGCAAGTTTTTGGGTCTAATTCTAACACTCGGGAAGGGTTATTATTAAAGTACATAAAATGAAACTCCATTTCATTAGTCCAGTAAATGTCTCCCTTGTAGAATGCTGTAACACCTAGAAATTTACATCTTTCAAGATCCAAACCTATATTCTTCTCCGTTTTCTTTCATCTAATTCTCTCACATGCCTGGGGTAAAGAGGGGAGTAGTCTTCCATTTGGCAGAGAAGCAGCGTGGCTCCGTGCAAAGAGCCCGGGCTTTGTAGTCAGAGGTCCTGGGTTCAAATCCCAACTCTGCCAACTGCCAGCTGTGTGACTTTGGGCAAGTCATTTCACTTCTCTGGGCCTCCGTTACCTCATACGGAAAATGGGGATGAAGATTGTGAGCCCTCATGTGGGACAACCTGATCACCTTGTAACCTTCCCAGCGCTTAGAACAGTGCTTTGCACATAGTAAGCACTTAATAAATGCTATCATTATTATTATTATTTGGCAGACAGAGAAACTGAGGCACAGGAGGCTAAGTGCCTTGTCCCAGACACGTAACGGTGATAGAAACAGGCAATAACCCATCTCAGCTCCCAGCCGAGTTTTTTTTAATCCCTTACACTACTCTAGTAATATGAGAAGTGGAAAAAGTCACCTCTAAACTGCTTTTTTTCCCCACCCAACCTAAAAAGCCCCATCCACTGTCTTTAAGCTTCAAACTTTCCCTTCTGGCCCCCGAGATAAGGCATGAAAATTGATTTGAAACTTTTAAAAAATTCATCCCTATTTAGTATAGGAAGGTTGGCAGTGGGGTGTGTGGTATAATCAGTGTAATTTTAAGAGATTCAACTCCACTTTTTATATGTACCCAAACTGGAAGTGTTTGTATTGGTTCCTAAAGTCAGGGTTGGTTTGTTACCAAAGAGCCCGCCGCTCGTTGTGCCAAAGGAGGGGGCACTGGTGGTGGTCGTTCCAAAGGCGGCAGGCTTGTTACTGCCAAACAGCGTCTGAAATCAACAGAGGAAAACACACTGCATCATTTAACCAAGGGGCAAGTCGAAGATTAGTATCTCCTGTTCGGAGCAGGGCTCGCTTTCTAAACCTCAGCCTTGATAGGACTGATTGGGAAGCTCCACTATTATGGTGTCCTCACTCAGTCCTGGATCTTGGAGGGAAGAGGAAAAACAAGAAAAAAATCTAAACTCGCAGACTAGACCGTAAACTCGTGTTGGGCACGGATCATGTCCACCAACTCTTGTATTGGACTCTCCGAAGTGCTGAGTACACATCTCTGTGTGGCTCAGTGGAAAGAGCCCGGGCTTTGGAGTCAGAGGTCATGGGTTCAAATCCCAGCTCTGCCAATTGTCAGCTGTGTGACTTTGGGCAAGTCACTTAACTTCTCTGGGCCTCAGTTACCTCATCTGTAAAGTGCGGATTAAAACTGTGAGCCCCCCGTGGGACAACATGATCACCTTGTAACCTCCCCAGCGCTTAGAATAGTGCTTTGCACATAGTAAGCTCTTAACAAATACCATTATTATTTTTTATTGGTATTAAGTTCTTAGTGTGGGCAAACACTGTTCTAATTGCCTTGTAACCTCCCCAGTGCTTAGAACAGTGCTTTGCACATAGCACTGATTTGCACTGTTACATAGTAAGCGCTTAATAAATGCCATCATTATTGTTATTATTATTATTATTCTCTGGATACAGTAAGCACTCAAATACCATTGATGAAGATAACAATGATTAGAACACAGGTTACTGAAATTTCAATGAGGCTACTGAAATTTTCTGTTCTCTTGCCATTAAAAAAAAAAAAAAATCGAGCTAACCACAATGAAATCCTAAACAATTCTAAGAGCTTTTGGGTTTGAAACATACAACCATCTAGTTTTTACTGAAGTTCCTTTCACACTCTTACTGCTTACACTGGTAAAAATCTTTCTTCCACCTTAAGTATTTTGACAAATATAGAGTGACGTAAAACCCATTTAAATTCATCATTAAACAAAGGCAGTTTCTTTAGTATAAATAATAACAGATCTCTAGTACGTCACCACAGGGTACCTTGTTGCCCAACAGGACTAACGAAAAGAAATCTACACTTTAAAAACATCTACTTCGGTCCTGTGATTTAATCAATCACTTAATCAATTAAATGAGTGATTGTTTAAATCACCTTCTAAATTATATGGATATAAATATAAATTTCAGATTTTGGGAACGCTTACTTCCGACATTTCATCTAGTGCTCTTAGATACTTTTATGAAACCAGTTATGATCTGCTGCAGCCATGGAATCAGGCGATCATAATTCTGTCTTGTGGAAATGCCCCATGCACCCTCAATCAGTGGTATTAACTGAGCACTTCCTTTGAGGAAAGCACTATACTAAGCGCTTGGAAAACTACACTATAATAAAGTTGGTAAACGTGATTCCTGTCCACAAGGGGCTTACAGGCTACCCTTGACTCAGAAGACCCCTTAAGCCCCTAGGTTATTTAAATTTAGAATTTATGTTAGTAAATTTGGTCAACCGATTTCGAACTTGAAATGTTATTTCATTAGAACCTTGGAAGCCTTTTAGGGAGAGTAGCAAACAGGGCAGGTAACAGATGGGGCACATGCTTGCGTGCTCTCTTCCCCGCCCTCCCCATCTTCTTCCCTCTCCACCCCCAAACCACGGTCATTGCTGAAAACCTACCGAACCCACAGCGCCAAATCCTGTGTTGGTTTGTCCAAAGAGGCCTGTTCCCGTTCCAAATCCTGTAGCAGCACTGGTGTTGGTAGCTGTCCCAAAAAGACCTCCAGACTGCGTGGCTTGCGTCCCACCGAATAAACCCTGCAAACAGAAATACTGCTTGAAAGAAGAGTTCTCGTCTTGTTTAGAAACAGGCCTATCCCTCCATGGCCAACCATGGAGTCCAAAGAATTGGTCAGCCTGTCGGGGTGTTAGATCTGGGATTTCTGAATCAGTTGCTCCCGATACAAGCACCTAAAATGGCTCTGAGCCTAATTAAGGGCAGGGGTACCACAGTAGCAATGCAAGAGCCTGGAGCCTTACTTCAACGGAGCCAAGCAGCAGCTGATAACTGAAAGATCTGCTCAAGATGGGGCTAGGAGTCCCACTACAAGAAAAAGCAACCGCATCCCAAGGTGGCCATCTTACCCCCACATGGGACAAAAATGTCTTTAAAAAAAAAAACCCAAACAAACCACAAAACAAAACTCCCAGAAAAAGGTAAAAGATTATCCCTTATTACTCAGAAATGTTTTATTCTTGCTGAGGGAGAAATGCTGTGTGCAGCTTTGGTGCACACAGGGAATAGCGCGTAGCATTCCAAAGACTCTTGAGGGTGGGCCCAAACTAAGAAGACACCACTCGGACGATGAAGGGCAGGAGCCCAGGATGCTGGATGGAAAGGAACGGGCACTGAGTTTTGCAAGGGAAAACAAGAAAAGCAGCATGGTAAAGTAGATACGGGCCTGGGAGCTGGGATTAGAACCATGACCTTCTGATTCCTGGTCCTAAATCACGGTTCTAATCCCAGCTCCACCACTTGTCTGTTGGGTGATCTTGCGCAAGTCACTTCACTTCTCTGGGCCTCACTTACCTCATCTGAAAAATGGGGATTGAGACTGTGAGCCCCATGCAGGACAGGGACTGTGTCCAACCTGATTAGCTTGTATCCACCACAGCCCTTAGTTCAGTGCCTGTGAGCCCGTTGTTGGGTGGGGACCGTATCTATATGTTGCCGACTTGTACTTCCCAAGTGCTTAGTACAGTGCTCTGCACACAGTAAGCGCTTAATAAATACAACTGAATGAATGAATATTAAGCACTTAACGAACACCATTATTATTATTATTACTTAAGGCAGATCAGAAATGTGGGTGTAATAGCTGTCGGGTCAGGAACTGCGGCCTCTAGGAAATCTGCCTTTATCACATCATCCTCTAAGGAGACGGTGCTGAAAATTAGCTGGCTCTTGAGCGGTTATAATTTACCACGTGTTGACAGTATAGACACAGGCCTGCCGAAAACAATAAACACCATCGATGACGATGATGCTGGTTCCTTACCATTGTGTTGGTATTTGGTTGTCCTAGAGTGCTGGCATTCCCAAAGGAGAAGCCGGTATTCTGGGTGGTTGTGGCCTGGCCAAATGGCTTGCTAAACAGGCTGGTAGTTTGCTGAGTCTGCTGGCCAAAGAGGCTACCGGTATTGGTTCCAAATCCAGTTGTGCCTTTTGTAGGGGGAAGAGAAAAATTTAGTTTAAACAATGAAGGCCACAAGATGCTGTCGCATCATATTCAATTTTTGAGCTCCTCTACTGAAACAGGCAAAAATATCTCACAGACATTTCAACATTAATCCCTTACAAAACGTGGGCTTTTTAGAACTTCTCTTCAATCAACCGAATTTCCTTTGCTTCTCTTGTGTGCGGAACACTATTAAATACTAAGTGCCAGGAGACATATCCCGGTCCTCAAGGAGCTTACAGTCTAGCTACAGTCCTAACTACCATAAGTTACAGATGGGAGGAAGTAATATGAACAGATCTTCAAAAGAGTTTAAAAGAGATGTGGGAAGTGCTGACAGAGCATTTGGGGAGGGAGTAAGGTGAGAAGTGGGGAGAATCAGGATGGCCTACTGGAGATGTGATCTAAGAAGAGCTCTGAAAATGGGGAGGGCAGTGGTCAGGAGGACGCGAAGGTTCAAGAGAGTTCAAGGCAGGAGGGAGGCCCAGGAAAGATGAGAATGAGGCAGAGGATAAGCAGGAGGGAGAGTGTTGAGTGATCGAGTGCCTTAACGCCAATGGCATTAAGGACATTAGTGAGGTATGGTAGGAAGGGGGAGCTTATTGAGTGTTTTAAAACCAATGTTAAGGAGTTTCTGTTTGATGTGGAGGTGGATGGTCAAACATTGGAAGCTCTTGAGGAGTGGGGAGACGTGGACTGAACATTTTTTTAGAAACACGATCGGTGTAGTGGAGTGAAGTATGGACCACACTGGGGAGAGAAAGAAGGCAGGGAGGTTAGCGAGGAGGCAAATCCGGTAGTCAAGGTGAGATAGGTTAAGTGTATAGATCAGTGTAGTAACACTTTGGATGGAGAGGAAAGGTGAATTTTAGCAATATTGTGAAGGTAGAACTGACATGATCCAGTGACAGATCGAATGTGTGGTACTATGTCCAACCTGATTTGCTTGGACCCACTCCAGCACTTAATACAGTGCCTGGCACACAGTAAGCGCTTCAGAAATCTCACAATTATGTTTCTACTATTATAAGTTCTAGAATGAAACAGTCAACAAAATTGAGTGCTTCTTCACGCAGCCCATGACAGCTAACAGCAGTTCACAGCTGGAAAGAAATCCAACAGTCTTAATACTGAACTTTAGAGAATTCAATCAGATTTTTTCAGACTTACTAGTTCCAAAACCAGTTTTATTCTGTCCATATGCAAAGCCGGTGTTGGTGTTGGAGGAGCCAAAAAGGCCCGTGGCACTGGATGTGGCCGTGGAAGAGCCAAAGAGTCCTGCTGTGGTACCTGCTCCCACTTGGGTCTGAGGACCCTTCCTGTTGGCCTGATAATCCTCCAGACGAAGTTCCTAAAAACAATCGAAAAATAAAACATTAAATACAATTCCCCCTTCACCATGTGCGGCACATGGCAATCCGCTAGATTCCCCAGACACTCCAATTAGCATGCAAGGGACCTGAATTACGAGCTCGAGAACCACAGAGTGAACTAAATAAGCATTGTCTGTTGTATGGATTGGGCCTTCGGTCAATCCTATAATTTTAAGAAAAATGACACTGAAAAGAGCACCAGAAGAAATCCGACGATAAATCTGTTGGAGCTAAATATTCTCCCCGGAGAGACTATTAAAACAACAAAAGTAGGATATGCTCGGAACGCTGCTACTGAAAGAACCATCTTTCGTTCTCTTCTCCTCTAGGCCATAGAGAAAAGAGTGGTCTTTACATGATCTGGTGTTACTGCTCTCCTCAGAGGCCAGGCATGGCTTCTTCAGTGAAATAGAAGATTAAAGACTCTCCAATTGCCCCCTCAAACTGCTCATGTCTTCTTCACTCCAGCCAAGTCAACTTGCTCACCGCACCAACCTCTTTCCTCAACCCACTGAATCATACGCTTCAAGACCATCCTCCTCACTCTCCTCCCCTCCTCTAAAATTCTACCCAGGCTCTTCCTACTCACTTGGAATGCGTTGGAAACCAGAGTAAATACACATAAGAGATCCTGGTTAACATAAAGGTCACCACCTTCCAAAGCTAAAGGGCAAGGTGAAGATGGCATTTACCTCTAGGGACTTGCTTTCATATTCTTTCATAGCAGTGATACACTGATGCTTAGTATTGATATTAGTGCTAACTCCACCTTTTACCATAGAATCGGTGCCAGTTGGAGCCTGCAAGAAAAAAAGGGTTAGAGACAATCTTTTATGTATACGATTTTTAACTTGCTTCTTTGGTCTTCAGGTTTGCACAGACCTAGCACTGATATCAGCTTCCAGTGTTTATACTCTACAGATCACAGAGGGGTCTCAGCTGTCATTTGTGATCTTCGGTACCCTGGACTCTTTAAGTCAAGGCAAACTGTGGAACCACATGGAACCATGTTGGCAAGATTTCTCAGCTACTGTCTCACGACTTTTGAGACACTGCATACATTCAGAATCATTTCACCTCAAATATCTAAATTTTGCTATTGATAAGCTCGCTTAAACATCATGGGTGGGGAAGATGAATTTTTGGAACCCACTGACTGCACAGAATTGTGCTACTACTTCCGATTTCTCTTTCCTGTTCCTTCCCTTATTCCATCAGCAATTTTAACTGCTGACATAGTAGAAAGCTCTGTGCATGTCGACCACTGTCAAAAGAACAAGAGCGTGAATTCAAGAGATTAAGCCAAAAACGTACTGATTTTGTGTATTTTATCAGCCCTTCTGCTTTTCAAGGAAATGCAAGCTATTTTCATGGACATTAAATTGGCCTCTCTACTTGGAATTCACTATCTTTATTGCCTTGCCTGAGAATTTCTTCATTTCCTGTAGCAAATTCCTTAGGGCCACCTAAGTACTACTTTTGCAACAAATCTCCATCAGGCAAAAATCTTTGGAGAATTCTGAGCATCAGCCAAGTTCTAGTCACCAAAGGCTGGTCATCCACTCAAGGGCATGCACAGCTTAAGGCTCTACTCCTCAACTCAACCAAAAACTCCCCCACAAAGAAAGGGGTCAAGGTATCTTTTACTGACCACGCTTTTTACTTTTCAACTGCCACAGAATATTAGCCCAAAGACCTCCTAAAGAGGCCTTCACTCTAGAAAGGTGCTCAGGAAGGAAGTTCCTTCCCCCTTCCCCAGTGACATTCTGGATCTAAATTCAATGAGCTATTTCTCGGCAGCACCCCTCCAACATATTTTTTTGTTTTGTTTCTATGGTATTTGTTAAGTTAGGCTATGGTTCTTTGAAAAAGCAATTTGAAAGAAAGGTCCCAGGGTGTTTGTTTTTTTTTTTTTTTAAAGATCCTGGCATTTTGAAAACAGAAACCAAAAACACTTACGTTAAATTTAATGGTCGTCCCAGTTGGAGCCGCTGTAAAACTACTTGGCCCAAAGAGTGAGCCAGAAGTCCCACCAAAAGGGTTGGATGTAGTATTTGTGGTTCCAAAGAGACCTCCGCTGCTAGTGCTGGTTCCAAAATCTATAAACCAGAAGGAAAAAGGTTAGTGGCCAGATGGTAAAGTCTTGAAAAGTCAGAACAGTGGTTTGTGGCTTACAAGATGGGGTAAATACCCTCCCCCCACCACACATACACACAAATACAGACTTAAGAATGCTGTCTTCATATTCTTTTCTTAAACCTCCCATGGGCCTGGGAGGGAAGCCTGGAAGACCCCTTTATTTGCCTCCTACACTCATGGCCACTGAGCAAGTGGATAATGGCACAACTCTACTAAATGGTCGCCATGGACAAGAACCATATCTGCAGCCTTCACGCAGGACGGAGGACAGATGAATGAGAGATATCGGCATCCTGAATGATTACCCATATATATGAGTGATGCAAGGAAACTAAGAATACTTACTCTTTCCAAGAGAAAATCTTACCGAGGTGGGGGGAAAAAAAGAGGATCACTTAAGGGAGATCCTAGAAAAATACAAGTCAAACGAGGGAGTTTCTTTTTCAAACATACATCTCCTATTTTAAATTACTCCACGATATGGAATTATGCCTTATTCCAAATTCATTCCGGTCTAAGCTTACTCCTAGGTGAACAGGGCTTGCCACTGGATAATAACTGCAGCGCTGATCTGTGCATGCTCACAGAAACTGTGCCAAAGGGCAGTTTAGGAACAGCTAAAGTGCTTGCGAAGACTCAACCGGTTTGAAGAGGTCAGGATTAGAGGAAGTCCAAGACAGAGGTCTTGGTATGACCCAGGCCCATCTGTAGCCCAATACAAACCCCTGCAGGCTCTAGGGGAACAGACAGATTGGAGTTCTCACAAGAAGGAAGGTAGATTGGTGGAACACTGACAATAAAGTTGGGTTAAAATGTGAGTTTTGGAGAAGGTCCCATTCCCTCTGCTGAGGCAAAGCCTAATTAACAGACTCCATCTTTAACCACCATTCTAGAAGCATGCCCTCTGTCCTCTGAGCCACGGAAGCCTGCCTGGCTCAGGCTTGGAGTGCAAATCCTGAAGTCTGGAGGGCTTATCAAGCAGATCCCTCTCGACTGGGCAATCCATTGCATTTTTTGAGCGATTACTGTGAGCAGAACACTGTATAAGTACTTGGAAGAGGACAAGATAAAATTCCCTGCAAATGAAGCTCTCCAAGCCCTCTTTCTGCTGCCTACCATCTGCTGGACAGTGGTGGGTGGAAGAGAAAGGTGTAGGTTGAGACGCTTTATTTGACTTTCTCTGCCCCACTCAGCGGGATAGCAAAACAAACCAAAAGGGAGGACTTCAAGGTGAACTCAACTCTAGCACAGCAATGGGGAAAAGACAGGCTCCAAATATGGTTATGTCTCGCTCTCCCAGGACTTTTGGGCTATAGTCATTTTTTGGGATCCTGACGAAGGAAGATGGAAAATGAGATCTGGAAATTGTATCCTCCCCAGCCGCAGTCCGGCTTGGGGCTGGCATCACAGAGTCAGACAATAGTCAGTCCTCCCTTTCGGCGACACTTGTACCTGCTGCATAATCCTTGGTTTAAGCAAGTCACTAGGTCTGAAACCCCAACATTTTTCTACTTACTTCCAAAACCGGCAGGCTTATTCTGGGCAAAGGCATTGTTTTGAGAGGAAAAGAGACTCGCTCCAGTACTGGCGGCCCCGAACAAACTGTTCGAGGTCCCGGTTGATGTCCCGAACCCAAAGCCGGTACTCGTAGAGGAGGTGGCTGGCTGGCTGAACGTGTTCGAACCAAACAGTCCTCCTGAGAACACAAGCAAAAAGGGAATTGGAGCTCAGCCGAATATTTCTTCCACGAGACGATTTCCTGTACTGTTTCCTGTGGTTACGGACAGAGCAGCTGTGCACACCATAAAATTCATACCTGGCTTGGTCTGTGTGTTCCCAAAGAGGCCTCCAGTATTGTTGTTGGAACCAAAAGCAGATGTCCCAAATGCCCCTCCACTTGTGGTCCCAAAGCCAGCATCTGTAAAGCAAAATACAGTCTTAGCCACTACTGCTCTGCTCTGAGAGCCGAAAGCCCCAGGGCTCCTCCCATCACTGATATTTTGCTCATGGATATCATCCCTCATCTGCCACCCCAACAGGAGGCTTTACGGAACTGTGGTTTTATTACCTAAAATGAAGTCAAAATTAAACCACAGATTATGGGCCCCTCTCAGGCTAATTAAGTTGGAAGGAAAAAGACCTTTTTCCTTTTTATCCACATGTGCCTGATTTAGTTATTTAAGCAAAGATCCGAATCCAATAACTATGTAAGTATTTTTACCCCAGGATAGGGACCCGCTGAGACTTAGGTTTTAAAATAGATTCTCTGCCTTTTCTACTCTAAGGAAAGCTTAGCTTCCAGAGCGGCCAAGTTATACCTACCACATTAGAAAAAAACCAAAAAAACTGACAATAGACTCTTCAAAAAGACTAGAAATTAGTACAAAATATGAACTTTCCTTCTTAGAAGTCCCTGGGGCATATTTCATAAATTCAAGAGATTTTCATCTTTAAAATTCTTTAACAAAGGAATGAATTCGTCATTTCAGTTCACGGACTACTGGTCCAAGTGCAAATCATCTGATCTGGTGTGTTAGGGCCGTTTGTTCTCCCAGGCGGACAGCTCCCGGCACGTTCCCTGCTAGGATCACACACTCCAACCCCACCGGACGTGTCGAGAGAAGAGCCAGCCAGCCAGTCCCCTCACGGTTCCCCACTCGGATTACTCACTCTGACCAAACGTTGACGTTGTCCCAAAGCCACCGGTGCCACCCCCAAAAGGGGTTCCAAATGATTTATTAAACATCTTTCACAGTGATTCAGAGCTTCTCGATGCTGGGGAGAACACAAGTGGTTTACTCGTCTCAAATGAACCCATGTTAACAGTTAAACTTGACTCACTTTAGCAGACATCTTCTTACTAGACAATACAATACATGGGGCCGAAAGTATCTGCTGTTTGGCTCACTCCGCGACAGGACTGTTGGTTTTTGGTAATGATAATTAATAATAATGATTGCATTTGTTAAACGCTTACTATGTGCCAAGAACTGTTCTAAGCACTGGGGTAGATACAACGTAATCAGGCTGTCCCATGTGGGGCTCACAATCTTAATTCACATTTTACAGATGAGGTAACTGAGGCGCAGAGAAGTTAAATGACTTGCCCAAAGTCACACAGATGCCAAGTGGTGGAACCGAGGCACTGAGAAGTTAAATGACTTGTCCACAGTTGCAAAGCTGACAAATGGTGGAGCCAGGATTAGAACCCACAACCTCTCTCAAGACCGTACTCTTTCCACTAAGCCAGGCTGGTATACTCTGTCACGTTAAAGGATTGACTGTGCAGCCAAAATACTAAGTAAATGGCAAGGGAGGGAGTATGGGGGAAGAAAACATGATCAAACTGCTGAGTGAGTTCGGGCTATTAATAAATTTTTTAAAAAAGGTCTTTTTAATCTGCAAAACAAATATTTCTGCTGGACCACCTCTCGGGCCAATCATTCTCTGCCTTTTCCTCTACTGCCCATTCTCAAATTGAAGGTGCCTTTCTAGGCATCGTTCTGTGTCCTTCTCGTCACAATTTACACTCGCTCCTTTGAGGAGCTCATTGGCTATCACCCCTAGGATGATTACCCAATCTATCTTGATGGCCTTGCTATCTCTGCTATCTTGCAAAGGCGGAATTAGAACACAGGTCCTCTAACTCTACCCACTAGATCACGCTGCTTCTCGTTGCACATATCTCCCACTTCCCCAAAATACCTAGTCCTCTCCACAAAGAACTGAAACTTTTGACTACTGGTTTTCAATCTTCACATCCAGAAGACCTCTGTTCTCCCTATGTTCACTGCCCTTCTGAAATAACACCTCCTCCAAGAGGCCCTCCCCCCATCCCACCCAGTTTAATGGTCACATCAGGGCTGCCCAAGCATTTAAGTACTCATAATCCCTGGCTGCAAGGAGGCACTTATCTTTATTTTATAAGCAGCATGACTCAGTGGCCTGGGAGTCAAAAGTCCTAGCTCTGCCCCAAGTCTGCTGTGTGACCTTGGGCAAGTCACTTCACTTCTCTGGGCCTCAGTTACCTCATCTACAAAATGGGGAATAAGTGTGTGAGCCCTATATGGGACAAGGACTGTGTCCAACCTGACTGGCTAACTTGCATCTACATCAGCACTTAGAACAGGGCTTGGCACATAGTAACTGCTTAACAAGTACCAAAATTATCATACTAATTATTATACTATTTTCCTTTCTCCTAGCTAAAATTTGCATTGATGTCTCCACTCACTGGACTGTCAACTCCTGACGGCAGGGAACAACTAAATGGGGATCCAATATCTGTTCCCCCTCCTACTTAGACCATGAGGGATAAGGACTGTGTCCGACTTGGTTTACTTGTATCTAACCCTGTATTTAGATTGGTACTTGACACATAGTAAGCATTTAAATATTATTAGTAATAATAATGATAATATAATATAACTCTCTTGTCCTCTCCCAAGGGCTTAATGAATAGACTGCTAGGCATACAGTAGGCGCTACATAAATATAACTGACAGCCTAGAAGTTCCTTTTCTTTTCCTGAAAGGTCAGAGATATTGAAGACAACCCCCCTCCCCCCAACCCCAACTTCACTAGCCTTTTGAGGACCTGCTTACTGGTCCTAAATTTCTGAATAAGTGAAAACCTTCCATTTAAAAAGCTACCTCGTAGAGGGTAGGATCTATACCTGTTTAATACGTTTTATTCAGCTGCTAATATGGGATCCCTCAGAGGGAAGCTCAACAGTGGATGGCGGGGAAAGATAGCGCCTCACTGCATAAAAATCACCTACATTTCTGATTGGCACAAAGATACGCAATTTCTAGGAGAACCTTTTCCTTGCCATCAGTTAGAAATTTGTTTACTGTCACTGGGACAAACATCTGCGTTAAAGGAAACGAGTAATTACTACAATAATATCAATTCATAGTATTTTTTGAGTGTCCTCTGTGAGCAGAGCACTGAACAAAGCACTCTGGGTGCTAACAACCTAATGGGGGAAATGGGAGTGGGATCAGTAGAAAAAGCATATGCAACTGGTAACAGCATGAGTAGGGTCATACAAGTACACAAATTGGACACATAGATAGAGTTATCTATATGTACACCTCTTCTTGGATATCCTGCTGATACCTCAAATTTAATGTCCACAACAGAATTAATCTTCCCACCCAAACCCTGACTCTGGGTGCTAACAACCTAATGGGGGAAATGGGAGTGGGATCAGTAGAAAAAGCATATGCAACTGGTAACAGCACGAGTAGGGTCATACAAGTACACAAACTGGACACATAGATAGAGTTATCTATGTGTACACCTCTTCTTGGGTATCCTGCTGATACCTCAAATTTAATGTCCACAACAGAATTAATCTTCCCACCCAAACCCTGACCTCCCCAAGACTTCTGCCATCATTTTAGGCAATAAACTCCTCCGCCTCACAAGCCCATAACCTTGGCATCATCGACCCGCTTCTCTCATTCAATCCGCACTACCAGTCCGCCACCAAATCCCGTCAGTTTTACCTTTAGAACATCTCTAGAATCTGCCCCTTCCTCTCCAAACAGCTATCATATTGATCCAAGCACTTATATCCCATCTAGACTACTGCATCATTCTCCTCGGTGACTTCCCTGCCTCCCATCTCTTCCTTCTCCAGCCCACACTTCACCAGGCTGATCAAATCGTTTTTCAAAAAACGAAACAAAAACAAATCCACAGTCCATGTCTCCCCCCATCCTCAGGAGCCTCCAGTATCCACTTCTGCATCAAATAGAAATTCCTTACTCTTGTCTTTAAAGCACTTAATCAGCTCTCTCCCTCCTACCCGGGCTCCCGGATCTCTTACTATAACCCAAGCCATACACTTCACTCCTCTAATGCTCATCTACGAGGTACTCACTGTACCTTGATCTCATTTTTCTCCACAATGACCCCCTGCCCACATCCTCCCTCTGGACTGTAACTCCTTCCCCATTGATACCCAACAGACCACCACTCTCCTAATCTTCAAAGCTCCACTAAAAATCCTATCTCCCCCAAGAGGCCCTTCCTTCTGCATCACCTATGCATTAGGGTCTGTAACCCTTAAGCATTTTGACTTTCATCCCAGAGCACATAGGTCCATATCTACCTGCTATTTGTTTTAATATCAGTTTCTGATAAGATCCTCAGATCATGTTCACCTACTCTATTATATTGCACTCTTCCAAGCGCTTACTAAATATCTGTGTTATTAAGCGCTGGGGTAGATGCAGGATCATCAGGTTCCACATGGGGCTCACACTGTGAGTAGGAAGGAAGAACAGGTAGTGCACCCCCATTTTACAGATGAGGGAACTGAGGCCCACAGAAGTCACTTGCCCATGGTCACACAGCTTGGTAAAGTGTTCTGCATACAGTAAGTGCTCTACAGGTACCAATGATTGATTAATCTTCCCACCCAAACCCAAACCAATTACTGTGGACGGCATTACCATCCTTCCCATCTCACAAGCAACCTTGGAGTCATCCTCAACTCCGCTCTCTCATTCACCCCACATATCCAATCTGTCACCAAACCCGGCCGGTCTCACCTTCACAACATTGCCAAGATCAGCCCTTTCCTCTCCATCCAAACTGCTTCCACGTTAGTACAATCACTCATCCTATCCGGACTGGATTACTGCATCAGCCACCTTTCTGATCTCCCATCCTCCTGTCACTCCCCGCTTCAGTCAATACTTCACGGGGCTGCCCGGATTATCTTTGTACAGAAACGTTTTGGGCATGTCACTCCCCTCCTCAAAAATCTCCAGTGGTTGCCTATCAACCTTGGCATGAAGCAAAAACTTCTCACTATTGGCTTCAAGGCTCCCCATCACCCTGCCCCCTCCTACCTCACCTCCCTTCTCTCCTTCTACAGCCCAGCCCACATATTCCGCTCCTCTGGTGCCGCTAACCTCCTCACTGTGTCCTGTTCTCGCCTGTCCCACCGCCGACCCTCGGCCCACGTCCTCCCCCTGGCCTGGAATGCCCTCCCTCCACACATCTGCCAAAGTAGCTCTCTTCCTCCCTTCAAAGCCCTGAGAGCTCACCTCCTCCAGAAGGACTGCCCAGACTGAGCCCCCCCTTTTCCTCTGCTCCTTCTCCCCTCCCCATCACCCCTACTCCCTCACTCTGCCCTACCCCCTTCTCCTCCCCACAGCACTTGTGTACATTTGTACATATTTATTACTCTATTTTATTAAGGATGTGTATATCTATAATTCTAGTTATCTATTTTGATGGTATTGACGCCTGCCTACTTGTTTTGTTTTGTTGTCTGTCTCCCCCTTATAGACTGTGAGCCTGTTGTTGGGTAGGGATTGTCTCTGTTACCGAATTTGTCCTTTCCAAGTGCTTAGTACAGGCTCTACACACAGTAAACGCTCAATAAATAAGATGGAATGAGTGAATGAATAATTATTATTACTACTAGGATCACAGAATCTTTATAACAGTAGCCTCTCTCCTGGACTATAACAACAACCACCAATTCCTGACTCTTCTCTCAATGCTTTTCAGCAACTCTTGCCTTCTTACAACCCCAATAAGAGGAAAGAGGTCATACACTGCTGCTTCTCAGTGTGGCTCAGGGGAAAGAGCCCGGGTTTGGGAGTCAGAGGTCGTGGGTTCTAATCCCGGCTCTGCCACTTGTCAGCTGTGTGACCTTGTGCAAGTCACTTAACTTCTGTGCCTCAGTTCCCTCATGTGTAAAATGGGGATGAAGACTGTGAGCCCCATGTGGGACAACCTGATTACCTTGTATCTACCCCAGAGCTTAGAACAGTGCTTGGCACATAGTAAATGCTTAACAAATACCAACATTACTATTATTATTTTGGTCCCCAGAAGAGGAAACAATGCTCTACAATAATAATTAATAGTAATTATGGTATTTGTTACACACTTACTATGTGCCAAGCCCTGTTCTAAGCACCGGGGTAGATACAAGGTAATCAGGTTGTCCCACGTGGGGCTCACAGTCTTAATTCCCATTTCACAGATGAGGTAATTGGGGCACAGAGAAGTTAAGTGGCTTGCCCAAAGTCACAGAGCAGACAAGTGGAGGAGGCGGGATTAGAACCCACATCCTCTGACTCCCAAGCCTGGGCTCTTGCCACTAATCCACGCTGCTTCTACAATCTCACATATGTAGATGTTCTCATCCACCTCACCCAATTAAATTTCAAGTGCTTAAAGGGGGGGGGGGGGATTAAATTACAGCTAGTTCAACTCATTAATTAATACGCCTGCAATTATGAGATTTCTCCCCACCCGACCCCGGGTAAATTTAACTCAAATTCTATATTTCACCAAAGCACCATAATCTTTGAGCTTCACAGTTTACTTCCTTGACTGTCAGTCATTCTTTGGGTCTGATGTCTGTTCTAAACTGAATGCTTTTCCTTAGTCATGCATCATTCAGCCATTTCATAGCCTTCGTTACAACCATTAGGCCTCAATTCCCCTTTCTAGGAAAGGAAAAAAAAGTAATTCTTGGAAATTCACAGAAGAACCTGTAGATAAGGGTACTTAGTTGGACTGCTTCCATTGTTGCAATTTCCTTTCTTTTTTAACAGTTAATCCTGAGCTCCCCCCTGCCTACAAATCATTGCCACCAACGTGTGGCTGGCATTACCTTACTCTTCATAATTCTGTTATATTTCTCTCCACTTTTGTTAAGTTTAACAAAGAGTTCACAATCCTCCAAAGAAAAATTAATGGCAGATATGCCCATTTATTCCTCCATCCACACTGCATTTCAAATGGACTCTATTAATAGTAATCAATTCCACAGCTATAAAACCTTAATCTCATCTGATTCAAGTACTGAATCTGATTTAGTTCTGCCTCTTGATGATGGCTGAATTTCAGGAGGTCGCCTTTTGATTTTCAAATCTCACTTTCTCTCTCTGGTTGAGAACTCAGATAATTTGCTTTCCATAACCCCAACTGATTGCTTATACCAAAGTTGCTTCCATCCTGATGTCAGCCTCTCCTTCCTCCCGCAGTGTGGAGCCAAGCTTTCAATCAATCAGTGGTATTTATTAGGCTCTACTAAGTGCTTGGGAGAGTGCGAGTTAATTCTGAGTGCTTCCTTGCATACCCAGACGTTGGCTTTTGAAATATGTGAATGGCGTTCACTCATTTGAAACCAACCAGGAAACCATCTCTTCTTTGGAGACTTGATTTCCCCAATGATATTTCAGGGGCAACACTTACTACCCTTAATTAACTTACTAGGATGCTGTGAAGATTATATGATTACCTCAGATATAAAACAAATTTCCAGCTCCTCAGAGGGTGTGCTAAATTGAATGACTAGCTTCCACATTAGAGTTCAGCCAAATGATAAATTCGACTCTACCATCATCCTTTAAAAAGAGATACAGGACTCCAAACACAGTACATCCTTTCGTAATTATATATTCAAACATTTCACAGCCCATGAAAATGGAAATTAAAAGGGGTGAGTATGCATGACAGGACAAGCTTTCCAAACTTTTTTTGGTAAAAGTTATACAAAAATGTTATACAAAAATGGGATGATAACTATGATTATGGTATTTGTTAAGTGATTACTATGTGCCAAGGACTGCACTAAGTGCTAGGATAGATAAAAGATTGGGTAGATCGGGTTGGACACGACCCTGCTCCCCCATCGGAGCTCGCAGTCCGAGTAGGAGGGAGAACAGGTAATGAATCCCCATTTTACAGTAGGAAACTGAGGCACAGGGACTTGCCCAAGTTCACACAGCAGACAAGTGGCAGAGCTGAGATTAGAACCCAGGTCCACTGATTCCCTCTTTCCACTGAAGCCAAGCTATCTTATCTCTACCCCAGCGCTTAGTACAGTATTTGACACACAGTAAGCACTTAACAAATACCATGATCATTAAAGGTTTTTTCTTTAAAAGCTCTTAGCCTCACAAACTTTTTTGCAGCCTTACCTTAATATGGTCCTAGAAAGTCCAATTTGTACAGTCTCAGTCTCGGGGAAATTTGTCCGAAGAAAATCTATATTCCTTTCTTGTTTCCCTCACGATTTAAGGAGTAGGAGTAGCAACTGGCTGAGGGCCCACTTGGTGTGGTGAATTTAAAGGGCACTTGGGATGTACAGAATAGGGAGTGACGCATTTGCTACCCACAAGGAGTTTACACTCTGTAAATGAGGATACTTGTTAGGTCCTCTTTATAATTAGCTCACCTCCCACTTCTGTAAACCTCAGCAACTCTGGCTCCAGAAAGCTTTTCTTAAACTAAGCTATTTGGTGGCTCCCTGAACCAAGAAAATTATTTGTTAATTGAGGGATCCCAATGTGCCAGGCATAAATCCATATCATATAATCAATGGCATTTTATTGAGTGCTTATAGTGTGCAGAGCACTGTACTAAGCACTTGGGAAAGTGAAATGCAACAGACAAAATCCCAGCCCACAAGGAGTTTGCCGCTTACGGTCTATACCCAGCAAAACCCCAAATGCATATTCTAGATACAGATGAAGGTTATCGTCAAATGAGTTTTGTTTTGGTGTCTTTTTCCCCCTTCTAGACTGTGAGCCCGTTGTTGGACCGTCTCTATCTGTTGCCAACTTGGACTTCCCAAGCACTTAGTACAGTGCTCTGCGCACAGTAAGCGCTCAATAAATACGACAATGAATGAATGAATTTAACTTTAACCTAAAATAAACTATCAACTGAGGCAGGGTATGCCAAAAGGGCGCGTCTGCTACCATTCACAAGCTTCCTTGGAGGCTTCATTTCAGTCGACTCTTTTCCTTGGCCAACTGAACTCAACTGGCTGTTTGTGTTCCCAGTTTTTGCCTCGTCACCTAAAACTAGAGCAAAGTGACACACTGACTCATTCATACCTAGCAGAGAAGTGACAAAACTGTGACTCACTTCCACATACCAGGCTGGCTCAACAACTGTTGATTTGGCTTCTAGTGCTCAACTGGAGAAGCAGCTTGGTCTGAAGGTCAGAAGGGTTCTATAGCTGCCTCCGCCACTTGTTTGCTGGGTGACCTCGGGAAAGTCACTTAGCTTCTCTGTGCCTCAGTTACCTCATCTGTAAAATGGGGATTAAGACCGTGAGCCCCAGGTTGGACGTGGTCTCTGTCCAACCTGATCAGCTTATATCTATCTCAGCACTCAATATATTGCCTGCTCCATAATAAGTCTTTAACGAATACCCTATAAAAAAATACTGGAAAAAAATTCCTCACCATTGGCTTCGAGGTTCTCCATTCTACAGTTCTTTTTACTTCATAACTGTAGCGGGGTCTTATCTGAGCTGCCTCTTGTCCCTTTCTGTTCTTCAAGCTTCACAATAAATCTGCCGAACCTAAAACCTCCTCCTCTCTTCAAAGTCCCCTTAAAATCCCACCTCCTGTAGCAAGTATTGCCCAAATAAGTTCCAATACCCCAATTTTTATCAGTCTGCCCGCTACTTCTAAGGTTGTCATCATTTATGCCATTTATGCCCATACATTCAATTGCCATCAGTTATTTATTCTGATTCCACACTATTTGACATCAGTCTCTTCCTTCCTGTTGAACTTTCCCAAGGGCTATTAGACTGTGAGTCCCACTAAGTACAGGGACTGTGTGTAATTCCCACCTGTATATTTTCTACCAGCATTTAGTACAATGCACTGCACACAGGAAACACGTCAACTGTTACTACTTAGTACAGTGCACTGAATTCAGCGGGCATCCAATAAAAACCCATTACCATTACTATCCACTCAACCTTACCTCCCCCAGCACTAAAAAATAAGTCATGCAATTTGGACGGAATTTTTCATACCTCGTTTCAGTATGATGGGGAAGTAAACAAGTATGTTGAGAATTCACTACCACCATGACTCATCATTAACGTTTCCTCTTCACCCAATGACCAAGTCTATTGCTATTTATTTTTTCTCTCCTCAAAGAAACTTCAACTCAAAGTTTCACCCTCACACAAATAAACCCCGGCATTTCGATTTCTGTGCAAGAGAAAACGACAGGCTACTCTGAAGATCACTACTTACAAAAATCACCAACTTTCATATTTCTAGGTATTTCATCTCCATTTCTAACCCCAAACTGCACCTGATCAATCAATATCTGACAATGAAAAGACTGGAAACAAAGTGAATGACTTAAGTAAGCATCCATCCTTCCTAATTAGCATTATCAGCGACTTTCAGTCAGCTTGTCAACTTCTTGGAAGGTTATTCTACAGCGGGGTTGAAGAACGAGAATCTTAGTCTAGAGAGTATTGAGACTTGAGATTTAAGGATCACATTTAAGAAATTTAGGGGAGGGAATGCTGAATTAAACCTTCTAATTAATCTGGTTTGGGTTCTGGGAAGGTGAATGAGCAGGGACGGTACACTTGGTACCTTCTTTATTCTGCCGACTTGTACTTCCCAAGCACTTAGTACAGTGCTCTGCACACAGTAAGCGCTCAATAAATACAATTGAACGAATGAATGAATTTGGTAGTATCACTACTATGCTGACAGCATCATTTACTATTAATGTCAATCGTATATCATTTATTCAGTGCTTACTATATGCAGAACAATGGACTAAGCATTTTGGAGAGTGCAATACAACGGAACTAGCAGGCACGCTCCTTGTATATAATGGACCTACGGTGTGGGGATATATCAATAGTAATATTTGAGGGACCGCTGGGCTTAGCTCTTGGGAAAGAACAGCCTCACAAGACACATTTCCTTCCCACAAGGAATTTCCAGTCTAGGGGGTGGACCGACATCAAAATATTTACAAATGGGCCAATCGGAATAAATAAATGGAGAGTACAATCGATCATTCAGCTGTTCTCTCGTCTGTAAAAGGGGGGTTAAGATTGTGGGCCCCATGTGGGACAGGGACTGTGTCCAACCTGATTAACTGAGCAGCTTAGAAGAGTGCTTGGCACATGGTAAGTGCTCAAGTACCATAATTATTACTATTCACAGATGTGTGTGTTGGGGTGGTATTACTCCAAACAGAAGCAACATCATCATCATCATCAATCGTCATCAATCGTATTTATTGAGCGCTTACTGTGTGCAGAGCACTGTACTAAGCGCTTGGGAAGTACAAGTTGGCAACATATAGAGACAGTCCCTACCCAACAGTGGGCTCACAGTCTAAAAGGGGGAGACAGAGAACAAAACCAAACAACTAACAAAATAAAATAAATAGAATAGATATGTACAAGTAAAATAGAGTAACAAATATGTACAAACATATATACATATATACAGGTGCAGTGGGGAAGGGAAGGAGGTAAGATGGGGGGATGGAGAGAGGAACGAGGGGGAGAAGAAGGAAGGGGCTCAGTCTGGGAAGGCCTCCTGGAGTAGGTGAGCTCTCAGTAGGGCCATTTCCCATCCAGGAGTAGCCAGGGTAATGGCATAGTGGATAGAGCACAAGCCTGGCGTCAGAAGGTCACGGGTGGCCTTGGGCAAGCCACTTCACTTCTCTGTGCCTCAGTGACCTCATCTGTAAAATGGGGGTGAAGACTGTGAGCCCCACGTGGGACAGGGACTTCACTCTGCTACTTGGATCATTTTTCTACAAAAACGTTCAAGACATGTCACTCCCCGCAAAATCTCCAGCGGTTGCCCATTAACCTTCGCATGAAGTAAAAACTCCTCACTCTCGGCTTCAAGGCTGTCCATCCCCTCGCCCCCTCCTACCTCCCCTCCCTTCTGTCCTTCTACAGCCCAGCCCGCACCCTCCTCCGCTCCTCTGCCGCCACTAACCTCCTCACTGGGCCTCAATCTCCTCTCTCTGACCTGGAACACCCTCTCTCCTTAAATCTGACAATTTATCTTCCCCCCTTCAAAGGCTTATTGAAGGCCCATCTCCTCCAAGAGGCCTTCCCAGATTAAGCCCCACTTTTCCTCATCTCCCATTTCCTTCTGCATCGCCCCAACTTGCTGTTCGCTCTTCCTCCATCCTAGCCCCACAGTACTTAAGCGCTTAGTACAGTGCTCTGCACACAGTAAGCGCTCAATAAATATGATTGACTGATTACTTACGTACATTACTGTCACTTTATATGTATTGATGTCTGCCTCCCCACTGTTTATTGCTGTATTGTACTTTCCCAAGTGCTTAGTACAGTGCTGTGCACACAGTAAGTGCTCAGTGCCAATCTGTATTTCCCAGGCGCTTAGTACAGTGCTCTGCACACAGTAAGCGCTCCATAAATATGGAATGAATGAATAAATACGACTGGATGAATCATTAGCTTGTGTCCACCCCAGCGCTTAATATGGTGTCTGGCACATAAGCTCTTAGTACTCAATAAAGTTGATTAAATGAATGATTAGCTTGGATCCACCCAGGGCTTAATATAGTACCTGGCACATAGTAAGCACTTAGTACACAGGAAGTGCTTAATAAATACGACAAAGAATGATTAGCTTGTAACCACCCCAGCGCTTAGTACAGGCCCTACTGAGAGCTCATCTCCTCCAGGTGGCCTTCCCAGACTGAGCCCCCTCCTTCCTCTTCCCCTCCTTCCCTTCCCCACAGCACCTGTATATATATATGTTTGTATGGATTTATTACTCTATTTTACTTGTACATATTCTATTTATTTTATTTTGTTAATATGTTTTGTTTTGTTCTCTGTCTCCCCCTTCTAAACTGTGAGCCCACTGTTGGGTAGGGACCATCTCTATATGTTGCCAACTTGTACTTCCCAAGTGCTTAGTACAGTGCTCTGCACACAGTAATCGCTCAATAAATACGACTGAAAGAATGAATACAGTGCCTGGCAATGTGCTGGCCTAGAATGCCCTCCCTCCTCAAATCTGCCACTCTTTACCCCTTCAAAGCCCTCAGAGACGCAGCGTGTCTCAGTGGAAAAGAGCACGGGCTTTGGAGTCAGAGGTCATGGGTTCAAACCCCGGCTCTGCCAACTGTGTGACTTTGGGCAAGTCACTTAACTTCTCTGGGCCCCAGTTACCTCATCTGGAAAATGGGGATTAAGACTGTGAGCCCCACGTGGGACAACCTGATCACCTTGTAACCTCCCCAGCGCTTAGAACAGTGTTTTGCACATAGTAAGCGCTTAATAAATGCCATCATTATTATTATTATTATTACTGAAGGCTCACCTCCTCCAGGAGGCCTTCCCACACTAAGCCCCCCTTTTTTCCTCAGCTCCCCCTCCCCTCCCCATCGCCCCAACTTGCTCCCTGTGCTCTTGGCCCCCTTCCCCGCCCCAAAGCACTTATGTCTATTTGTACATATCAATAATTCTATTTATTTATAATTAATGATGTGTATCTATCTATAATTCTACTTATGTTGATACCCGCTTACTTGTTTTGATGTTTGTCTCCCCCCCCTTATAGACTGTGAGCACACTGTGGGCAGGGATGGTCTCTCTTTGTTGCTGAACTGTACTTTCCAAGCGCCTAGTACAGTGCTCCGCACACGGTAAGCGCTCAAAAGAGAAGCAGTGTGGCTCAGTGGCAAAAGCCCAAGCTTGGGAGTCAGAGGTCGTGGGTTCTAATCCCAGCTCCGCCACTTATCTGCAGTGTAACCTTGGGCAAGTCACTTCACTTCTCTGCGCCTCAGTTACCTCTTCTGTAAAATGGGGATGGGGACAGAGCCCCACGTGGGACAACCTGATGACCTCGTATCTCCCCCAGCGCTTAGAACAGTGCTTGGCACATATTAAGCGCTTAACAAATACCATTATCATTATGATTATTATTACCCGGGCTCTTAGAGCAGAGCTCGGCACATAGTAAGCGCTTAACAAATACCATAACAATAATAATAACATAGTTGTTAACATTGTTATTATGTTATAGTTGTCATGATTGTTACCTTGTATCTCCCCCAGTGCTTAGAGCAGTGCTTGGAACAAAATAAGAGCTTAAATACCACCACTATTAGCAGCGTGGTTCAGTGGAAAGAGCCCAGGCTTGGGAACTCAGTCTCAGTTGGGTCATGGGTTCTAATTCCGGCTCTGCCACTTGTTGGCTGTGTGACTTTGGACAAGCCACTTCACTTCTCTGGGCCTCAGTTCCCTCATCTGTAAAATGGGGACTAAGACTGTGAGCCCCAAGTGGGACAACATGATCACCTTGTACCCTCCCCCCCCCCCCCACCCAGCCTCAGCGCTTAGAACAGTGCTTGGCACAAAGTAAGCTTAACAAATACCATCATTACTATTATTATTAGTCTCTGGGCCTCAGTTACCACCTCTGTAAAATGGAGACTAAGAATGTGAGCCCCACGTGGGACAACCTGCTTACCTTGTATCCCCCCAGCGCTTAGAACAGTGCTTGGCACATAGTAAGCACTTAACAAATGCCATTATTATTATTATTATATCTCCCCCAGCACCTGTGTGACATTGGGCAAATCACTTAACTTCTGTGGGCCTCAGCTCCCTCATCTGTAAAATGGGGATTAAAACTGTGAGCCCCATGTAGGACAACCTGATTACCCTGCATCTACCTCAGCGCTTAGAACAGTGCTTGGCACATAGTAAGCGCTTAACAAATGCCATCATTATTATTATTGTACCTCCCCCAACGCTTAGAACAAAATAAGTGCTTAAATACCTTAATAACAATGATAGTTGTTATGACTGTTACCTTGTATCTCCCCCAGCTCTTAGCACGTAGTAAGTGCTTAACAAATGCCATTATTATTATTATTATTACTGTAGCTCCCCCAGCGCTTAGAACAGTGCTTGGCACATAGTAAGAGCCTAACAAATGCCATCATTATTATGATTATTATTATTATTGTATCTCCCCCAGCACTTAGAACAAAATAAGCGCTTAACAAATACCTTAATAATAACAATGATAATTATAATTGTTATCTTGTATCTCCCCAGCGCTTAGCACATAGTCAGCGCTTAACAAATACCATAATACCGAGTTGTTGTGATTGTTACCTTATATCTCCCCCAGCGCTTAGGACATAGTCAGCGCTTAACACACACCATAATAATGAGAGTTATGATTGTTACCTTGTATCTCCCCCAGCACTTAGCACACACCATAATAATAATAATGAGTTGTTATGATTGTTACCCTGTATCTCCCTCAGCGCTTACGACATAGTCAGCGCTTACACACCATAATAATAATAATAATGGGAGTTGTTATGATTGTTACCATGCATCTCCCCCAGCGCTTAGCACATAGTCGGTGCTTAACACACACCATAATAATGAGAGTTGTGAGAGTTGTTATGATAGTTACCTTGTATCTCCCCCAGCGCTTACCACACAGCGCTTAACACACACCATAATAATAGTAATGACAGTTATGTTACCTTGTATCTCCCCCAGTGCTTACCACATAGTGAGCGCTTAACACACACAATAATGAGTTATGATTGTTACCTTGTATCTCCCCCGGCATTTACCACATAGTCAGCGCTTAACACCATAATAACAATAATAATGAGAGTTGTTATGATTGTTACCTTGAATCTCCCCCAGCGCTTACCACACACCATAATAATAGAGTTGTTATGATTGTTACCTTGTATCTCCCCCAGCGCTTACTGCACACAATAATGAGAGTTATGATTGTTACCTTGTATCTCCCCCAGCGTTTACCACATAGTCAGCGCTTAACACCACAATAATAATAATAATAGTGATAAGAGTTGTTATGATTGTTACCTTGTATCTCCCCCAGTGTTTACCACATAGTCAGCGCTTAACACCACTCCCTCTCTCCACCCTCAGAAGGCTTTGGTGCACAACTTTAGCGAAGTAGCGTGGCTCAGTGGAAAGCGCATGGGCTTGGGAGCCGGAGGTCATGGGTTCTACTCCTGGCTCTGCCACCTGTCAGCTGTGTGACTTTGGGCAAGTCACTTCACTTCTCTGGGCCTCAGTTCCCCCATCTGTAAAGTGGGGATTAAGACCGTGAGCCCCACATGGGACAACCTGATTACCTTGTATCCCCGCCCCCCCCAGCGCTTAGACCAGTGCTTGGCACATAGTAAGTGCTTAATAAATACCATTAAAAAATAATAATAATGATAAGAGTTGTTATGATTGTTACCTTGTATCTCCCCCAGAACTTACCACATAGTCAGCGCTTAACACCATAATAATAATAATGATGAGAGTTATGATTGTTACGTTGTATCTCCCCCAGCACTTACCACATAGTCAGCGCTTACCACCATAATAATAATAATGATGAGTTATGATTGTTACGTTGTATCCCCCCCAGCGCTTACCACCATAATAATAATAATGAGAGTTATGACTGTTACATTGTATCTCTCCCAGCGCTTACCACAGTCAGCCCTTAACACCATAATAATAATAATGATGATGAGAGTTATGATTGTTACGTTGTATCCCCCCCAGCGCTTACCACATAGTCTGCGCTTAACACCATAATAATAATAATGAGTTATGATTGTTACGTTGTATCTCCCCCAGCGCTTACCACATAGTTCGCGCTTAACACCATAATAATAATAATGATGTGAGTTATGATTGTTACGTTGTATCTCCCCCAGTGCTTACCACATAGAGCTTAACACCATAATAATAATGATGAGAGTTATGATTGTTACCTTGTATCTCCCCCAGCGCTTACCACATAGTCAGCGCTTAACACCATGATAATGATGAGTTATGATTGTTACGTTGTATCCCCCCAGCGCTTACCACATAGTGAGCGCTTAACACCATAATGAGTTATGACTACGTTGTATCTCCCCCAGCGCTTATCACATAGTGAGCGCTTAACACACACAATAATGAGTTACGATTGTTACATCGTATCTCCCCCAGCGTTTACCACATAGTCAGTGCTTAACACCACAATAATAATGATAAGAGTTGTTATGATTGTTACCTTGTATCTCCCCCAGCGCTTACCACATAGTCAGCGCTTAACACCATAATAATAATAATGATGAGAGTTATGACTGTTCTTGTCTCTCCCCCAGCGCTTACCACATAGTCCGCGCTTAACACCGTAATAATGATAATAATGAAGAGAGTTGTTATCAGTCAGTCAATCAATCGTATTTATTGAGCGCTTACTGTGTGCACACCACTGTACTAAGCGCTTGGGAAGTCCAAGTTGGCAACATACAGAGCCAGTCCCTACCCAACAGTGGGCTCACGGTCTAAAAGACTGTTATGACTGTTACGTTGTATCTCCCCCAGCGCTTACCACATAGTCAGCGCTTAACACCATAATAATAATAATGATGGGAGTTGTGATTGTTACGTTGTACCCCCCGCAGCGCTTACCACATAGTCTGCGCTTAAGGCCATAATAATGATAATAATAATGAAGAGAGTTGTTATGATTGTTACGTTGTATCCCCCCAGCGCTTACCACATAGTCAGCGCTTAACACCATAATAATGATGAGAGTTATGATTGTTACGCTGTATCCCCCCAGCGCTTACCACATAGTCCACGCTTATCGCCATAATAATGATAATAAGGAAGAGAGTTGTTATGATTGTTACGTTGTATCCCCCCAGCGCTTACCACATAGTCAGCGCTTAACACCATAATAATAATGATGGGAGTTGTGATTGTTACGTTGTATCTCCCCCAGCGCTTACCACATAGTCCGCGCTTAACGCCATAATAATGATAATAATAATGAAGAGAGTTGTTATGATTGTTACGTTGTATCCCCCCAGCGCTTACCGCATAGTCAGCGCTTAACACCATAATAATAATGGGAGTTGTGATTGTTACGTTGTATCCCCCCCCCAGCGCTTACCACAGTCAGTGCTTAACACCATAATAATAATGATGAGTTATGATTGTTACGTCGTTTCCCCCGCAGCGCTTACCACATAGTCAGCGCTTAACACCATAATAATAATAATGATGGGAGTTGTGATTGTTACCTTGTATCTCCCCCAGCGCTTACCACATAGTCCGCGCTTAACGCCATAATAATGATAATAATAACGAGGAGAGTTGTTATGATTGTTACGTTGTATCCCCCCAGCGCTTACCACATAGTCAGCGCTTAACACCATAATAATAATAATGATGAGAGTTGTGATTGTTACCTTGTATCTCCCCCAGCGCTTACCACATAGTCCGCGCTTAACGCCATAATAATGATAATAATAACGAAGAGAGTTGTTATGATTGTTACGTTGTATCCCCCCCCAGCGCTTACCACATAGTCCGCGCTTAACACCATAATAATAATGATGGGAGTTGTGATTGTTACGTTGTATCCCCCCCCAGCGCTTACCACATAGCCCGCGCTTAACACCGCAATAATGATAATAATAATGAAGAGAAGCGGCGTGGCTCAGTGGAAAGAGCCCGGGCTTTTGAGTCAGAGGTCACGGGTTCAAATCCCCGCTCTGCCAACTGTCAGCTGTGTGACTTTGGGCAAGTCACTTCACTTCTCTGGGCCTCAGTGACCTCATCTGTAAAATGGGGGTTGCCTGTGAGCCCCACGGGGGACAACCTGATCACCTTGTAACCTCCCCAGCGCTTAGAACAGGGCTTTGCACATAGCAAGCGCTTCATAAATGCCATCATTACTTATTATAAGAGAGTTGTTATGGTTGTTACGTTGTCTCTCCCCCGGCGCTTACCACATAGTCAGCGCTTAACACCAGAATAATAATGATGGGAGTTATGATTGTTAGGTTGTATCCCCCCCAGCGCTTACCACATAGTCCGCGCTTAACACCATAATAATAATGAGAGTTATGATTGTTACGTTGTATCTCCCCCAGCGCTTACCACATAGTCAGCGCTTAACACCATAATAATAATGATGGGAGTTGTGATTGTTACGTTGTATCCCCCCCCAGCGCTTACCACATAGCCCGCGCTTAACGCCATAATAATGATAATAATGAAGAGAGTTGTTATGATTGTTAGGTTGTATCCCCCCCAGCGCTTACCACATAGTCCGCGCTTAACACCACAATAATGATAACAATAACGATGAGAATTGTTACAATGACAGCTTTTGTTAAGCGCTTACGATGTGCCAAGCACTGTTCTAAGCACTGGGGGGGGGTAGATACAATTTTAGACTGTGAGCCCACTGCTGGGTAGGGACTGTCTCTATATGTTGCCAATTTGTACTTCCCAAGCGCTCAGTACAGTGCTCTGCACATAGTAAGCGCTCAATAAATACGATTGATGATGATACAAGGTGCTCAGGTTGCCCCACACGGGGCTCCCAGCCTTCATCCCCATTTTCCAGATGAGGGCACCGAGGCCCAGAGAGGTTAAGTGACTTGCCCAAAGTCACACAGCTGACGGGGGGCAAAGGCGGGATTCGAACCCACGCCCTGGGACTCCCAAGCCCGGGCTCTTTCCACCGAGCCACGCTGTCACCGATCGTTACGTTGTCTCTCCTCCGGCGCTTAGCACATAGTGGGCGCTCAACAGACGTTACCATGACGACGATCCCTGAGGAGAATCGAAGGCGGCCCGCGGAGCGTCTCCCCCCACACGTGGGGCGCGAGGCCCCCCCCGCGCGCGCGCGCGCCCCCCCCACGCCGCGCATGCGCACTGCGCACGTTCCCCCTCCCCGCTGAGGCGGCGCGAGGCGCCCCCCGAACCGGCCCCAACCGGCCCCAACCGGCCGGAAGCGCGGCCCTTACCGAGCAGACGAGCCGCAGGAGCCGAAGGAGCCGCCGCGGCCCCGCCAAGCCCGGAGCGAGCGCGCGCGCGCGCACACGCACCCCGCCGAACCGCCGCCCTGACGCGCCTGCGCCGGCCCCGGTGACGTCACACGCCGACCCGCCCCCTTCCCACCCGCGATTGGCCGCCGTTCACGCCACTCCCGGCCCAGCGCCCCGCTCATTGGGGGAGCCGCCTTTCGAAAAAAGACCCGCAGAGGAGGGAGGGGGGGGGCGGGGGAGGGGAGGGAGGGAGGAAGGGGGCGGGGGAAGAGAGCCGAGGTCCCGCCCCTCTCCGCGATTGGCCGGGGGCGCGCTGTGACGTCGCTGGATTCCGTTCCGGCCCCGCCCCCCCTTGCGACCAATCAGGGACGAGCGATGGGGCGGCATGGCAACGCCCCCCGGGCCGCCGAGGCTTCTGGGAAAGGCCGACCGCTTCCGGCGGGCTCCCACGTGCCCCGCCGAGGGGACGCCCCCCAGCGGCCCTCAGAGTCCGCGCTTCCGGCCTGGGGCCTCGGGAGGAAGTTTTAAGGCCCGCCCCCTGCCGACCGCTCGCAGCAGTTTCTAGAACCCCCGCAGTCTGGTAGCTCAGTCTCTGCCCGGGAACTGAATTTAGATTTTTTTTTTCTTTTTCTTATTTAATGGTATTTATTAAAAGATTATTATGGGTCAAGCTCTGGGGTAGATATAAATTTATCAGGTTTATCAGCAGTCCCTAAATTGGAGGGAGGAGGATTTAATCCCCATTTTACAGAGAAGCCAAGTGACTTGTCCAAAGCCACACGGGCAAGCAAGTGGAAGAGGTAGGATTAGAACTCAGGTCCTTTCTGCATCCCACCTGGTCATGCTGGTTCCCCCGGGGCCCGGAGAGCACAGCCAGCCTGGATGGAGAGGTAGGAGACGAGATCTTTGGCCTCTGGAGGGTCTAACAGTCAGAGGGGGATGACAGGTCATCATCAATCGTATTTATTGAGCGCTTACTATGTGCTGAGCACTGTACTAAGCGCTTGGGAAGTACAAATTGGCAACATAGAGAGACAGTCCCTACCCAACAGTGGGCTCACAGTGGGTCCCACCCAACACATTGTACTGAGCCCTGGGGGAGGAGCAGAGGGAGGAGAATAATAACGATGGCATTTATTCAGCGCTTACTATGTGCAAAGCACTCTTCTTAGAGAAGCAGCGTGGCTCAGTGGAAAGAGCCCGGGCTTTGGAGTCAGAGGTCATGGGTTCAAATCCCGGCTCCTCCAATTGTCAGCTGTGTGACTTTGGGCAAGTCACTTCACTTCTCTGTGCCTCAATTCCCTCATCTGTAAAGTGGGGATTAAAACTGTGAGCCCCACGTGGGACAACCTTATCACCTTGTATCCCCCCCCAGCGCTTAGAACAGTGCTTTGCACATAGTAAGCGCTTAACAAATACCATTATTATTATTATTATTCTAGACTGAGCCCACTGTTGGGTAGGGACCGTCTCTATATGTTGCCAACCTGTACTTCCCAAGCGCTTGGTACAGTGCTCTGCACACAGTAAGCGCTCAATAAATACGATTGAATGAATGAATGTTGGGTAGGGACCGGCTCTATATGTTGCCAACTTGTACTTCCCAAGCTCTTAGTACAGTGCTCTGCACACAGTAAGCGCTCAATAAATACGATTGAGTGAATGAATGTTGGGTAGGGACCGGCTCTATATGTTGCCAACTTGTACTTCCCAAGCCCTTAGTACAGTGCTCTGCACACAGTAAGCGCTCAATAAATACGATTGAGTGAATGAATGTTGGGTAGGGACCGGCTCTATATGTTTCCAACTTGTACTTCCCAAGCGCTTAGTACAGTGCTCTGCACACAGTAAGCGCTCAATAAATACGATTGAGTGAATGAATGTTGGGTAGGGACCGGCTCTATATGTTGCCAACTTGTACTTCCCAAGCGCTTAGTACAGTGCTTTGCACACAGTAAGCGCTCAATAAATACGATTGAATGAATGAATGAATGTTCTAAGCGCTGGGGAGGTTACAAGGTGATCAGGTTGTCCCACGGGGGAGGTTCACCGTCAATCCCCATTTTACAGATGAGGGAATTGAGGCCCAGAGAAGTTGTGACTTGCCCAGAGTCACCCAGCTGACAAGTGGCGGAGCCGGGATTTGAACCCGTGACCTCTGACTCCCAAGCCCGGGCTCTTTCCACTGAGCCACGCGGCTTCTCTGCGATAATGATGGTATTTGTTAAGCGCTTACTATGTGCCAAGCACTATTCTAAGCACTGGAGAGGTTACAAGGTCATCAAGTTGTCCCACGTGGGGCTCACAATCTTAATCCCCATTTTACAGATGAAGGAACTGAGGCCCAGAGAAGTGAAGTGACTTGCCCAAAGTCACCCATCTGACAAGTGGCGGAGCTGGGATTTGAACCCGTGACCTCTGACTCCCAAACCCGGGCTTTTTCCACTGAGCCACCCTGCTTCTCCCATTAGATTGTTAACTTCTTGATGGCACGGATTGAGAATTACACTTTTATTCTACTCTACCATACCAAGTGCTAAAATGCTCGAGGGATTTTGTTAATGATGTGCATTTAGCTTTAATTCTATTTGTTCTGCCGACTTGACACCTGTCCACATGGTTTGTTTTGTTGCCTGTCTCCCCCTTCTAGACTGTGAGCCCGTTGTTGGGTAGGGACCGTCTCTATATATTGCCAACCTGTACTTCCCAAGCGCTTAGCACACTGCTCTGCACACAGTAAGTGCTCAATAAATACGATTGAATGAATGAATGCATTTACAAAGTGACCGGAACTGTGGGTTTCACATTGGCCTTTTCGGACAGATGCACGCACAGGTGAATTTCTCCAATTGTGATCTATCGTCTTTGAATGAGGACAGCTATATAGATTTGAGATCAGAATGTCATGCAGGTCTATCTTGTACAATTTGCTCCCATTTTCCAGTGAAGATGTTGCACTGTGTGAGATTTTATTCTTCCTTGCCTTTAAAATGCTTTCCCTGTGTCCTTTTGCTTCTGGTTTCCCAACTTCAACTTCAAACTGCAGTTGTTTGGGTGCGTCTGATTGATTGCATTTTATCTACCCCAACAGTTAATACAGTGCCGGGCACGTATTATGTGATTAACAGATTACTATTCATCATCATCAATCGTATTTATTGAGCGCTTACTGTGTGCAGAACACTGTACTAAGCGCTTGGGAAGAACAAGTTGGCAACATATTCCTGTAAATTGCTACCGCAATTACTATGTTATCAATGACTGGTTTACTGTTGCTCAGTCTTGTGATTTACGTGGAGGGGGGAGAAGGAAGAACGAAGTTAAGTATTAGCGCGAATAGGTGGGAATGAAATAGAGAAATAGAATAAATAAATAAATGAAATAGAGAAGGAGCGTGGCTCAGTGGAAAGAGCACGGGCTTTGAAATAGAGAAATAGAATAAATAATAAATAAATAAATGAAATAGAGAAGGAGCGTGGCTCAGTGGAAAGAGCACGGGCTTTGAAATAGAGAAATAGAATAAATAATAAATAAATAAATGAAATAGAGAAGGAGCGTGGCTCAGTGGAAAGAGCACGGGCTTTGAAATAGAGAAATAGAATAAATAATAAATAAATACATGAAATAGAGAAGGAGCGTGGCTCAGTGGAAAGAGCCCAGGCTTTGGAGTCGGGTCATGGGTTTGAATCCCGGCTCTGCCACTTATCAGCTGTGTGATTTGGGGCAAGTCACTTAACTTCTCTGTGCTTCAGTTCCCTCATCTGTACAATGAGGATTAAGACTGTGAGCCCCCCGTGGGACAATCTGATCACCTTGTAACCTCCCCAGCGCTTAGAAGTGCTTTGCACATAGCGCTTAATAAATGCCATTAAAAAAAAATTGTTCAACCATATATAAGTGGCTATGTGGGTAACCATATATAAGTGGGTAAGGGTGGCTGCTGGGTTGATACGTAAGCAGAATCAACAGAAAGGGATTTAAGCTTTAATGGACTTGTACATATTTATTATTCTATTTATTTTGTTAATGATGTGCATATCCTCTCCCTGACTTTCCCATCTCTGTTGACGGCACTACCATCCTTCCCGTCTCACAAGCCCGCAACCTTGGTGTCATCCTCGACTCCGCTCTCTCATTCACCCCTCACATCCAAGCCGTCACCAAAACCTGCCGGTCTCAGCTCCGCAACATTGCCAAGATCCGCCCTTTCCTCTCCATCCAAACCGCTACCCTGCTAATTCAAGCTCTCATCCTATCCCGTCTGGACTACTGCACTAGCCTTCTCTCTGATCTCCCATCCTCGTGTCTCTCTCCACTTCAATCCATACTTCATGCTGCTGCCCGGATTATCTTTGTCCAGAAACGCTCTGGACATATCACTCCCCTCCTCAAAAACCTCCAATGGCTACCGATCAATCTGCGCATCAGGCAGAAACTCCTCACCCTGGGCTTCAAGGCTCTCCATCACCTCGCCCCCTCCTACCTCACCTCCCTTCTCTCCTTCTACTGCCCAGCCCGCACCCTCCGCTCCTCCACCACTAATCTCCTCACTGTACCTCGCTCTCGCCTGTCCCGCCATCGACCCCCGGCCCACGTCATCCCCCGGGCCTGGAATGCCCTCCCTCTGCCCATCCGCCAAGCTAGCTCTCTTCCTCCCTTCAAGGCCCTCCTGAGAGCTCACCTCCTCCAGGAGGCCTTCCCAGATTGAGCCCCTTCTTTCCTCTCCCCCTCGTCCCCCTCTCCATCCCCCCGCCTTACCGCCTTCCCCTCCCCACAGCACCTGTATATATGTATATATGGTTGTACATATTTATTACTCTGTTTATTTATTTATTTATTTATTTTACTTGTACATTTCTATCCTACTTATTTTATTTTGTTGGTATGTTTGGTTCTGTTCTCTGTCTCCCCCTTTTAGACTGTGAGCCCACTATCGGGTAGGGACTGTCTCTATGTGATGCCAATTTGTACTTCCCAAGCGCTTAGTACAGTGCTCTGCACATAGTAAGCGCTCAATAAATACGATTGATTGATTGATTGATTGATCTAGCTTTACTTCTGTTTATTCTGATGACTTGACACCTGTCCACATGTTTTGTTTTGTTGTCTGTCTCCCCCTTCTAATCAATCAATCGTATTGAGCGCTTACTGTGTGCAGAGCACTGTACTAAGCCCGTTGTTGGGTAGGGACCGTCTCTGTATGTTGCCAACTTGTACTTCCCAAGCGCTTAGTACAGTGCTCTGCACACAGCGCAGTGCTCAATAAATATGTAAGCGCTCAATAAATATGATTGAATGAATAAGTACGATTGAATGAATGAATAATAATAATAATGACAATTTATTAAGCGCTTACTATGTGCAAAGCACTGTTCTAAGTGCTGGGGAGGTTACAAGGTGATCAGGTTGTCCCATGGGGGGCTCACAGTCTTAATCCCCCATTTTACAGATGAAGGAACTGAGGAACAGAGAAGTTGTGACTTGCCCAAAGTCACACAGCTGATAAGTGGCAGAGCTAGGATTCAAACCCATAACCTCTGACTCCAAAGCCTGGGCTCTTTCCACTGAGCCATGCTGCTTCTCTATTTCATTTATTTATTTATTTATTATTCTATTGTTTTTAATAGAATTAAGTAAATAATAGAAGAATTGTCTATTATTTATTCTTAATAGGACCATGATTAATATCAATCGTATTTATTGATCAATAGGACCACAGAGATGGCTCAGTGGAAAGAGCCCGGGCTTGGGAACCAGAGGTCATGAGTTCTAATGCTGACTCTGCCACTTTTCTGCTGTGTGACTTTGGGCAAGTCACTTGATTTCTCTGGTACTCAGTTACCTCATCTGTAAAATGGGGATTAAAACTGTGAGCCTCACATGGGACAACCTGATCACCTTGTATCCCCCCCAGCACTTAGAACAGTGCTTTGCACATAGTAAGCACTTAACAAATGCCATCATCATCATTATTATTATTATTATTTCTACACCAAAAAAAAAAAATTCTGGCTAGTTGTCAGCTACTTAATTTTTTGTATATTTTTTCATCCATTTCGGTCTTTTGCAGATCCTGAGCCACCATAGAGTCTGTTGGGTAGAAAGAGAGAGAACGAGAACATGAACTAATTTTACACAGACCCGTTAGGCAGGAAAAAAAATGCATGCTCCCTCCCCGCAATTTCTGAATTTTTTTATTTTCAATATTATTATTATTATTATTGTTATTAATGAACAGGGTAGCCTACATGTGAAATATCATTTTACAAGGTATTTTCAAGCTTCATGGTTTTGCTGCTCCAACTCAGTACTCTTAACTAAACAAATCAACATGTAAGTATGCTTTTAATGACGGTGTTTATTAAGCGCTTACTATATGTTTGTATGTATTACTCTATTTATGTATTTTATTTGTACATATTTATTCTATTTATTTTATTTTGTTAATATGTTTTGTTCTCTGTCTCCCCCTTCTAGACTGTGAGCCCGCTGTTGGGTAGGGACCGTCTCTATGTGTTGCCAACTTGTACTTCCCAAGCACTTAGTACAGTGCTCTGCACACAGTAAGCGCTCAATAAATGCAATTGAATGAATATGCAGTTGCTTGTCTTTCATTAGCAAGTTATGGTATTAAGTGTTTAACATTTAAGAAGCAGCATGTCCTGCTGAAAAGAGCACAGGCCTGGGGAATCAAAGGACCTGGGTTCTAATTCTGCTTCTGCCACTTGCCTGCTGTATGACCTGTGTCGTCACTTAACTTCTCCTTGCCTCAGTTTCCTCATCTGTAAAATGGGGATTCATTCATTCAACCAATCGTATTTATTGAGCGCTTACTGTGTGCAGAGCACTGTACTAAGTGCCTGGGAAGTACAATTTAGCAACAGAGATACTCCCTGCCCACAACGGGCTAACCTGATTCTCTTCCCCTTAGACTGTGAGCCCCTTGCAGGATAGCGTGCCGGTCTCAACTTGACAACATGGCCAAGATCCGTCCTTTCCTCTCCATCCAAACCGCTACCCTGCTGGTTCAATCTCTCATCCTATCCCGACTGGATTACTGCATCAGCCTCCTCTCTGATCTCCCATCCTCCTGTCTCTCCCTGCTTCAGTCTATACTTCACTCTGCTGCCTGGAATATCTTTGTACAGAAATGCTCTGGGCGTGTCACTCCCCTCCTCAAAAATCTCCAGTGGTTGCCTATCAACCTTCGCATGAAGCAAAAACTTGTCACTCTCGGCTTCAAGGCTGTCCATCACGTCGCCCCCTCCTACCTCCCCTCCCTTCTCTCCTTCTCCAGCCCAGCCGGCACCCTTCGCTTCTCTGCCACTAACCTCCTCACTGGGCCTCATTCTTGCCTGTCCCGCCGTCGACCTCTAGCCCACATCATCATCATCATCATCATCAATCGTATTTATTGAGCGCTTACTGTGTGCAGAGCACTGTACTAAGCGCTTGGGAAGTACAAGTTGGCAACATATAGAGACAGTCCCTACCCAACAGCGGGCTCACAGTCTAGAAGGGGGAGACAGAGAACAAAACCAAACATATTAACAAAATAAAATAAATAGAATAGATATGTACAGGTAAAATAAATAAATAGAGTAATAAATATGTACAAGCATATATACATATATACAGGTGCTATGGGGAAGGGAAGGAAGTAGGATGGAGAGGGGGAGGAGAGGGATCCTACCTCTGGCCTGAAATGCCCTCCTTCCACACATCCGCCAAACTAGCTCTCTTCCCCGCTTCAAAGCCCTACTGAGAGCTCACCTCCTCCAGGAGGCCTTCCCAGACTAAGCCCCCTTGTACTCAGCTCCCCCTCCCCTCCCTATCGCCTCGACTCCCTCCCTCTGCTCTACCCGCTCCCCACCCCACAGCACTTGTGAATATATGTACATATCTATAATTATATTTATTTATAGTAATGCCTGTTTACTTGTTTCGATGTGTATATATCTATAATTCAATCAATCAATCGTATTTATTGAGCACTTACTGTGCAGAGCACTGTACTAAGCGCTTGGGAAGTACAAGCTAGCAACATATAGAGACAGTCCCTACCCAACAGTGGGCTCATAGTCTAGAAGGGGGAGACAGAGAACAAAACCAAACATACTAACAAAATAAAATAAATAGAATAGATAGGTACAAGTAAAATAAATAAATAAATAGAGTAATAAATATGTACAAACATATATACTATATACAGGTGCTGTGGGGAAGGGAAGGAGGTAAGATGCGGGGGATGGAGAGGGGGATGAGGGGGAGAGGAAGGAAGGGGCTCAGTCTGGGAATTCTATTCTATTTATATTCTATTTATATTCTATTCTATTTATATTGATGCTATTGATGCCTGTTTACTCTTTTTGATGTCTGTCTCCCCCCTTCTAGAGTGTAAGCCCAGTGTGGGCAGGGATTGTCTCTGTTGCTGAATTGTACTTTCCAAGTGCTTAGTACAGTGCTCTGCATACAGTAAGCGCTACATAAATACGATTGAATGAGTGAATGAAGATGGGGGGGTGTTGATCTGATTATCTTGTACTATAGTGCTTGGCATATAATACACATTTAACAAATAGGGATGGCCTGTATTGCTGAATTGTACTTTCCAAGTGCTTAGTACAGTGCTCTGCACACAGTAAGTGCTGAATAAATGCAATTGGATGAATGACTATTATGTGCTCGAGTAGTAACGTCAGCACGATTTGGGAGAAGCGGCCTGGTGTAGTGGACAGATCACGGGCCTGGGAATCAGAAGGTCATAGGTTCTAATCTCAGCTCTCCCACTTATCTGCTGTGTGATCTTGGGCAAGTCACTTCACTTCTCTGTGCCTCAGTTACCTCATCTGTCAAATGGGGATTGAGACTGTGAGCCCCGCACAGGACAGGATCTGTCTCCAATCCAAATTTCTTGTAACCACCCTAGCGCCAATACTGTGCCTGGCACATAGTGTCTAACAAATGCCACAATTATTATTATTATTAATGCAGGGATGTCTAATTCCCAACTATCTATTTTCTCCCAGATCTCAGCAAAGTGCTCTGCACATAGTAAGTGCTTAATAAGTTCTATTGCTATTACTGCTTCTAATGGGGGAAAGGTTTCTGGAAGAAATGGGGCTTTAGGTGGACTTTGAAGGTAGATTTGGAAGCAGGGCAGGACTCCACCAATTCTTATTCAGGTGGCTACAAGTTTATACTAGGGCTAATCACCCTATTTTAATAATAATAATGGCATTTGTTATGCTCTTATGTGCAAAGCACTGTTCTAAGCGCTGGGGGAGATACAAGGTAATCGGGTTGTCCCATGTGGGGCTCACAGCCTTCATCCCCATTTTACAGATGAGGGAACTGAGGCCCAGAGAAGTGAAGTGACTTGCCCAAAGTCACACAGCAGACAAGTGGAGGAGCGGGGATAAGAACCCACGACCTCTGACTCCCCAGCATGGGCTCGTTCCTCTGAGCCACGCTGCTTCCCTAAGTAGTGGGCATGAAAAGTTGCCCTCTTCTGCCCCAGTTGGGCATCTATAAAGGTTTTTGTGCTTTTTTGTTGTTTAATTGCTTACTATGTTCCAGGCACAGTGCTAAGCGCTGCGAAGCAGCTTGGCTTAATGGAAAGAGACGGACTTTGGAGTCAGAGGTCATGGGTTCAAATCCCAGCTCCGCCGATTGTCAGCTGTGTGACTCTGGGCAAGTCACTTCACTTCTCTGGGCCTCAATTACCTCATCTGTAAAATGGGGATTGAGACTGTGAGCCCCCTCGGGACAACCTGATCACCTTGTAACCTCCCCAGCGCTTAGAACAGTGCTTTGCACATAGTGAGCACTTAATAAATGCCATTATTATTATTATATAAGGTAATTAGGTTGGGCCCAGCCCCTGCTTCCCCATGGGGCTCGCAGTCTTAACCCCCATTTTCCAGATGAGGAAGCTGAGACCTGGGGAAGTGAGTTACCGGCAGGGGCAGGATTCGAATCCAGGACCTTCCGACTCCCAGGCCCCGGCTCCGGGGCCCCAATGGCCCAACTCAGCCTCCCGGCCTGGCTCGGCCCTGCCTTCCCGGGCCCCTGGCTTCCCCGGATCCCTGCCCCCTGGTTCCTGGTTCCCCAGCCTGGGCCGGTCAGGGCCCCCTCGTCCCCCTCTCCACCCTCCCCATCTTACCTCCTTCCCTTCCCCACAGCACCTGTATATATGTATATATGTTTGTACATATTTATTACTCTATTTATTTATTTTGCTTGTACATATCTATTCTATTTATTTTATTTTGTTAATATGTTTGGCTTTGTTCTCTGTCTCCCCCTTTTAGACTGTGAACCCACTGTTGGGTAGGGACTGTCTCTATATGTTGCCAACTTGTACTTCCCAAGCGCTTAGTACAGTGCTTTGCACACAGTAAGCGCTCAATAAATACGATTGATTGATTGATTGATTCTTCACCTCCTCTGCCGCCGGGGTGAGTAGAGGGGCTGCCAACGGTGACCCCCCCTGCCCTTCCCAGTCTTGCCTGGCCCTTCCCAGCCAATTTGTACTTCCCAAGCGCTTAGTACAGTGCTCTGCACACAGTAAGCGCTCAATAAATACGACTGATGATGATGATGATGATCCTGCCCACTCCTGCCTGCTCCTGCCCGGTCTTGTCCATCCCTCTCCTGTCCCACCCACATGGAACTCCCCCCCACCACCATTTTCAGTTTAGAAGCGATCAAATTCAACTTCCCCCCAAATCCAAAAGCCTTCAATAATGTATACCATTCCAACAACAGTGCCTTCAAGCTATTAAGTAATGATCTGGTTGAAAAGAATATATATGAAGCCTTTAAGTAGGAGGTCCTTTCTACACGCAAGATTATTCCTCATTAAAGAAAAAAAAATGTCAAAAGGCCATTGGTAATTGCTCTGTTAACAGTGTAGAAGAAGGTAGTTCTCTGTTAATAATAATAATAACAGCATTTATTAAGCGCTTACTATGTGCAAAGCACTGTTCTAAGCGCTGGGGAGGCTACAAGATGATCAGGTTGTCCCACGGGGGGGGGCTCACAGTCTTAATCCCCATTTTACAGATGAGGGAACTGAGGCACAGAGAAGTGAAGTGACTTGCCCAAAGTCACGCAGCTGACAGTTGGCGGAGCTGGAATTCGAACTCATGACCTCTGACTCCAAAGCCCGTGCTCTTTCCACTGAGCCACGCTGCTTCTCGTCACAGACACCAGCCCTGAGGACCCACCCCTGGCCCCGGGTGGTCAACCAGGGGGGACGGTGAGCCCCAGCCCGGGCCTGAGGAAGGAAGGGGGACCCTCGCCTCCTCTTCCCCTCCTCCCTGGGGTCAATCAATCAGTCAATCAATCGTATTTATTGAGCGCTTACTGTGTGCAGAGCACTGTACTAAGCGCTTGGGAAGTACAAGTTGGCAACATATAGAGACAGTCCCTACCCAACAGTGGGCTCACAGTCTAGAAGGGGGAGACAGAGAACAAAACCAAACATACTAACAAAATAAATAGAATAGATATGTACAAGTAAAATAAATAAATAAATAGAGTAACAAATATGTACAAACATAAGTGTCCCTTATGTCCCCTGGCACTTCTGGCCTCCGCCGTGGGAAGGGCGGGCCCAGGCAGAGCAAGAAGGGGGTAGAAGGTCGACCCCCGGCCCACGTCATCCCCCGGGCCTGGAATGCCCTCCCTCTGCCCCTCCGCCAAGCTAGCTCTCTTCCTCCCTTCAAGGCCCTGCTGAGAGCTCACCTCCTTCAGGAGGCCTTCCCAGACTGAGCCCCTTCCTTCGTCTCCCCCTCGTCCCCCTCTCCATCCCCCATCTTACCTCCTTCCCTTCCCCACAGTACCTGTATATATGTATATATGGTTGTACATATTTATTACTCTATTTATTTATTTATTTATTTTGCTTGTACATTTCTATCCTATTTATTTTATTTTGTTGGTATGTTTGATTCTGTTCTCTGTCTCCCCCTTTTAGACTGTGAGCCCACTGTTGGGTAGGGACTGTCTCTATGTGTTGCCAATTTGTACTTCCCAAGCGCTTAGTACAGTGCTCTGCACATAGTAAGCGCTCAATAAATACGATTGATTGATTGATTGACCTTTCAAAGCCCTACTGAGAGCTCACCTCCTCCAGGAGGCCTTCCCAGACTGAGCCCCCCCTTTTCCTCTGCCCCTCCTCCCCTCCCCATTGCCCTCACTCCCTCCCTCTGCTCTACCCCCTTCCCCTCCCCACAGCACTTGTGTATATTTGTATATATTTATTACTCTATTTTATTAATGCTGTATATATATAGCTATAATTCTATTTATTCTGATGGTATTGACACCTGTCTACTTGTTTTGTTTTGTTGTCTGTCTCCCCCTTCTAGACCGTGAGCCCATTGTTGGGTAGGGACTGTCTCTATCTGTTGCTGAATTGTACTTTCCAAGCGCTTAGTCCTGTGCTCTGCATATAGTAAGTGCTCAATAAATACAATTGAATGAATGAATGACCTGGGGCTAGCCCTCCTTCCCCGCGGACAGGGGGTGGAGGAGTTTAGATTGGGGGGCATTTCTGGGACTGTTGAGTTTGGGGACGCTGAATTTTGCAGGGGGTCATTTCTGACAGATACCTGACCCTCCCTGAGCCCACTATGTTAGGGTTTTCCAGGCCCCTTCCCGTCCCCCCCCCCCCCCCCAATTAAGCAGTGTGCTCGTGGATTAGGACCAGCCCCCTTTTCTTTCACAGGGCCCACTTTTCCATAAATCAATCAATCCTATTAAGCACTTACCATGTTCAGAGTGCTGCACTGAGCATTTGGGAGAGTATAATTTAACAATACAATGACAAATTCCCTGCCCACAATGAGCTTACAAGCTTTGAACCCCAGTCCAGTTACTCTGGGATGTCCCAGCCGGTGAATCCCACCGGCCCGAAGAACATTCCTGATTTTGCCATCCGTCACGCGAAACCATCCGAACCTAGAGGGTGCCGACAATAATAATGGCATTTATGACAATGACAATGTTTCCTCGCTCCAGGAATCCCGGCTTAGTTTGCACTCCTGTTGGCTGGGCTGGCATCAGTGGGAAGGAGGCCAGCATTAGGAGAGAGGCAGCGCCTTGTCCGGAAGAGCTGGGCTGCCCAGTCCACTTCTCTAATTACTGGCCAAATAATCACGGTATTTAGCACTTAATCACATACCTAACCCTGAAGTATATAAAATACAATAGGATCAGGCATGGTTTCTACCCCATCCGGAGCTCACAGTTGAAGTTAAAGTGAGTATTAAATTTCCATTTTACCGGTGAGGAAACTGAGGCCCAGAGACTTTTTTCTGGTATTTAAGTGCTTTCTGTGTGTGTGAGCTGTTCTAAGCATTGGGTAAGTACAAGTTAAGTCAGATGGTCCCTGTCCCGCATGGGGCTCATAGGCCAAGTAGGAGGGAGAACAGGTATTTAATCCCCATTTTACAGTTAAGGAGACCGAGGCAAAGGGAAGTTAAGTGATTTGCCCAAGATCCCACAGCAGAGCCGGGTTTAGAACCCAGGTCCTCTGATTCCCAGGTGTGTTCTCTTCCCATTTATTTATTAATGTATATTAATGTCTTAGTACAGTGCTCTGCACACAGTAAGCGCTCAATAAATACGATTGAATGAACATCTATATCCCCCTCTGGGCTGTTATCTTGTTGTTGGCGGGGGAGGTGTCTGTTGAGCCTCTTTTAGACTGTGAGCCCACTGTTGGGTAGGGACTGTCTCTATATGTTGCCAACTTGTACTTCCCAAGCGCTTAGTACAGTGCTCTGCACACAGTAAGCGCTCAATAAATACGATTGATGATGATGATGATGATGTTGTTTTGTACTCTCCCAAGTGCTTAGTAGAGTGCTTTGCATACATAAACGCTCATTTATTTACTTAATTTATTTGTACATATCTATTCTATTTATTTTATTTTGTTAGTATGTTTGGTTTTGTTCTCTGTCTCCCCCTTTTAGACTGTGAGCCCACTGTTGGGTAGGGACTGTCTCTATATGTTGCCAATTTGTACCTCCCAAGAGCTTAGTACAGTGCTCTGCACATAGTAAGCGCTCAATAAATACGATTGATGATGATGATGATAAATATGACTGAATGATTGAATGAATAGGCCATGCTTCTCCTCTGAAGTGGCTTGCCCTAGGTCCCACAGCAGACCTCCAGAGAAAGGCCAGACAGAGACCTCTATTCCAGCCTGACTGGCTTTTTGTAGTTTTGCTTAGCGTGTGGCCCAGAAGAGTCTTCCTCTGTTCCTGTTAAGCACTTACTATGTGCCAGGCCCTGCTCTTGTACAACCTCGAATGTCCCAGATGAGGGGTTGGATTGTGGAGCCCTGGCCGGGGAAGAGGGAGGGCAGGCGGGCGGGCAGGTGAGTGGGTGTTGCGTGATGGAGCGGGAGGCTTTGTGGATTTGTGCTACTGTTGGCACATTTTGCTTGATCCCACAGTTAAGGCCCGGGCAGCTCTCCCCGCCCTCCCCAGCCTCCCTCTATCCCTCCACCTGTTGCAAGATGAGTTGTCTGGCCAGACCAGGAGTACCAAGTGAGGTGTGAACCAGACTAGCCAGACAGGTGAGGTGTGAACCAGACTAGCCAGACAGGTGAGTCTTTTAGACTTTCTTTTAGACTGCCTTTTAGACTGTGAGCCCACTGTTGGGTAGGGACTGTCTCTATATGTTGCCAATTTGTACTTCCCAAGCGCTTAGTACAGTGCTCTGCACATAGTAAGCACTCAATAAATACGATTGATGATGATGATGAGGTGAGGTGGGCTCCAAGCCAAACTACAACCAGGAAAGCACCCGCTCTGATACCCCATATCCCCCTTGCTGTTTTTAATAATGATGGCATTTGTTAAGTGCCTACTATGAACGAAGCACTGTTCTAAGCACCGGGGGGGATACAAGGTGATCAGGTTGTCCCACGTGGGGCTCACAGTCTTAACCCCCATTTTACAAAATGAGGTAACTGAGGCCCAGAGAAGTCAAGTGACTTGCCCAAGGTCACACAGCAGACCGAGCCCCCTTTTTCCTCTCTTCCTCCCCTTCCCCCCCGCCCTACCTCCTTCCTCTCCCCACAGCACTTGTATATATTTGTACAGATTTATTACTCTATTTTACTTGTACATGTTTACTATTCTATGTATTTTGTTAATGGTGTGCATATAGCTTTAATTCTATTTGTTCTGCCGATTTTGACACCTGTCCACATGTTTTGTTTTATTGCCTGTCTCCCCCTTCTAGACCGTGAGCCTGTTGTTGGGTAGGGACCGTCTCTATATGTTGCCGACTCGTGCTTCCCAAGCGCTTTGTACAGTGCTCTGCGCACAGTGAGTGCTCAGTAAAGACGAACTAATGAATGAATGTGGCAGAGCCAGGATTAGAACCCATGACCTCTGACTCCCAAGCCCGTGCTCTTTCCACTGAGCCACACTGCTTCTCTATGCTTTCACTGCTTTTGCTTCCCTCCCGCCCTAGTGGCAGCAGGAGCGGGGTAAGAGGACCGAGAAGGGACTGATGAGGAAAGCCACAGGTGGTCTCTCCGTGTTCCCACTCCCCTTCCAAACCTCACTCCCCGCTCACCCACCCAGTGTAATAATAATAATAATAATAATGTTGGCATTTGTTAAGCGCTTGCTATGTGCAAAGCACTGTTCTAAGTGCTCGGTAGTCGCCTCTCTTCTGGAGTTTAGGGTCTGTTTCAGGGTGAGCCTCGATATCCCTGGGTTTGGCTGGACTGAAGTCACATGGTCTCCCGGCTCAGACTGTGAGCCCACTGTTGGGTAGGGACTGTCTCTATATGTTGCCAATTTGTACTTCCCAAGCGCTTAGTACAGTGCTCTGCACATAGTAAGCGCTCAATAAATACGATTGATGATGATGATTTGCTCCCCCTCAACAGGGCCAGGCCCAACCAGACCAGGCCCAAAGGGTGGGAGAGACACAGCGGGGCCATGGTGCCCTCGCTCCTACACAATAATAATAATAATAATGGTATTTAAGTGCTTACTATGTGCCAGGCACTGTACTAGGAGCTTAGTACAGTGCTCTGCACACAGTAAGCGCTCAATAAATAGAATTGAATGAATGGGGAGGATACAACAAAATTGGGTTGAACTTAACAAATACCATTATTATCATCATCATCATCAATCGTATTTATTGAGCGCTTACTATGTGCAGAGCACTGTACTAAGCGCTTGGGAAGTACAAATTGGCAACATATAGAGACAGTCCCTACCCAACAGTGGGCTCACAGTCTAAAAGGGGGAGACAGAGAACAAAACCAAACATACTAACAAAATAAAATAAATAGAATAGATATGTACAAATAAAATAAATAAATAAATAAATAGAGTAATAAATATGTACAAACATATATACATATATACAGATGCTGTGGGGAAGGGAAGGAGGTAAGATGGTAAGATTATTATTATTAATAATAAGGGGAGGACTGGGGATCTCCCCTCTGACAACAATCCCTCCCTGGGCCAGGCGCCTCAGTTTGCCCTGTTTGCCCGGCGGGGAGATCTCTAACCAAACCATAGACGGGGCCGGAGGGTGGGGAAGAGTGAGGGGCAGCTATCCCACCAAGGTGCTTTCCTATTCTACTTCCAGGTCCAGCATGATGTTCCAGATCCCTCTGCCCCTGGACCGGGATGGGACCTTGTTCCGGCTCCGCTTCACGGTGCTGGCGGTGGGGACGGTGTGCTGTCCGCTCTTCGGCTTCTCCTTCTGTGTCTTCTGGTCCTTGCTGTTCCACTTCAGGGAGACGACGGCCACACACTGTGGGGTGAGCGGCCTGGGCCGGCTGGGACCGGACTACTGGAAACAGCCTGTTGGTTGGGTGGGACGCCTGCCTGAGAGACCGGTGGTCTCCCGGCAGAGCGAGGTACGGGAAGTTGGGGTCCTGATGGTTTGTGATTTTTCTCAGCTCCCCCGCGCTGCCACCGGTCTTCTAACTTTGGGGTGGGGCCGGCACGCCCCGACCATCCTGGGAGCCCCAGCAGGTTGGACGGGTTTGGGTTTTTGCTCCTGACTTATTGGCAGAGGATTTCCAGGGAGAGGGGAGGGAGCTGGGTTACACTGCCCCGTCTCAGGGTGGTCCCGGATGCCTGGGGGAGCTAACAAGGCCTCTGGTCGAGCCTCATACCCATGGCGGGGGCCGGGGGGACGGACTGTTCCCCACAATCTGGGCCTGAGCAGGGCTGAACGGAGGCAGAGTTGGGCCATCCCCATAAGGGCATGTGGATACTGCTCTTCTTCACCTCCTCCTCCAGGCTACTGCTGCTGGAATGAGGACGCTTAGTACGCTTAAGCGCTTAGTACAGTGCTCTGCACATAGTAAGCGCTCAATAAATACGATTGATGATGACGCTTCTGGCCACCCTAGAGTGTGGGGCTCTCTTTCCGCTCTGCTCCGGCCTTCCCGGGGCTAGAAGGGGAGATACTCTGGGATCCCCAGCCTTTCCCGGATCCCTCTCCCAACCCCCTCCTCTCCAACTTTCTGGACTTTCTACCAGGACTAACCAGAGCCCTCCCTCCTGGCCCAGCAGGACCCCTCTGCCCAGATGGGCCAGCCCACCGGGCCTGTCCGGATCAGAGGGCAGAGAGCCTGGGTGGCTGGATATTGGGGCTAGTGGGGAAGGGGGGTGCCGTCAGCTTTCCTGGGGTTTTCAGAGATCTGCAGCGGGCATTACCCATGGTCATTGCCCATTGTTTCTCCTTTAGACATCTTGAAGGATTGGCTTGGAGCACGCCTCCGGCCCTGAGGTTGCCGATGATAATAGTAATAGTAATAACAGCAACGGTATTTGTTGAGTGCTTGCTATGTACCAGGCACTGTACTAAGCACTGGATGCAAGCAATTGGGTTGGACACAGTCTCTGTCCCACTTGGAGCTTAGAGTCTCAATCCCCATTTTACAGATGAGGTAACTGAGGCACAGAGAAGTGACGTGACTTGCCCAAGGGCACACAGCAGACAAGTGCTGGAGCCGGGATTAGAACCCAAGACGTTCTAACTCCCAGGCCCGTGCTCTATCCACTACGTCATACTGCTTCAAGACATGGGCGATATGGGGCAGGTTTGAGGGTTCTTGGGGTCTTGGAATCACTTGCTTCCCCCAGAGCCCGGAACAAGGTGGGTATTTGAGGGCAGAAGATTGTCATCATTGCCCTCGTTAGGATTGATTAGGGACAGATTAGGGGCTTCTAAAATAAGATTTGCTGCTCATATACCTGGAAAATGGAGAATAATAGAGGCAAGCAGTGATCCTACAACTGATTTTCTAAACTAACCAGTTAGCCGAACCAAGATTGGCCTTGAGCCGAGTTAGGTTTGGCTATGTCCAGTTGATGGCGGTCGGTTGGTTTAACTCTTGGAGCAACCTTGGCCTCTGCAAGTCTGACTGGCCCTGGTTTGCAGTATCCTGGATTGGCCCTGGGCTGCACTAGCCTGGACCGACCCTAGACTACGGTAGCCCGGACCAGCCTTGGCCTGAGGTAGCCTGGACAGGCCCTGGCCAGCGGTAGCCTCCACCGGCCCTGGCCTGCGGGGGTCCGGACCTGCCCTATCCTGTGATGGGCCTGACCAGGTTGGAAGGCCAAGAGCTGCTGGGGCTGGCATGCCCACTCCGCTCAGTGCCCGTGGCTGGCGAGTGCATGAGGTGGAAGAATCTGGGTTAATAATAATAATAATAATAATGGTATTTGTAAGCACTTACTATGTGCCAAGCACTGTTCTAAGTGCTGGCTGAATACAAGGTGATCAGGTTGTCCCACATGGGGCTCACGGTCTTCATCCCCATTTTACAGATGAGGTAACTGAGGCACAGAAAAGTGAAGTGACTTGCCTAAAGTCACACAGTTGACAATTGGCGGAGCTGGATTTGAACCCATGACCTCTGACTCCAAAGCCTGTGCTTTTTCCACAGAGCCACTAAAGGTCCCTTTTCTGTAAAGTAGAACTCCATCCCCAACAGGGCCAGGTGCACCCACACAGTGGAGTCCCCAGGAAATGATTCCTCTGCTCCCACCATCCAGTTGGGATTCGCCCTGTTGTCCCACTGCCATTCCGGGCTGGGCCCAGTCCTGGATTTTGGGGCTTTGCAGGACTCTAACCTTGGCTGCCTCATTTGGCCCCCTCTGGCCCTTAAGTGCTTACATGTGCAGACACATACATACCACATACACGCACACACCCCTCTCACACTCACACTCATACACAGTTCAGGAGAAGTGGGTTCCAACCTATTGGCCAGACCCTTTGATAGGAAGAGAGCTTCCCAACATCTGGAGACAAGAAGGCCCTGAAATGAGTCCCTGAGGAGGAGGTGCCTCTTTCTTTAGAGATCTAAGCACGGGGATGCTATAATAATAATAATTATGGTACTTGGTAAATGTTTACTCTGTGCCAAGCACTGTTCTAAGCTCTGTGGTAGATATAAAATAATCAGGTTGGACACAGTGCCTATCTCTCATGGGGGACTCAGTCTTAATCTCCATTTTACAGATGAGGTAATAATAATAACAATAATGATGGTATTTGTTAAGCCTGTACTAGAATAATAATAATAATAATAATGACGGCATTTGTTAAGCACTTACTATGTGCCGAGCACTGTTCTAAGCACTGGGGAAGATCCAAGGTAATCAGGTTGTCCCACGTGGTGCTCACAGTCTTAATCCTTAGTCTTAATCACAGTCTTAACTAGAGAAGCAGCATGGCTCAGTGGAAAGAGCACGGGCTTGGGAGTCAGAGGTCATGGGTTCTAATACCGGCTCCGCCACTTGTGAGCTGTGTGACTTTAGGCAAGTCACTTAACTTCTCTGTGCCTCAGTTCTCACATCTGTAAAATGGGGATTAAGACTGTGAGCCCCATGTGGGACAACCTTGATTACCTTGTATCTCCCTGGCGCTTACAGTGCTTGGCACATAGTAAACGCTTAACAAATACCAACATTATTATTAATCCCCATTTTACAGATGAGGTAACTGAATCCCAGAGAAGTGAAGTGACTTGTCCAAAGTCACACAGCTGATCAGTGGCAGAGCTGGGATTAGAACCCACGACCTCTGACTCCCAAGCCCGGGCTCTTTCCACTATGCCACGCTGCTTCTCTGTGTGCTATGTGCCAGACACCATTCTAAGCGCTGGAGTGGATGCAAGCAGATCGGGGTGGACACAGTCCCTGTCCCACATGGAGCTCACAATCTCAATCCCCATTTAACAGAAGAGGTAACTGAGGCCCAGAGAAGTGCTGTGGCTTGCCCAAGGTCACACAGCAGAAATGTGGCAGAGCTGGGGTTAGTCCTTCTGATTCCCAGGCCCTTGCTGTGAGGGTGGACCAGATGAGCATATTACTCCCCTTCTCAAAAATCTCCAGTGGCTACCAATCAATCTGCGCATCAGGCAGAAACTCCTCATCCTGGGCTTAAGGCTGTCCATCACCTCGCCCCCTCCTACCTCACCTCCCTTCTCTCCTTCTCCAGCCCAGCCCGCACCCTCCGCTCCTCACCGTACCTTGTTCTCGCCTGTCCTGCCATCGAACCCCGGCCCACGTCATCCCCCGGGCCTGGAATGCCCTCCCTCTGCCCATCCGCCAAGCTAGCTCTCTTCCTCCCTTCAAGGCCCTGCTGAGAGCTCACCTCCTCCAGGAGGCCTTCCCAGACTGAGTCCCTTCCTTCCTCTCCCCTTTGTCCCACTCTCCATCCCCCCCATCTTACCTCCTTCCCTTCCCCACAGCACCTGTATATATGTATATATGTCTGTCCATATTTATTACTCTATTTATTTTACTTGTACATATCTATTCTATTTATTTTATTTTGTTAGTATGTTTGGTTTTGTTCTCTGTCTCCCCCTTTTAGACTGTGAGCCCACTGTTGGGTAGGGACTGTCTCTATATGTTGCCAATTTGTACGTCCCAAGCGCTTAGTACAGTGCTCTGCACATAGTAAGCGCTCAATAAATACGATTGATGATGATGATGATGATGACTCCTCAGGGTCCCTTCTAGAAGCCAAGCCACTCAGAGAGGTGAGGGAGATGGGCATCAGAGCCAGGCCAAGTGAAGGAAGCTGTGGGAGTGGGGCAGATGGGTGGGGTAAGACCCTGTGGGGTTGGTCAGCTGGCCAACTCAGGCCCTCCCCTTCGGGCTTCTGGCCCAGGCCCCACCCCACCCCAGCCCCACTCCCCGGCCGGTGCCCACAACTGCACGACCTGGCCACTGCTCCTGCTGGCTTCTCTTGTGCCCGGTGCCGCTCTGTGTGAGTATATAGCCGGATGGGTTGCCTCCACTGGGGCCCAGAGACGAGGGAGAGGACGAGCGTGAGAAGATCTACTTTGCCCCCAGGTCCCCATCCCCAGTGGAGCCTATCCCTTAGTTCTCCGTGGCTCCTACTCTGGGGTTAAGAGAGCGAGGCCGAGGGCTCCAGAGTACCCGTTCCTGACCTCCCTGGGGCCTAGTTTAGAGATCGGTTCAGTTTCCAGCTTGCTGAGTTCAGGGCAGATAACAATAATATAATAATAATAGTATTTGGTAAGGACTTACTATGTGCCGGGCACTGTACCAAGTGCTGGGGTGGATACAAGCAAATCGAGTTGGGCACAGTCCCTGTCCCATGTAGGGCTCACATTCTCAATCCTCATTTTACAAGCGAGGTAACTGAGGCAGAGAGAAGTGAAGTGATTTGAACCCCTTTTAGACTGTGAGCCCAATGTTGGGTAGGGACTGTCTCTATATGTTGCCAATTTGTACTTCCCAAGCGCTTAGTACAGTGCTCTGCACATAGTAAGCGCTCAATAAATACGATTGATGATGATGATGTTGATGATGATTTGCCCAGTCACACAGCAGACGAGTGGCGGAGCTGGGATTAGAACCCATGACCTTCTGACTCTGAAGCCTGTGCTGTACCCAATACACCCCGCTGCATCTCTGCTGTCCAACCCGGGGCCGCCCCCTCGGGTGGGGAAAGGGTCCTTCCTGGGTCATTCTGGATCTGAGGGTGCTGGTCGACAAGGTCCGAGTCCCCAAGAGATCCCGTTCTGAACTGGAACCAGAGGTCCACAGGAGCGGGAGGGGATGGGCCTGGTGCTTCCTCCTGATTCTGCGTAGATACAGGGGTTTCAACAACCCCACTCCCACCGACTCTAGCCCTGGAAGCTGCTTTGTCTGTCTCCCCCTTCTAGACTGTGAGCCCATTGTTGGCAACCGTCTCTATCTGTTGCCGATTTGTACTTCCCAAGTGCTTCGTACAGTGCTCGGCACACAGTAAGCGCTCAATACGATTGAATGAAAGGGAGATCATGTCCCCCATCTCTCGGCATGGGGGGAACTGAACTGAGAGAGCCACCTGCCCCGGGTGATTCAGCCTCAGCTGTGGGGTCAGGGCCCAGGGATCACCGATGTCTCAGTGCGGTGGTTTGGCCTCAGGCCAGATCCCAGCTCACTGGCCCGTGGCTGGGATCTGACCATGCCTGAGGACCAGAGAGACAGGCGTGGGTGAGTGAGTGGGCCCGGGGCGAATTGGCCCCACTGCGGTCTCTTTGATGCCCGGCCCAGAGAGCTCTCTCTCCCGCTGCCACCCCCCGTCCCACAGGTCCCCGTTCAGTGCTGACGAGGAATGTGCCCAGACCAGACCGGGCCGGGGGCTTACAGCAAGGGGGTTGGGGTGGAAAGGGGAGGACCAGGCACTGAGGCAAAGATCGGGGGGCAGGGGGAGCAGAGAGGATCCCTGGGCACCACTTCCAGGCTCAGTTTTCACACCGAGATCCCACCCCAACTGAGGGCTTGAGGATTATCTCTTTCCCAAGTGGGGAGCAGTTAGTCAATAGACTGTGAGTCCGTTGTTGGTTGGGAACCGTCTCTTGTACGTTTCTGACTTGTACTTCCCAAGCACTTAGTGCAGTGCTCTGCACTCAGTAGGTGCTCAGTAAATATGATTGAATGAATGAATTTATTTGATTGCTTACTGTGTGCAAAGCACTGTACTAAGTGCTTGGGAGAGTATAATATAACACTAAGCAGACACATTTCCTGTGCACAGCGAGGTTACAGTCTAAAGGGGGAGACATAATTAATATAAATAAATAAATGACAGGCGTGTATATATATATATATATATACACACACACACACACATATATATGTATATATATGTGTGTGCGTATATATACACACACATATATATACATATATATGCACACACACATATATATGTATATATATGTGTGTGCGTATATATACACACACATATATATACTATATATATACATATGTATATATATACGTGTATATATATATACGTATATATATATATATGTGTGTGTATATATATATATATATATATGTACACACACACACTGTGGGACTGGGAAGGGGATGAATAAAGGGAGCCAGTCAGGGTGACACAGAAGGGAGCAGGAGCAGAGGAAAGGAGGGCTTAGTCAAGGAAGGCCTCTTGGAGGAGATGTGCTTTCAATAAGGCTTTGAAGTGGTGGAGAGTCATTATCTCCAGCGTGGCTCGGTGGATAGAGCCCGGGCTTTGGAGTCAGAGGTCATGGGTTCAAATCCTGGCTCCCCACGTGTCAGCTGTGTGACTTTGAGCAAGTCACTTCACTTCTCTGGGCCTCAGTTACCTCATCTGTCAAATGGGGATGAGGACTGTGAGCCCCCCGTGGGACAACCTGATCACCTTGTCTCCTCCCCAGCGCTTAGAACAGTGCTTTGTACACAGTAAACGCTTAACAAATGCCATCATTATTATTATTACCTGTCGGATATGAGGAGGGAGGGCATTCCGGGCCAGAGGCAGGATGTAGGTGTGAGGTCGGCGGTGAGAGAGACGAGACTGAGGTAGCTAGGCGGGAAGCAGGGTCTAAGTTGCCATTTGCAAAAGTCCCTCCGTAGTCAGGGTCCAGATCGAGAGGCGAGGTGAGCCTTCCTGCCAGTAGAGAACGAGGATTTCCAGGTTCGTGAGGGTGGGAGCCTCAGGCCAGATGCAGCAGCCCCCCGACCCAGCGAAGGTTCCATCCCGTGCCCCCGGGTCGCGTTCACAGCCCCCGGCGCCATGCTGCCCGCCACCTCGTTCCCGTTGGACCCGGACGGGACGGTGTTCCGCCTGCGCTTCACCTCCGTGGCCCTCTTGGTCGCCTTCTTCCCCTTCTTCGGCTTCTTCTTCTGCCTCGTCTGGTCCCTGACCTTCCACTTTGAGTACACCGTGGCCACCGACTGTGGGGTAAGCTGGGGCCGAGGCCGAGAGGCCGGGGGCGGCGGCACCAGCCGGCCCAACGGGGTCTCCTCCTCCTCCCCGTACCCGACTCCCCTGACGACGACGCACCCTGCGGCCGGAGAGCCTGGGGGCTTGGGGTGGGGGCGACGGTTTGGGCGGAGGGGGGCCGAGGAGGTGGATCACACGATCTCTGGATTCCATAGTCCTGCAGCACCTCGCCTGTCCACGTCTCCCTCCACCCCCAGCCTGGTCTGGGTCCCTTTCCCAGGCTCCTGAACCTCTTCTCTCCCCGCCCTGACCGACATCCACCACCTTAGCAGATGCCCAACTTCTTTCCCACCAGTTCTTACCATTCCAGGGTGCGTGGAAGCTCCTCCTTTAGGGGACGCCGGGAGCCCCGGTCTGCCATCGCTCCCGTGCACTTTTTCTGTTTGGGCTCAGCCTCCTGGCTTAGCCCCAAGTCACAAAAGATTTCCAGACTGGGACCTGCAGCCTTTGGGAATGGGCATTCCGCGGCCTCCTCCCTGGCTCTGGAAGGACCCTCACCGCCCACCCCAGCAGTGGCACCTCATCCTGGCGGAGGAAGGACAAGTGGAAACTGGAGGCCTGGGATTGGGCTTCCAGAAGCGGGGGAAGGGGTGGAACAAGGATGTCTGGGGATGGGGAGGAGAGCTAGCCATGCTTGGGGAAGGGCCTGAGCGAGGGGTCTTAGCAGGGAAGGGGATCCGTTGGGTCCAGTCCATCTCTTCCCAGAGCTAGGGCATCGAAGCACCCCTGCCCATGGCCAAGTGTCAAGGCTTTTTTGTTTGTTTGTTTCGTTTTATTTTTATTTGTGCCAGGCACTGTACTAAGCACTGGGATAGAGACAAGCTAATCAGGTTGGACACAGTCCAGGTGCCACATGGGGCTCACCATCTTAATCCCCATTTTACAGATGAGATAACTGAGGCACAGAGAGGTGAAGTGACTTACCCAAGGTCACAGAGTAGGCAAATGGTGGAGAAGCCAGGTCCTTCTGACTGCCAGGCCTGTGCTTTATCCATTAGACCGTTCTGCTTCTCTTAAATAATAATGATAATAATGATGGCATTTATTAAGCGCTTACTACGTGCAAAGCACTGTTCTGAGCGCTGGGGAGGTTACAGGGTGATCAGGTTGTCTCATGGGGGGCTCACAGTCTTAAATCCCATTGTACAGATGAGGTAACTGAGGCCCAGAGAAGTGAAGTGACTTGCCCAAAGTCACACCGCTGACAATTGGCAGAGCCGGGATTTGAACCCATGACCTCTGACTCCAAAGCCCGGGCTCTTTCCATTGAGCCACGCTGCTTCTGCTTAAACCAGGTGTCCCGTGTCCCCTCTGGGACCTGGCCTGCTCCAACAAGAACCCTGTCCCCACCACGCTGAAGAAGGCGTCTAGGTGGTGGTTCTGAGGGTTCCCTGATCCAAGAGCAGAAAACCTGGCACTCTTCCCCTCCTCAACTAAAATGAGAAGGAGCATGGCCTAGTGGATAGAGGGCCTGGGTTCTAGTTCCAGTTCCATCCCTTGTCTGTTGTGTGACCTTGGATGAGTCACTTCTGTGTGCCTCAGCTAGAGAAGCAGCGTGGCTCAGTGGAAAGAGCCCGGGCTTGGGAGTCCAGGGGTCATGGGTTCAAATCTCGGCTCCTCCAATTGTCAGCTGTGTGACTTTGGCCAAGTCACTTAACTTCTCTGGGCCTGTTACCTCATCTGTAAAATGGGGATTAAGAATGTGAGCCCCACGCGGGACAACTTGCTCACCTTGTGTCCTCCCCAGCTCTTAGAACAGTGCTTTGCACAGAGTAAGCGCTTAACAAATGCCATCATTATTATTATTATTATCTCATATGTAAAATGGGGACTAATACTGCTACTACTACTACTGCTATTTATTTATTTATTTAATTTATTTGTACATATCTATTCTATTTATTTTATTTTGTTAGTATGTTTGGTTTTGTTCTCTGTCTCCCCCTTTTAGACTGTGAGCCCACTGTTGGGTAGGGACTGTCTCTTTATGTTGCCAATTTGTTCTTCCCAAGCGCTTAGTACAGTGCTCTGCACATAGTAAGCGCTCAATAAATACGATTGATGATGATGATGATGATGCTATTACTACTACTACTAGTGGTGTTTGTTAAGCATTTACTATGTGCCAGGCACTGCACTAAGCGCTGGGGTAGATACAAGCTAATCGAGTTGGACACAATCCAAGTCCCACATAGGGCTCACAGTCTTAATCCCCATTTTAAAAATGAGGTAACTGAGGAACAGAGAAGTGAAGTGACTTGTCCAAGGTCACACAGCAGACAAGCGATGGAGCTGGGACTAGAACCCAGGTCCTTCTGACTCATGTTTTATCAACTAGGACTCTGAGCCCCATGTGGGACACGGACTCTGTCTAACCTGATTGGCTTGTATTCATTCATTCAGTCGTATTTATTGAGCAGTTTCTATATGCAGAGCACTGTACAAAGCGCTTGGGAAGTACAAATCAGCAACATATCTACCCAGCACTTAGTACAATGCTTGGCGCTTGGTAAGTGCTTAACAAATAGCATTCAAAAATAGCACCAAAAACAAAAACGAAAGGTTCACCTCTGCAAGGGATGGCTTTGGACTTCTCGGGACAAGTCCGAAGGGAAGAGAGCGACAAGAGACGAGGGACGAGGACACTGCCGTGGACAGCAGAGGCCTCGACTCTGAGAAACCCCTCTCCCGGCCGTCGCCAGGGCCGGCCCGCTCAGCTGATGATGATGATGATGGTGATGGAGTCTCCCATTGAGAAGCAGCGTGGCTCAGTGGAAGGAGCCCGGGCTTTGGAGTCAGAGATCATGGGTTCAAATCCCGGCTCCTCCAATTGCCAGCTGTGTGACTTTGGGCAAGTCACTTAATAATAATAATAATAATAATAATAATAATGGCATTTATTAAGCGCTTACTATGTGCAAAGCACTGTTCTAAGCGCTGAGGAGGTTACAAGGTGATGAGGTTGTCCCACGTGGGGCTCACAGTCTTAATCCCCATTTTACAGGTGAGGTCACTGAGGCCCAGAGAAGTTAAGTGACTTGCCCAAAGTCACACAGCTGACAAGTGGCGGAGCCGGGATTTGAACCCCTGACCTCTGACTCCAAAGCCCGTGCTCTTTCCACTGAGCCACGGTCTCTGTGCCTCAGTTACCTCATCTGTAAAATGGGGATTAAGACGGTGAGCTCCCCGTGGGACAACCTGATCACCTTGTTACCTCCCCAGCGCTTAGAACAGTGCTTTGCGCATACCAAGCACTTAATAAATGCTATTATTCTTATTTTTGAGGACTGAGACGCCACACGGGGGAATGGAAGATGGCGCTAGGAGCTTGGGCAGCGCCACTCCCACTCTCGTAAAGCCACCGGTCGGGTTCCAGCTGGGGCCCAAGAGCCATGCGTGAGGAGGGGGAGCAGGGGTGCGGCCCAGCGCCCGGGGGATTTTAGCATGCGGGACTTATTTATGGCCGAGGTGACCTCAGCCTAGTGCCAATGCTCTAGCACCATCAACCAGGAGCCAGCTGTTTCGGTGGCTGCTACAGTCTTTCCCACCCATGTTCACCAGCTCTGTTTTGGGACCGTTTTGGGACCTGGTCTAAGCGTAACATCCGAGGTGGTTCTTTGGTCTGATGACGGAGCCCCAGTGCCAAATCCCTTACTTGAAGAGCCAGAACTAAAATCCAGATCTGATTCCCAGAAGCTACATCTTTGCTATTTATTTATTTATTTATTCTATTTATTTATTTATTCTATTTATTTATTTATTTATTTATTTTACTTGTACATTTCTATCCTATTTATTTTATTTTGTTGGTATGTTTGGTTCCGTTCTCTGTCTCCCCCTTTTAGACTGTGAGCCCACTGTTGGGTAGGGACTGTCTCTATGTGTTGCCAATTTGTACTTCCCAAGCGCTTAGTACAGTGCTCTGCACATAGTAAGCGCTCAATAAATACGATTGATTGATTGATTGATTCCTCTGGACCACCAGCGGGGCTACATGTCGGCATGTATGGCCTAGTGGGTAGAGCCCAGGCCTGGGGGTCAGAAGGACCTGGGTTCTAATCCCAGCTCTGCCACAAGTCTGCAGTGTGAATTGGGGCACGTCATTTCACTTCTCTGAGCCTCAGTTACCTCATCTGTAAAATGGGGATTAAGAGAGTGAGCCCCGTGTTGGAAAGAGACTGTGTCCAACCTGATTAGCTTGTATCTATCCGAACACTTAGTATATTCATTCATTCATTCAATCGTATTTCTTGAGCGCTTACTTGTGTGCAGAGCGCTTGGGAAGTACAAGTTGGCAACATATAGTGACGGTCCCTACCCAACAGCGGGCTCACAGTCTAGAAGGGGGAGACAGACAACAGAACAAAACATATTAACAAAATAAAATAAATAGAATAAATATGTACAAATAAAATAGAGTAATAAATACATACAAACATATATACATATATACAGGTGCTGTGGGGAGGGGAAGGACTTCCCAAGCTTGTACTTCCCAAGCGCTTAGTACAGTGCTCTGCACATAGTAAGCGCTCAATAAATACGATTGATTGATTGAAGGAGGTAAGGCCGGGGGATGGGGAGGGGGAGGAGGGGGAGAGGAAGGAGGGGCTCAGTCTGGCACAGAGAAAACACTTAACAGATACTACAATTATTATTATTTTTATTGTTAAAACAGACTCCCCATCCTGAACCTTCCTCTCCCTGGGCCTTCTGTCGGCTGCAGCATCCTGAGCTGGAAACTGAATCCTGATTTCCTAGCAGGAGCCAGAGAGGTGGACCTAGCACATTATTATATTGTTATTCTTATTAATAACAGTAACAACAACAATAATAACATTGGTGGAATTTATTGAGCACTTATTGTGTGCAGAGCACTGTATTATGCACTTGGGAGAGTACAATTCAACAGAGTTACTATAACTCTCCCAAGGGCTTAGCACAGAACAGTACAATACCAGTACAGTAATAATGGTATTTGTTAAATGCTTAGTACAGTGCAGTACAATATGAGTTTGGTAATAATGGTATTTACTATAACTCTCCCAAGTGCTTAGCACAGAACAGTACAATACCAGTACAGTATTAATGGTATTTGTTAAACGCTTAGTACAGTACAATATGAGTTTGGTAATAATGGTATTTAAGTGCTTAGCACAGTATAGTAATAATGGTAAACTGTGTGCCAAACACTATACTAAGATTCATTCATTCATTCAATCGTATTTATTGAGTGCTTACTGTGTGCAGAGCACTGTACTAAGCGCTTGGGAAGTACAAGTTGGCGACATATAGAGATGGTCCCTGCCCAACAGTGGGCTCACAGTCTAGATGAGGGAGACAGAAAACAAAACAAAACATGTGGACAGGTGTCAAGTCATCAGAATAAATAGAATTAAAGCTAAATGCACATCGTTAACAAGATCTGGGGTAGATACGAAATGATCAGGTTGGGCTCTGACTTTGAGCGCTTATGCGGCTTGGGGACTAAGTAGGAGTGAGGACAGGTATTGAATCCCCATTTTAGAGATGAGAAAAGTAAGGCACGGAGAAGTGAAGTGACTTACCCGAGGTCACCTAGGCAAGTGGTAGAGCTGGGCTAAGAATCCAGGACTCCTGACTCTTAGGCCCAGGCTCTTTCCACTAGGCCATGCTGCTTTTCATTCATTCACTCTTTTATTGAGTGCTTACTGTGTGCAGAACACTGTACTAAGCGCTTGGGATGAGACTCAAAGGCTGGAGAAGAGATCAGCTGGGGGAGGGTTTTCCTGTGCCCATCCATTTATCCATGGATGGATGTTTTAGACTGTGAGCCCACTGTTGGGTAGGGACCGTCTCTATATGTTGCCAACTTGTACTTCCCAAGCGCTTAGTACAGTGCTCTGCACACAGTAAGCGCTCAATAAATACGATTGATGATGATGATGTTTTCATGTGCCTATTTGAGAGAGAAAGAGTGTGTGTGGGGGGGTGGGCCTGTCTTCCCCCTCAATCTCTTAACCTCTTGAAGGCAGGAATTGGATCTCTTCTCCAGAGCCCAAATATAGCGTGTGTTTGTGAATTATCTCCTGTCTCCTCTTCAGATTTCCAGCCACTAAAAGCTCAGTGAGGGGCAGGTATGTGAGTGTCCTCGTCCTGTCTCCCCCTCCTGTCAGCCCCTGCAGGGCTCCATCGATCCTTACTGACTGGGGGGGGGGGGGGGGGAAACTGAGGCACCAAGATGAGATGTGACCATCCAAGCTGGAGCTGGGGTCCTGCCCCTCGGGCCCCCTCTTCACCCTGCCTCTTCCTTGTCCCCCAGGTGCCCAACTATTTGCCGTCGGTGAGTTCGGCCATCGGGGGTGAAGTTCCCCAGCGGTACGTCTGGCGGCTGTGCATCGGCCTGCACTCGGCGCCCCGCTTCATGGTGGCCCTCGCCTACTGGAACCACTACCACAGCCGCCCGTCCCCCTGCCTCGGCTGGGCCCAGCTCTGCCACCTCAACTTCGGCCTCAACGTGCTGGAAAACTTGGCCCTGCTCATGCTCACCTACGTCTCGTCCTCCGAGGATTTCGGTGCGTGGCTGTGGGGTACTGGCCGAGTGAGAGCAGGGAGGACCAGAGGTGCCAACTTGGCGAATTTGTGCCTGGGGCACAGAGAGAGCGGGGACCTGAGGGGCAGAGGAGGACCCAGAGGGGACAGTCCTCAGAGAGCTCAGAGATCAGAAAGCCATCAGCTTGGGTCTTTTCACCTGTAATAATGGTAGTATTTGTTGGATGTGTACTCTGTGCCAAGCAGTGCTTGGCATTCATTCATTCATTCAATCGTATTTATTGAGCGCTTACTGTGTGCAGAGCACTGTACTGAGCACTTGGGAAGTCCAAGTTGGCAACATATAGAGACGGTCCCTACCCACCAGTGGGCTCACAGTCTAGAAGTTGAAATTACCGATGAGCTATCACTGGCTCTGAAAACCCTTACAAAAGCTGGTCCTTGCTATAATAGCTGTGGTAAGACGCTTACTACACGCCAAGCACTGTACTCAGCACTAGGGTAGAGGAGCGGAGGGTGCGGGCTGAGCTGTAGAGGGAGAGACGGGAGGTGAGGTAGGAGGGGGCGAGGGGATGGACAGCCTGGAAGCCGAGAGTGAGGAGTTTTTGCTTGAAGAGGGATCTGAAGAGGGAGGGCAAGAGACAGGACGTGAGTGAGAGGTTGGGAGTGGGATAGATGGGACTGTGGTAAAGTGAGTAGGTTGGAACCAGAGAAGTGAAGTGTACAGGCTGGATTATGGTGGGAGAGCAGCAAGCCCAGGTAAGAGGGTGAAAGGTGATTGAGGGCTTTGAAACGCTCACGAATGCATGGACAAACTCTTTTTGCCGCTACGCCTAGGTTGTAGCACGCCGGATCATATATGAGAGGTCATATTAGGTTAATCAGGCAGCTGTAAATTTTTAAATATAATAATAATGATGGCATTTGTTAAGTGCTTACTATGTGCAAAGCACTGTTCTAAGCGCTGGGGCGGATATAAGGTGATCAGCTTGTCCCACGTAGGGCTCACAGTCTTAAACCCCCATTTTACAGATGAAGGAACTGAGGCCCAGAGAAGTTAAGTGACTTGCCCAAAGTCACACAGTCGACAATTGGTGGAGCCGGGATTTGAACCCATGACCTGTGACTCCCAAGCCCGGGCTCTTTCCACTGAGCCACGCTGCTTCTCTAATATGAGCAACTAGCGGTCCAGCTAATTGAGAAGTTTCCCCATCTCTGGTTGGGTAACAATGCTCGGGAGATTTTGCACTCAATCCTTCAGGGGACAAAGTCTCCCTACACAATTACACTAGGAAAGTGACCCTGACAGGTAAATTAATCTTAACTGCTGCTAGCAGCACTAGTAATAGTAATAATAATAGTGATATTTGCTAATTGTTTACTATGTGCCAGGCATTCTACTGAGCACTGGTATAAATACATGATAATATTAATATTAATAATAATAATAATAATAATGGCATTTGTTAAGCACTTACTATGTGCCAAGCACTGTTCTAAGCACTGAGGGGGGATACAAGGTAATTAGGTTGTTCCACATGGGGCTCACAGTCTTAATCCCCATTTTACAGATGAGGGAACTAAGGCCCAGAGAAGTGAAGTGACTTGCCCAAAGTCACACTGCTGACAAGTGGCGGAGCTGGGATTAGAACCCATGACCTCTGACTCCCAAGCCCGGGATCTTTCCACTGAGCCACGCTGATAATTAGGTTGGACATAATTCCTGTCCTGCATGGGACACACACTAAGCTCCAAATGGGACATGGACTGTGTCCAACCTGATTAGCTTGGATTTACCCCAGTGTTTAACTCAGCACTTAGTACAGTCCCTGGCCCACATTAGGCGCTTAAATACTACAATCATTATTACTATTAGAGTGTATGGCAGATAGTAATCACTTAACAAATATCAAAAACTATAATCAATCTAACCAAGTGGTAGGAGAATTTCAAGATACCCAGCGTTTAAGCTGGTTTTAAAAAATCAGGAGTAAACTCAGGATAGCAGAGTCGTTTGAAAACAACGGTTTGCAGAACATTATCAGAAAAGCATCACAATTACAGGTAAGGAGAATAAGAATCAGAAACAAGCCACTCTACCTTCGAAGAGTTTTCAATCGCCACGAAGTAAGCACTTAATAAATGACATCCTTATTATTATTATTAATAATAATAATAATAATAAACCCTGGGGTAGGTACAGGATGATGATGATGGCATTTATTAAGCACTTACTGTGTTACTGTGTGCAAAGCACTGTTCTAAGCGCTGGGGAGGTTACAAGGTGATCAGGTTGTCCCACGGGGGGCTCACAGTCTTAATCCCCATTGTACAGATGAGGTAACTGAGGCACAGAGAAGTTAAGTGACTTGCCCAAAGTCACACAGCTAAGTGGCAGAGCCGGGATTTGAACCCATGACCTCTGACTCCAAAGCCCTTGCTCTTTCCACTGAGCCACACTGCTTCTCGGGCGGACACGGTCCCTGTCCCTCGTTGGGCTCCCAGTCTTAGTAGGAGGGAGAACAGTTATTAAAGCCCCATTTTATGGATGAGATAGCTGAGTCACAGCGAAGTTAAGTGACTTGCCCAGGGTCACCCAAGAGGCAAGTGGCAGAGCTGGGATTAGAACCCAGGTCCTCTGGCTTCCGTGCTCGGGATCTTTGCGCTAGATCCCGATTGGAAACTCTCAGGTCTTGTCAGAGACTTGGGAAGGGCCTGTGTGGTAGTCCAGATCTGAGAGTCCTGCGGGTGACCTGCCATCTGTCGAGCCCTGGGGCCCTGCTTCGTAGGGCTGGAGCCCTTTTAACAGTCCCTAGAAAGCTGATTTTGGCCTTCTGAGGACAAATCGCCAGGAGTCCTGGGACTCCCAGTCCTGTTCGGACAAGACCTTTCCTCCCCCAGCCGGCTGGGTGAGGGCTCAGGGAATTTTAGGGTGCTGGGGAGGGGCGGGGAACGGGCCCGGGCGGACCCCCCCTCCTATCCCTACAGCCATCCATGAGAATGCCTTCATTACCTTCATCGCGGCCGCCCTGAGCCACATGCTGCTCACCTGCATCCTGTGGCGGCTGACGAAGAAACACACAGTAAGTGTGGAGGTACAGTCACCATCTTCTATCTTTGGGTTATGGGGGGCTGGCCGGGAGGTGCACGGGGTAGGGAGGCGTTCAGGGGGCTGGGGGACTGTTGGTCAGGAACCCCTGCGGTCATGGGAACTTGGTTTGGGCCCCTCTTGGGGAGCCAGTGGGAGTCTGTACCAGTTGGTCCTGGGGGTCGGATGCCCCTTTCCGGAGTGGGACTGGTGTCCGGGCCAATGCTTGTTAAAGGTGTATGTTGGGGAGGGGCGGGGGATGTCTACCAAGGCTCACGGGGTGGGCGGTCTGAGCGTCTGGACTGAATTATGGGTGGGTAGGAGGGATCTGCTTGGAGGGAAGGTCATGATAATCAAATGCTCCCGGCCAGCAGAACCCCTCGCAGGTAGAATCCTGAGGCGGACTGAGCCAGGGCCCAGCGGGTGGGCCCGGCCGGACCTCGGCCACTTGAAGAGGCTGGGGTCACTGGGATGGGGTGGGCGGCCCAGACCGAGCTCAGGACAGACCCAGCTCCCTGGGGACCCCTTCTCACTTGCAGGAAGAAATTGGGTGGAGATGGGCAGGCTTGGGTGGACCCCGGAAAGGGACAGCTCCCTCATAAAGGAATAACTGGCCACCCCCTCCCTTAGAACCAGGTGGGCCTTATCGGGGTGCAGGACAGTGAGGGGACGGGCAGGGGCGGGGGCTTCAGTAAGCCCAAGGGAGACCCCTGTACACACCAGTGCCCAGCCCCAGCCCCTCCCTCCCAGACTTCCACCTCTCCCAGAACCTACTCCTCCTGGGTTGGGGAGGGTTGTGGGGGAAGGGGGAGTGGGCTTCAGACCTTGGGGACCCCCATACCGAAGGTCCCAAGGGACAGGGGAGACTGGAGCTTCTGTCTGCTCCTCTCCTTCCCATCCTTCTCTCCAGTCGCCTCCCTTTGCCACTCTCCAACCCTTCTTCTTGGAAGCGGGAAGCAGCATGGCCTATTGGATAGAGCCCGGGCCTGGGAATCAGAAGGACCTGGATTCTAATTCTGGCTCCACCACTTGTCTGCTGTGTGACCTTGGGCAAGTCACTTAACTTCTCTGTGACTCAGTTACCTCATCTGTAAAGCGGGGATTAAGACTGTGAGCCTCATGTGGGACATGAACTTTGTCCGACCTGATTATTATTATATAATTATAATAATAATAATAATGGGATTGGTCAAGCAGTTACTATATGCCAAGCACTGTTCTAAGCGCTGGGATAGAAACAAGGTAATCAGGTTGTCCCACGTGGGGCTCCCAGCCTTAATCCCCATTTTACAGAAGAGGCAACTGAGGCTCAAAGAAGTTAAGTGGCTTGTCCAAGGTCACACAGCACACAAGTGGTGGAGCCTGGATTAGAACCCACCTCTTCTGACTCCCAACCCCGTACTCTTGCCACTAGGCCACACTGCTTTTCTTTACCTGTATCTCCGGCCAAGTGGCATCTCGGTGCCTCAGTTCCCTCATCTGGAAAATGTGAATTAAAGACTGTGAGCCCCATGTGGGACAGGGACTGTGTCCAACCTGATTATCTGGTATCTACCCCAGTGCTTAGAACAGTGCCTGGCACATAGTAAGTGCTTGACAAATACCATAATTATTACTATGATTATTATTTATTTACCTATCCCAGCTCTTAGTATATGCCTGGCACGTAGTAACCGCTTAGTGGAAAGAGCACCGGCTTGGGAGTCTGAGGTTGTGGGTTCTAATGCCGGTTCTGCCACCTATCAATTGTGTGACTTTGAGCAAGTCACTTAATAATAATAATAATAATGGTATTTGTTAAGCACTTACTATGTGCCCAGCACTGTTCTAAGTACTGAATAATGATAGTAATTAAGTGCTTACTATGTGCCAAGCACTGTTCTAAGCACTGAATAATGATGGTATTTGTTAAACGTTTACTACGTGCCAAGTACTGTTCTAAGCGCTGGGGTAGATACAAGGTAATCAGGTTGTCCCACTTGGGGCTCACCGGCTTCATCCCCATTTTCTCTGGGCCTCAGTTACCTCATCTGTAAAATGGGGATTTAATGATTGAATGAATGACAACCTGCTTACCTTGTATCTCCCTCAGCGCTTAGAACAGTGCTTGGCACATAGTAAGCACTTGACAAATGCCATCACTATTAGTAACAAATGCCTCTTTTTCTGCGGAGGGGGGAGACGGGTTGGAGTGGGGTGGGGCGGGGGCAATTTCAGGCGGGGACGCCAGGGGGCGGCAGCGGCCTGTCATTCATTCATCCAGTCATTCATTCAGTCGTATTTATTGAGCGCTTACTGTGTGCAGAGCACTGTACTAAGCGCTTGGAAAGTACAATTTGGCAACAAATAGAGACAATCCCTACCCAACAATGGGCTCACAGTCTAGAAGCAATGTGGCTCGGTGGAAAGAGCACAGGCTTCGGAGTCAGAGGTCATGGGTTCATTCATTCATTCACTCAATCGTATTTATTGAGCGCTTACTATGTGCAGAGCACTGTACTAAGCGTTTGGAAAGTACAATTCAGCAACAGATAGAGACAATCCCTACCCAACAACGGGATCCATTCAGTCATTCATTCAATCGTATTTATTGAGCGCTTACTGTGTGCAGAGCACTGTACTCAGCGCTTGGGAGGTACAATTCAGCAACAAGTCCCTGCCCAACAATGGGCTCACAGTTTAGAAGGGGGGAGACAGCAAAACAAAACAGACAGGCTGTCCAGATCTGGTCCTGCCCGAGCCCCCCAGGGGTGGGTGGGGAAGGGGTAGACCGGGGAGGGGGCGCCGAGAAACGGCCCCCCAGAGTGGGGTGAGGCTCCTCGTGTAGGCATCGCCCCAAGCTGGACCCTGCCCTGGCTGGCCAAGGGGAGGGAAAGAGAGGGAAGGACGAGGCCCAGACAATTCTGGCTGCCCCCTCCCTAGTGGGGCCGCCGGGAGGGCCCAGGCTGTTGTCGGGAGGAGGCCACCCATCCCTGTGCCCCCATGGCTAGTACCAGGGCCTGGGGGCTTCCTGGCCGAACCCATGTGCCTCCCGGGCTTCATTCCCCACTGCCCTCCCTGCCCCTCCCTGCGCTCGGGCAGCCCATTGCAGAAGCCGTTACATCAGAGTAGAGGACCAGCCGGCTAGCCGACCCAAAGGGGACCAGTGACCCAGAGCTGCAGCTCCTAGCCGGCTCTCATTTCCACCGGAGAGGCCGCCCACCCCCTCAAGCTGGGGGAGCTCAGAGCCCCTCTATAAAGTCAGACTGAGTTAGCGCAAAACCCTCCTCTCCGCCCTTGCCCTCTCCAACCCCTTTCCTCGTTCCCCAAACCCCTCGCCCCATGGCATCCCCAACTCCCCCCTCACTCCGAATTGAATTCGAGCCCTCCCCGTCCCCCAGCCCCACTTCTCTTTAAGACCCATTAGGAGGGACTGAGGTTAGACTCCGGGAAGAACTTCCTGGGGCTCACACCCCTGACTCTTTGCCTGAAGGTCGGGCAGAGGCCCAGTCCCTATCCTGGGTACCACCACAGAGGGAGTGGTAGGGACCCCTGAGTCCTGCCTCTGGGCAGCAGATACCAAGGGGGTGGTGGGGTGGGGAATGGGAGCACTGGGGGTAGAAGGCCGCCTGCCAGGCGGTCTCCCATTTCACCCCAGGCCAGGGCGAGGACCCGGCCAACTGAGTGGGGTGAGATGGGGGCGCGGGGGGTGGGGAGGGGAGAAGAGCCAGTTTCCGAGGGACAGGAAGGAACCCCCGAGAGGGGGGGTGGCGGCGGCGGGATGTGGCAGCTCTAACGGCCCAGAGCCGCCCCGCCCCAACTAACCCTGCTGTGGTTTCCTCCTTCCCGGAGCAGAGGGAGGATCTAGCTGGGGCACTCCGGCCTTAGGGGGAGCCCAGCATGGCAGCCAGGGCAAGATTTCCCCACCACAGGGCGGTTGTGAGGGAGCCGGCTGTCTCTGGGAAGTTGCAGCAGAGAAGGTTCTGCCTCCCCCCTCGGGTGGAGCCAGCAGGGGCGGGAAACCGGAGGGTCCGGATTCGGGGGCCACTGGGCTGCTACGATCCCTGCTAAGGCTTTCGGGGGAGCCTGGTCTGAGCCCCGAACATCTCCGCTTCCTGGAAGGGACAGTCCATTTTGGGCCCCCCGGGGAGGGATCCCTGTCTTAGTCCCGTAGGCCTGGGGTTGGCTTGGTTTGGCTGCCCTGGTCTTTGACCTGCTGGGACCCTCAAAACTACCAGATGTGGATGTGGTCCCTCGGAGATAGTCTCTGGGCCAGGCCACTGAGAACCTGATCTGAGATGTAGCTCAGGGTCTCCTGCTTCTGAAACGGGAGAGTTGGGGAGTAAGGGTGGCGGACTGGGCAGGGAGAGAGGAGCTGGACCAAGATGCATGGGAGAGGAGGTAGGGGTGACGTTCAGCAGCCCCGCCAACCTTCTGCATCTCCAGGAGCGCAAGTCGTACAGCTGGAAGCAGCGGCTCTTCGTTATCAACTTTGTCTCTTTCTTCGTGGCCTTGGGCGTCTACTTCCGGCACAACATGTACTGTGAGGCGGGAGGTGAGGCTGAGGAGGGGCAGGGGGGTGTGGTGGAGACCATCGTGGTGCTTGGGAAGGGGGGTGTGGGGGGTCAACGTGGTGTCGGCCCCCGCCTCACCACACCCCGGGACCCATCTCCCCACCAGTGTACACCATCTTCGCCCTCCTGGAGTACATGGTGGTGCTGTCCAACATGGCTTTCCACATGACCGCCTGGTGGGATTTCGGCAACAAAGAACTCCTCATTTCCTCACAGCCTGAGGAAAAGCGCTTCTGACCTCCCCAATCTGGGGGTGTGAGGTGGGGAGCAGCCAGAGGGAACAGACCCATTTAGTCTGGGCCCTCGCACCCTCACATCTTCACCCTTGGCTAACTGCAGGGTGGGGCAGAGTGGGGAGAGCTACCCCCGCCCCCCCCACCCCCACCCCCAACCAAGGATAAACACTTCAGCAGATCCTGTTCTCCAGACAGGGATAGACCGGCCCGGTCTGAGTTTGGAAGGCGGGATGGACGGGGACCCCCCCCCCGCCCCGAGCTGGTCCTCCCCTTCGCCAAAAGCCTCCTCGATGGCTCCTCCCTGGACACAGGCCTCATCCAATTGCTCCACACCTGACCCCATTTCTCAGCTCTGCCTCAATCTCTCATCCGGGATCTCACGATCTCACCATCTCACCAAACCCTGTCAGCTGGGGAACACGGCCCTAGAACCAGGGTGGGGGTGTCCTCCTCCCAGCCATGGGGTCGGGTCTCCCCAACTCTTGGTGGGTACAGAGGGTCTGGTGCATCCACCCGCCACCCTGTCCATCACTGCCTGTCCCCTGCACCTCGCCAGTCGTCAGCCCTTCAGCCGTCTCATTTTGGCTTTGACACCCCAAGAGAGGTCAAGGGATAGTCTGTCCCAACTCTCCGCTGCTGGTTGTACATTTTCTTGGCTTCAATAAAAAAATAAATATTTTTTACCAACCCTCTGGCCCCTGGCTCTGTGACACTAGGAAGGATTTCTACCCCACCCCCACCCCCCCACCCCTTCCCAGTCTGACCCCTGGCCTGGGATCTTTCTGCTCCAGGATGAGAAGAGGGTAATGGGGGGAACCCATTTTGTGGGGTTCACACCAGTACAATGAGGGAGAGCTAAATCAGGTTTGGGCTTGCCCCATTTTGGCCAGACCTGAGTGAAGTAAGTGCTTGGCTTGTCTGGTGGCCATCTCATCTATTCCCTTGCTTCCACCCAACCCAACTGGGGCAGCTATGGGCTCATCCTCAGGGGACACTGGCCTTCCTCAATCTTCCCAGTTCCTGGTTCTCACGCTGACAAGAGGTTCTTTTTTGGGCCTAGTCTAAGTCCTTCCTGCTGCAGCTTAAGCCCATTTCCTCTTTCTGCTCTGAAGAACATGGAGGCCCTAGTCCTTTTGCCTTTAACAGCAAACCCCCTGCTCCTCTCCCCAGGAGTGGGGAATCCCTCAAAATCGGGTCTCTCTAGAGCCATGACATTTCAATTCCTGATCTTTTGCCAACCACTTTCCTGGGGAGCATGAAACATAAAAGTCTGGGCAGGGTGGGCTGGCTTCAGGCTGGGGACTAGGAGCGAGCGGGCCGAGCACAACCTCGAGGATTAGCTGGTTGGTGTCTGGGAGCACCGGCTCCATCTCCTCATTGCCCTCTTTCCTCTCCGTCCAGCCCGAGGTACGAGTTGGGGGTGGATGTCAGGAGTGAAGGTGCCTGGGTCTTCACTGGATCTGACCTGAGGATTTTCCTTTTTTTTACGGTATTTGTTCCATGTTTGCTAGTCGGGTTGGACAGAGTCCATGTCCCATGAAGGGCTCACAGTCTTAATCCCCATTTTACAGATGAGGTAACTGAGGCACAGAGGAATGAAAAGACTGGCAAGGCCACACAGGAAACGTGGCAGAGCTGGGATTGGAACCCAGGTCCTTTGACTCCTGAACTCCTTGTGAGCAGGGAATATGTCTGTTTATTGTTGTACTGTACTCTCCCAAGCGCTTAATACAGTGCTCTGCACACAGTAAGCCCTCAATAAATGACTGACTGACATTTGGTCACAGTGTTTGACGCATAGTTAACGCTCAACAAATACCCACTCTGACCTGTGGAAGAAGCGACAGACCCACTCACAATGAAGTTGTGAGGGGCTGGACCTGGCTCCCTCCATCCCAACAACAGAAAATGGGCTCCTGGGGAAGGCAGGGGGAGGGGGCTATGGGGTCTGGAGTCCCAGACAACCCGACAGGGGCAGGACTGGTCCTTGGGCCACCCTGTTTGTTTTTTTTTTGAACGGTATTTGTTAAGCACTTACTGTGTACCAGACACTGTTCTAAGTGCTGGGATAGATATAAAGTAATCAGGTTGGACACAGTCCATGTCCCTCATGGGGCTCACAATCTTAATCCCCAAATTACAGATGAGGTAACTGAGGCACAGAGAAGCTAAGTGAGTTGCCCGAGGTCACACAGCAGACAAGTGGTGGAGCTGGGGCTAGAACCCAGGTCCTTCTGACTTCCAGGCCTGCGCCGTAGCCACTAGGCCTCGCCGCTACTCTGCCGTCCCTGCTCCCTCACCCCTCCTCCATCCTCAGCCGTCTGGGATCCCGCCCCATGGAGCTGCAGAGACAAGGGTCTGGCCAGGTTGGATACTGGTTTATTGATGTAGCCGAGGTGTGGGGGCTGGTTTCCCCCTACCCTCTCTGCTTTGCCAAGCGGAGGCTCTCAGGGAGCTGGGGCGAGGCGGGGAGGGAGACTTCTGCGAGGGGGAAGGGGGGAGGCAACATGCGCCCCTTTCCCCTCCCGCCCTCTTCTCAGGATCCTGGTCTGCTCCTCAGGTCCCAGGCCTCTGGGGTGCCGGGAGCCAAATGCCGGGAGCAGCTGAGCTGGCTGCGGGATGCAGGGAGCCCAAGTGGGACACTCCCTGGGTTAGTGGGTGAGCTGGTGAGCTGGAGTCTCGGCTGGAAGGGGAGGCAAATGGCCTTCCTCAGAGGGGGCGGCTGGGGAGGGGGCTGCGGCTGCTGCTGCTGCTGCTGCTGCTGGTGGTGGTGGTCTCAGGGGGCCTCAGAGAAATTCCTTTTCCGCTCCCCACTGGCCTCCTGACCTTAGGGAAGGAGAGTCCCACAGGAAGCAGGGAAGGAGGAAGGAGGGTGGGGGCTGCACAGAACCCCCTCCCCTGGGATGGACTGTATCGCTTCCCACCCCGGGGCACCGAGAGAGAGGGGCAGGAGGGGGCCCAGCTAGGGAGGGGTGAGGCTGTGGAGGCTCCTGCCGTCCCCCTCCGTCCCGTTCCCAGAAAGCCCCCACCCTTCCACTCTCTGGGAGCTTGGTGTCTGAAGCTCAACAGGATGGTCAGCAGGGGGGTAGGGGGGCAGGGGGCGGCGGGAGGGGGGGCAGATGGGACCGTGAGCCTGGCGGGTCGTGCCCCGCTCCCCCAGAGCCGGTCACAAGAGGAAGCAGGAGCGGCCCCGCTTGACGGGGGTGGGGTTGAGCACAGCCCGGACGGCCTCGGCGAACACCTCCTTGATGCCCTCCTGCTGCAGGGCCGAGCACTCGAGGTACTTGACGGCGTGGATCTGCTTGCACAGTGCCAGACCCTGCTGGGGGGTGATCGGCAGCTGGCTCTGCTCCTTGAGCTTCTTGAGGGTGTCGGGGTGAGCCCGCAGGTCCTTCTTGGTGCCCACCAGCAGGATGGGCACATCGGGGCAGTGGTGGCACACCTCCGGGTACCACTTGTGCTTGACGTTCTCATAGGACGGGGGGCTGGCGATGGAGAAGCAGATGACGAAGACGTTGGTCTGCGGGTAGGAGAGGGTGCGCAGGCGGTCGTATTCCTCCTGGCCGGCCGTGTCCCACAGGTTCAGGTTGACGGTGCGGCCGTCCACGGTGCTCTGCGCGCTGTAGTTGTCGAAGACCGTGGGGATGTACTCCTTGGGGAAGGCGTTGGTCGTGTAGCAGATGAGGAGGCAGGTCTTCCCCACGGCCCCGTCGCCCACCACCACGCACTTGATGCTCTGCATCGTCCCGCCCCGGCCCCCCCCGGCCGGCCCCCGGGGGGCCCAGACGCCCCCCTCCGTCCCGCCGGCCCCCGTCCCGCTACGGCGACCTGCGGAGGGACAGAGAGAGACGGGGTCAGGCCGGGACCTCCCGCGACCGACGAGCCGCGTGGGCAGCGGTGCGGCCTAGCGGATAGAGCACGAGCCTGGGAGTCCGAGGACCTGGGTTCTAATGCCGGCTCTGCCGTTCGGCTCCTGTGTCACCTCGGGCAAGTCACTTCATTTCTCTGGGCCTCGGTTACCTCATCGGTGAAACAAGGATTAAGACTGTGAGCCCCACGTGGGACACGGATTGGGTCCAACTTGATTAGCTTGCAGTCAGTAAGTCGATCGTATTTACTGAGTGCTTCCCGTGTGCAGAGCACTGTACTACGTGCTTGGGAGAGTACGATAGAACAACACAACTAACCACTTCTCTGCCCACAAAGAGCTTACAGTCTAGCAAGCTCGTCCTCTAGACTGTAAGCTCGTTTTGGGCTGGGAAGGTATCTACTAACTCTGTTGTATTGTACTCTCCCGCCAAGCAGTTAGTGCATTGCTCTGCACTTAGTAAGTGCCCGATAAATACCATCGATTGATTGATAGAGAAGAATTCATTCAATCATATTTATTATGCGCTTACTGTGTGCAGAGCACTGTACTAAGCGCTTGGGAAGTAAAGTTGGCAACATATAGAGACGGTCCCTACCCAACAATGGGCTCACAGTCTAGAAGGGGAAAAAAGAACCTACCCTCTTGTATCTTCCCCGGTGCTTAGTACAGTGCTGCCTCTGGTGCGAGGGGACGTGGCCGGGGAGGGGGTAGCACGGCTCGGTGGCAAGAGGGTGGAACGTGGGAACCAGGAGACCCAGTTTGAGTCCCAGCTCCCCCACTGGCCTGCTGAGAGACTTTGGACCGGCCACTGAATCTCCCTGGGCCGCAGTGTCCTCATCTGCGCAATGGGGATGAGAAAGATGGTGGGCCTCGGCATGTGAGATCGGGACCCAGCTCATATCCTTGCATCCGCAGTGCTTAGCCCAGAGCAAGTGCTTAGTAAATGCCTCGGTTATCACCGTGAAGGCCACACTCAGAACCTGTGAGCCAGAACCTTGAATCCTAAATGGACCCCGGCCACTGGGGTGACGCTCTGCCCCCTCCGGCTCCCTCCCCAGCCAGGGAGTCCTGACCCGCCCCCCACCTCAGGTCAACCCTTAGGTCTATAGGAGAGGAGCCATCCGACCCCGAGGCCTCGGCCTGCCCGCCGGGACTCCCGCCCGCATCGTCCCTCTGTCCCCCACGGACTGAAGGGAAGTGTGGAGGTGGAGCAGCTTTTGGGGTTCTTCCCCCTCCCACATCGCTGGAACATTCCGATGTTGAGCTCGACGTGGGGCCGGAGCCCAGTCCACCTGGGAGGATGGGGGAGGGAGGGTGGCAGCAACAGATTCCGTTATGACGAGGAAGGGGGAAACCCCCGGGGCAGGCCTGCTTCTTTCTCTTCCTTCCCCCCACCCCGGGCAATCTGGGAAAGGAGTAACTGGGCAGCAAGAAGTTCTGGTTCCGTCCCTCCCCTCCAGAACCCCTCCCCCAGGAGCCAGAGGGGAGCCTGCCGGAAGCACTGGGGCCAGGAGATTATTTATACCTCCGCCTGGACCCTGGGGACCTCCCCCCACTGGCCACTTCCTCCCGGGGCGGCAGGGGACCTCGTATGTGGGGGCGGGCAGCTCCCATTGTTTCCCGCCACCCCCCGCAAGCCTCTCCCCATCGAGAGAATCCGGAACCCGGGGTCAGCCGGCCAATCTAGAACCCGGCCCACAGCCCATCACCCTTCCAACCTTCCCCTCCCTGCGTCATTCCCTAGTCTTGAACTCACAGAAACTCCCATAAGCCCCACCCTGTGCTCATCAGTTAATAATAATAATAATAATGATGGCATTTATTAAGCACTTACTATGTGCAAAGCACTGTTCTAAGCGCTGGGGGGGATACAAGGTGATCAGGATGTCCCACGGGAGGCCGGGGGGGCTCACAATCTTAATCCCCATTTTCCAGATGAGGTAACAGTTGTTCTCGGGCCTCCTCCTAGGGGCTTCAGGAGAGTCCAGAACCCTTCCAGTCGGGAGCCCTGACTAAGTCCTGGCCCCCTGCGTCAATCGATCGATCAATCAATCGTATTTATTGAGCGCTTACTGTGTGCAGAGCACTGTACTAAGCGCTTGGGAAGTACAAGTTGGCAACATATAGAGACAGTCCCGACCCAACAGTGGGATCCGGACCAGAGGAGGTGGGGGTTCGGTCTAGGAGGGAGGGAGGGGAGGAGGGAGTCTCGACTTCCAGGAAGGCCCATGGAGGTTAAAGGGGAGCCAGGGCCTGGGCCCATTTCATCTCCGGCTCTATTCTGGGACTCTCCTTTTCCTCTAACTTCCTCTTCCCCAGCCGGCCTTCCCCTTTCCCCCAAAGGGGAATGCGTTATTCAGGGCAGCCCCTCTGGTAATTCCCAGGGATCGATCTGCATATTCAATTGAAGAGATCTCGCTTGCTTGAGTCTTTAGGACCAACTGGAAGGCAGAGATGGGGCTGCGGGACAGGAAGGACCAAGAGGGGCAGGGGCGGAGTTGGACACCGGCAGAAATGCAGAGGTAGATAGTGCCAGACCAGGTCCAGTCTGCTCAGGGAGAATCTTTCTCCAGGTTAGGTGGGGGAAGGGGCTAGACCTAGCAGCAGAGAGAGGGAGGGAGTGTGCGTGTGTGAGTGGACCCACATATGGGGACTTTGGGCGGAGGGGGTGGGGGTAAGAGGAGAAGGGGAAAGAGCTGATTTTACACTGGGGTTGACGGTTAGTGCAAGGGAAGTGTCCTAATACCAGCAGAGGTCCAGAGAGCCGGTGGGGGAGGGTGGCGGGGAGAGGGAGGGGAAGGAGGCAGAGTCAGGCTGGGGGCCTGGGTCTCCGGGGAGGTTGCGGTTATGAGCCTGGACGGTGAAGAAAGGCAGCACCTGGGGGTCCCAACTGCAGCAAGACAGCCCAGGCCCCTGAGTTCTCCTCCCAACAGCACCCTGGAAAACCCCTTCTCTCTCATCATCCCCTGTAACGGTATTTATCAAGCATTTACTATGTGCCTTGTACGGCACTGAACGTTGGGAAAACGTATACCAATGAAAACCAGCTCTGTCCCTTCAGTTGCCTCAATTCCGGGAAGACCCCAGCAGGAGGGAGGGGAATCCATAGGACAGTATCCGGGAAGAGCTAAAGGGAGATCTGGGTTTGACCCCACACCTAAGGGTTATGATAAAATAATAATTGTAATGATAACAATAAGAATAATAAAGGTATTCATTAAGGGCTTACGATTTGCCAAGCACTGTGTGAAGCGCTGGGAAAGACATCAGATAATCAGATCAGACACAGTCCCCGTCCCTCACGGGCTCCCAGGAGGGAGAACACGAGAAGCAGTGTGGCCGACACGGCACGGACCTGGGTGACAGAAGGACCTGGGTTCTAATTCCGGCTCTGCCACTTGTCTGCTGTGTGACCTTGGGGAAGTCACTTCACTTCTCTGTGCCTCAGTTCCCTCATCTGTAAAATGGAGATAAGAGTGTGAGCCCCATGTGGGACAGGGACTGTGTCCAATGTGATTAGCTTGCATCTACCCCAGCGTTTAGTACAGTGCCAGGCACATAGTAAACTTTAAACAGATACCATAAAAACGACGACAAAAAAACCCTCTCAACATTTACGCAAGAAATCCTGGGTAATGTTGACAAAGAACCTGTATTATTTCCTGCCTCTCTTGGCGACCCAGTACGTTCCCCATCCAGGGCAGGAAGCCTAGCTCCCCACCCCAAACCCAAGGTCGGGGGAAAGAGTCTACAGTGGGATGGAGGGAGGTGCAGCAGAGCCTAGGATATGCCTCAGTTTCCCTGTCTGCCTCATAGCCCTTCCCTGCCAAAAGCAGGAAGGTCAGTGTCCCATCCCTTGCCTGCCTCTCTAAACCTAACCACCCTGAATTGCCATCTTAATAATAATAATAATGATGGCATTTATTAAGCGCTTACTATGTGCCAAGCACTGTTCTAAGCGCTGGGGAGGTTACAAGGCGATCAGGTTGTCCCATGGCGGGGGCCTCACAGTCTTAATCCCCATTTACGGATGAAGTAACTGAGGCACAGAGAAGTGAAGTGACTTGCCCAAAGTCACGCTGCTGAGAAGTGGCGGAGCCGGCATTAGAACCCATGACCTCTGACTCCCAAGCCCGGGCTCTTTCCACTGAGCCACGCTGCTTCTCTTGAAAGATCATGGAGTGGTAGTGTTCGGGGCTGGGGACAGAGATAAAGCGAAGGTTAGGGTTAGGATTATGGGATCAGCAGAGAGCTGGGATTCAGGGTAAAGGACAAGGCGGCTTGTCTGCCCTATCCTGACCCAAGGGGATTTCACTTAGTTCAGCACATTTTAGCCCAGTCCAGGCCCCGGGACTGGGGGTGGGGCCCTCATGACCCAAACTCTCCTTCGGTGGTGGGATGGGTTGGGCCTACGTGTGAGCTGGTGGCTCCTAGGACTGATATTCCCATGGAGAGGAGCGTGTGGGAGGCATACGGCAGCTCTGGCTAACCAATCCAGTCAAATCAGGGCTCTGAAGGGGAGAGTCAGGGTCCAGGGGCGCTGGGGAAGGTGGAGCCGGCTGGGACAAGGACAAGGACAAGCCGGGGGGTGAGGGAAAGGGCTCCCAGAAGCTGTGTCTGGCCAGAGCTGTGACTAAGAGGCAGGGAGTGACCCATCTCTCTCCTTCCAGGGACAGGACCCAAGCCAGCCCAGCCCCCAGCCAGACTCCCATAAGGGAGAAGCCAGTCAATCCAATTTATTGAGCACTTAATGTGGGCAGAGCACTGTATTAAGCGCTTGGGAGAGTGCAGTACAACAATATAACTGACGCATTTCCTTCCCACAACGTGCTTACAGTCCTACAGTTGTGTTACAGAGCTTACAAGTCCCCACAGCAGGCCCCCTCCCCAGCTCAGCAAGAAGGCAAGGCTGTCATGGTTCCCTGAAAAGGATCTGGATCTCAGGTCGGGGCCTAAACGCTACATGGAAGCAACCTAGAAGTCTGGTTCTCTCCGTTGTAGGGGTCCAGTATGGGGAAGAGAGAGAAAGATACTTGGGAAATGGGACTGTGGCCACCCCCTCCTAAGGAAGTCACCGTGGTGGGGTGGGGGGACTGGGAAGTACAACCAGGGGGGCACAGTGCTCTTGCCTGGGAAACCCAGGCTTGGAGGGTCTTTTCTATCCTCTAGACCCCACCTCAGGATGGGGCAGGGCTCTTTCTGAGGCAGGAGGAGCGGCTTGGGCAGGGCTGAAGTGGCACCATTCATTCATTCATTCAATTGTATTTATTGAGCGCTTACTGTGTGCAGAGCACTGTACTAAGCGCTTGGGAAGTGCAGAGAAGGTTCCTGGGCTCCAGAGGTGGGAATGCCGGGGCTGAGTCGAAGAGAGCTTCCTCCCTTCTCACGACCTCTCCCCGCCCCATCCCCTCGGAAGCTGTTAGCTCACTAGCCGCAGGAACTGGGACTGGGGGTTGAGGGTTGGTTATGTGAGGAAAAAGTGACCAAGCTAGTAATAATAATAATAATGATAATAATTTTGGTAATAATAATAATACTAATAATTGTAGCATTAATAATAGCACAAATGATTGCGGTATTTGTTAAGGGCTTACTGTGTGCCAGGCACTGTAATAATAATGATGGTATTTGTTAAGCGCTTACTATGTGCAAAACACTGCTCTAAGCGCTGGGGGGGATACAAGGTAATCAGGTTGTCCCACATGAGGCTCACAGTCTTCATCCCCATTTTACAGATGAGGAAACTGAGGCACAGAGAAGTTAAGTGACTTACCCAAAGTCACACAGCTGACAAGCGGCGGAGCTGGGATTGGAACCCGTGACCTCTGACTCCCAAGCCCGGGCTCATTCCACTGAGCCACGCTGCTTCTCTAGCCACGCTGCTTCTCTTAAGAGCTGGGGTAGATATAGGTAGATCTTCTGGTCCCAAATAATAATAATAATAATAATAATAATAATAATAATAATAATAGTATTTGTTAAGCGCTTACTAAGTGCCAAGCACTGTTCTAAGAGCTGGGGTACATATAGGTAGATCTTCTGGTCCCACATAATAATAATAATAATAATGGTATTTGTTAAGCGCTTACAATGTGCCAAGCACTGTTCTAAGTGCTGGGGTAGATACAAGGAAATCAGGTTGTCTCACGTGGGGCTCACAATCTTAATCCCCATTTTACAGATGAGGAAACTGAGGCCCAGAGAAGTTAAGTGACTTGCCCCAAGTCACACAGCTGATAAGGGGCGGAGTCGGGATTATAAAACCCATGACCTCTGACTCCCAAGAACAGGCTCATTCCACTGAGCCACGCTGCTTCTCTAGCCACGCTGCTTCTCTTAAGAGCTGGGGAGATATAGGTAGATTTTCTGGTCCCAAATAATAATAATAATAATGAGAATAATAATAGTAATAACAATAATGGTATTTGTTAAGCGCTTACTATGTGCCAAGCACTGTTCTAAGAGCTGGGGTAGATATAGGTAGATCTTCTGGTCCCACATAATAATAATAATGATGGTATTTGTTAAGTGCTTACTACTTGCCAAGCGCTGTTCTAAGTGCTGGGGTAGATACAAGGAAATCAGGTTGTCTCACGTGGGGCTCACAATCTTAATCCCCATTTTACAGATGAGGGAACTGAGGCCCAGAGAAGTTAGGCGACTTGCCCCAAGTCACACAGCTGATAAGGGGCGGAGTTGGGATTATAAAACCCACTCCCAAGCCTGTGCTCTTTCCACTATGCCACACTGCTTCTCATGGGGCTCACAGTCCGAATAGGAGGGAGAATGGATCTTGAATCCCCATTTTGCAGATGTGGGGACTGAAGCCCAGGGAAGTGAAGTACTTGCCCAAGATAATAAAAATAATAATAATGATGGCATTTATCAAGCGCTTACTATGTGCAAAGCACTGTTCTAAGCACTGGGGAGGTTACAAGGTGATCAGGAGCCGGGATTAGAACCCAGGTCCTCTGACTCCCAGGCTCTATTCCCTAGACCACTCCGCCCTCATGCTGCTAGGCTCGAAAACGATGAATTCGATTTGATCCGGCCTTCTGAGGATCATTCAACAGACATTCAGCAGTGTGGCTCAGTGGAAAAAGCACAGGCTTTGGAGTCAGAGGTCATGGGTTCAAACCCCAGCTCTGCCAATTGTCAGCTGTGTGACTTTGGGCAAGTCACTTAACTTCTCTGGGCCTCAGTTCCTCATCTGGAAAATGGGGATCATCATCATCATCAATCATATTTATGGAGCGCTTACTGTGTGCAGAGCACTGTACTAAGCGCTTGGGAAGTACAAGTTGGCAACATATAGAGACAGTCCCTACCCAACAGTGGGCTTACAGTCTAAAAGATGAAGACTGTGAGCCCCACGAGGGACAATCTGATCACCTTTGTAACCTCCCCAGCGCCTAGAACAGTGCTTTGCACATAGTAAGCGCTTAATAAATGCCATTATTATTATTATTATTAATTAAAAACTCATCCAGTCCCTGCTGGTCTCCCCAATGCCCCGGCCCCCCGTCCCTTCTGTGGCCCGGCCCCTCCACCCCTCCGCCGAGGGCAGGCAGCCCAGGTCACAGGTGCTCGGTGGTGAGGGACCTGGATGGGGGTGGGGGGCTCCCTCCCCACCCCCTCCTCCTCTCCTGGCACCACCTTGACCCCCTCCCCCTCCATCCCCTCGTGAGTCTGGAGGGGATTTTCCACCGGGGAAAGTATGTGTCAGGGAGGAAACTTCTGCACCCAGCTTCCCCCCACCCCAGCCTCTCTCTCCGCCTCTGCCTCAGCAGCTCAGACATCAAGGGCCACAGACAGTCCCACCCCCTTGCCTGCCCAGGGTGCGTAGGTTCACACACACACACACACACACACACACACACCCCTCCCTCCCTCTCTCTCTCTCTCTCTTTCTCTCTCTCTCACCACCTCATGCCTGGGCATGGTTTAGGCCCCAGCCTGGCTGAATGGCAGCAGGCAGTATGGTTTAGTGGCAAGAGCCCGGGCTTGGGAGTCAGAGGTCGTGGGTTCTAATCCTGGCTCCGCCACTTGTCAGCTGTGTGACTTTGGGCACGCCACTTAACTTCTCTGTGCCCCAGTTCCCTCATCTGTAAAATGGGGATTAAGACTGTGAGCCCCACGTGGGACAAGCTTGATTACCTTGTATCCCCCCAGTGCTTAGAACGGTGCTTGGCACATACTAAGCGCTTAACAAATACCATTATTATTATTATCCTGTCCACTGACAGACAGCTCCCACTAAGCTGACCCTCCTCCAGACCTTCCCAGACTAAGCCCCTCCTTTCTCTCCTCCTCCTCCCCCCATCACCCCCCCACCACCCCTCTCTCCTCCCCACAGCACTTGTGTATATTTGTACATATTTCTCTATGTATTTTATCAGTGATGTGTGTAGAGCTATAATTCTATTTATTCTGATGGTACTGACACCTGTTTACTTGTTTTGTTGTCTGTCTCCCCCTTCTAGACTGTGAACCCGTTGTTGGGTAGGGACCATCTCTATATGTTGCCGACTTGTACTTCCCAAGCGCTTAGTACAGTGCTCTGCACACGGTAAGTGCTCAATAAATACGATTGATTGAATGAATGAATGAATGAATGAATGACCCAGCCTGGTCTTGGAGATGGGGCCCCTGGCTTCTAGCCACCTCCAAGCCCTGCTGCTTGGTGTACCTGCCCATCCATCCATTTGCCCATCCACCTGTCTCCCTCCCTCTCCTCCCCGAGGCCTGCCTTCCCTCTACGGTATGACAGGAGCCTTTCCTAAGACAGCAGCAGCATCTTGAGAAGGATGTGGTCTAGTGGAAAGAGCACAGGCTTGGGAGTCAGAGGACCTGAATTCTAATCCCAGCTCGGCCACTGGGCTGCTGTGTGATCTTGGGCAAGTCGCTTAACTTCTCTGTGCCTCAGTCCCCTCACCTGTACATGTGGATTATGACTGTGAGCTCTATGGGAGACAGGGACTGTGTGCAACCCGATTATCTTGTATCTACCCCCGTGCTTAGTTACAGCGCCTGACACATAGTAAGCACTTAGCAAATACCATCAACCCCACTTCCCGACCAAAAAAACAAAAACAAAAAAAAACGGTTAAGGTTGCTACTGGGTTAAGTCCCTGTGGGGACAAGGCTTGCCCAGGGGGAAGTCCTAGAGACCCAGGAGAGTCCTGCCAGCAAGGCTGGGGAAGGGAATCTACTCCTGAGGCTCAGTTTGGTCCAGACCAGGCCCCAGGATTCTGGCCTGTGCTGTCCTGGCCCAAACAGGTCACCCTGCCTTTCTGGGCTTCTTCCATTGTCCATAAAACAGTTGAAACAAGATGTGTGTTTGTGTTGAGCGGGGGAAATGGCTTCAGTCCCTGCTACTCCCTAATAACAATTGGGCTATTTGTTGAACCCTAATAATAATAATAATGGCATTTTTAAAGAACTTTCTTTGTTCCAGACTTTGTGCCAGGCAGGCTAAGCGCTGGTGTGGATACAAATCGAGTTGGACACAGTCTCAGTCCCCATTTTACAGATGAGGTAACTGAGGCACAGAGAAGTAACCTGCCCACAGTCACACAGCAGACCAGTGACAGAGCCAGGATTAGAACCCATGACCTTCTGACTCCCAGGCCCAAGCTCTATCCACTAGGACACGGTGCTTCTACTCCTCACTATTGGCTTCAAAGCTCCCCAACCCCTCGCCCCCTCCTTCCTCACCTCCCTTTTCTCCTTCTCCATCCCGGCCCGTATCCTCCGCTCCTCTTATGCTAACCTTCTCACCTGGCCTCGTTCTTCCCTGTCCCGCCGTTGACTCCTGGCCTTCATCCTACCTCTGGCCTGGAATGCCCTCCCTCCTCACATTCGCCAAGCTAGCTCTCTTCCTCCCTTCAAAGCCCTACTGAGAGCTCACCTCCTCCAGGAGGCCTTCCCAGAGTAAGCCCCCCTTTTCCTCAGCTCCCCCCCAGGTCGCCTCGCTCCCTTTGCTCTACTCTCCCCGCCCCACAGCTATAGCTATAATTCTATTTATTTATGTTGATGCCTGTTTACTTGTTTTGCTGTGTATATAGTTCTATTTATATTGATGCCCGTTTACTTGTTTTGATGTCTGTCTCCCCCCTTCTCGACTGTGAACCCAGTGTGGGCAGCGATTGTCTCTCTTTATTGCTGAATTGCACTTTCCAAGCTCTTAGTACAGTGCTCTGCATACAGTAAGCGCTCAATAAATACGATTGAATGAATGAATGAGCTTGTTAAGCACTTCCTATGTGCCAAGCACTGCGGTGATACCCACTAATGAGTTTGGACCCAGCCCCTGTCCCACATGGAGCTCACAGTCTAAGTAGGAGGAGGAACAGGGATTAAATCCCCGTTTTACAGATGAGGAAACTGAGGCCCGGAGAAGCGAAGCAACTTGCCCAAGGTCAAACAGCAGGCAAATGAAACCGGGTCCTCCGATTCCCAGCCCTGGGCTCTTTCCCCTAGGCCAAGCTGCTCCCTCTGGGCTGGCTTGTCCCTTCTCGTCTCCGGCTAGGCCCCGGCCCCTGGCAGTACCTGTCCCAAAGGCCGTCACTGCTGTGGCTCAGTGGAAAGGGCCTGGGCTTTGGAGTCAGAGGTCATGGGTTCAAATCCCGGCTCTGCCAACTGTCAGCTGTGTGACTTTGGGCAAGTCACTTAACTCCTCTGGGCCTCAGTTGCCTCATCTGGAAAATGGGGATTAAAATTGTGAGCCCCTCATGGGACAACCTGATCAACTTGTAACCTCCCCAGCGCTTAGAACAGTGCTTTGCACATAGTAAGCGCTTAACAAATACCAACATTATTATTATTATTATTAAGGGGACAGGTGCCTGGGAAATGAGAATCAAATCGAGCAAATCTGAAATGGATTGACGTGGGCAGCCCCAAGGCCATTTGGACCCAGGCCCAGGCTAAGGGTGGAGCTGTCTCCAGCTTCAGGCCAACTGCTGCTTCCCTCCTTCCTCCCCTGGGTCCTTCCCCCTTTCGCCACCCTCCACCCCACCTCCCCTCTGAAACAGCACAAGAGGAAACTGGACACAGGACATGAAAATGAGACTGCTGGGGGGCAGGGCGGTGTGGGGGTAGAGATGGGGAAGAGTCAGGAGACTATGGCCAAATCTTCCTGTTCCCTCCCATTGTGTCCCTTCAACCCTTCATTCAGCCTATTGCTGCCGGACCTGGCATCAGACACAGCTGCTTCTGGGGTGGAACTTTACAGACTGAAGCAAAATACGGTTGAGTGGCAACAACTCATCCATTCCTTCATTCAATCATATTAATTGCCTACTGTATGCAGAGCACTGTACTAAGCACTTGAAAGAGCACAGTTCAAAAATAAACAGTCACATTCCCTGCCCACCACGAGCTTACAGTCTCGAGTGGGGGAGACAGGCATCAGTACAGATAAATAAAATTACAGCTATGTACTTAAGTGCTGTGGGGCTGGCAGTGGGGAAGCGCAGAGGGAGGAAGGCCGGGCGACACAGAAGGGAGAGGGAGATGAGGACAAGTTGGGTTTAGTCTGGGAAGGCCTCTTGGAGGAGATGTGCCTTCAGTAACCTTTGAAGTGGGGGAGAGTCTTTGTCTGTCGTGTTTGATGGGGGAGGGTGTTCCAGGCCAGTCACAGGCCGTAACTGTGAGCCCACTGTTGGGTAGGGACTGTCTCTCTATGTTGCCAACTTGTACTTCCCAGGCACTTAGTACAGTGCTCTGCACACAGTAAGCGCTCAATAAATACGATTGAATGAATGAATGAATGAATGACATGGGCTAGGGGCAGCCATCCTGAACCCAAGTCTCCGGCCCTCCCTAGCCTGACCTAATCTGCTTCCAGCAAGGGAAACTGAGAAGCTGAATGAGAGGGCAGAGAGAGAGAGAGAGACTGAAGGATATAGAAGGAGGAATGAAGGAAAACTGAGGTACCAGCCCTCAGCTTTTGAAAGAGCCCTGACCCATCAAAGTCTGGTCTGAGAGAGACCCTCCACCCCCATCACTTCCTAATATCCTCTGCACCCCAGAAGGGAGCTCCCTTGTGGTTTCTTCTCGAGAGGCTTTTCCGCAGGAGACAAGACTAGAGGTAAGACACCAGAAAAGTCTTCGAGAGGGAAAGAAAAGTAGTGTGGCCTAGTGGATAGAGCCCGGGCCTGGGAGTCCGAAGGACCTGGGCTCTAATTCCAGCTCTGCCACTTGTCTGCGGTGTGACTTTGGGCAAGTCACTTCACTTCTCTGGGACTCAGTTACATCATTACATCTGTAAAACAGGAATTACAATTGGGCAAGTCACTTCACCTCTCTGGGACTCAGTTACATCACTACATCTGTAAAATGGGGATTAGAACTGTGAGCCCCATGTGGCATACAGCCCATGTGGGGTACAGACTGGGTCCGAACTGATTACCTTGGATCTGCCCCAGCGCTTAGTAGAATGCCTGGCATATATTAAGTGCTTAACAAATACTATGTATATATAAATATAAATATATATAAAAGTTAAGGAGACTTGGGCAGGAAGCAGGCAATCTTTCCCAGGGGACTTTCCAGGCAGAATGACACATTACCTTCCCTTGGGCATCACCGGCTCAGACTCACAGACTCTTGGAGTGAGCTCCTAAAACGTACATGCCCACAGTTGTAAACATGTATGTGTGTCCAGACCGAGGAGAGTTCAGAAGAAAGGGTCCCAGGGTTCCTTTTATTCCTGGTCACGCCTTTAGTCCAAGGCCAAGCAACTATTGGAGGCCTACGAGGAGGAAGGTTCGATGTCTGGATTTTTGGGTAGTAGTGAATTCTGGGCGTTGAACTAGGCAAGAATGGGCATTTGAACTCCCTCTCCCTTCTGCTTCGATCCGTACCCTTTAAGCATTTGATATTCACCCGCTCTGGGCCCCACAGCACTTACATCTGTATCCATAATTTATTTTAATATCCATCTCCCCTCTAGGCTTTAAGCTTCTTGGGGGCAGGGAATCTGTCTCCCAACTCTGTTGTACTGTGCTCTTTCAAATGCTAAGGCGCTCTGTTCACAGTAAGCACTAAATAAAAATCACTGATTGTTTGACTGATTGATTCTCTGCCTCCCTCCTTCCATCATGAACTCTCCCATTGCATCTCCTCCCCAGGCCCCTATCCGATCCCATCGCTCCCAGAAGGAGGCTTTTCATCCTGAGAGGCAAATTTGCTCAGAGTTCCCCAAGAGACCAGTGTGCCCACCTGGGCGCAAAATGAAGCAAAACGAAGGCCCTGGTGCATGCTGGGCTTTTCCCCAGAGGCAGCAGGGGCAGAAAGGAAATCCCAGAGGTCAGTATGCCCATTCCACTGCCCCCCAAAACAAGACAGTCCATCCCCCAACCCACAAAGATAGGGCTCGCTGACACCCTTCACTGAGGGAAAGGGGGAGGGGGAAACCTGAGGGGTTAGAGATGAAGATGTGGGGGATGTGAGGGGTTAGAGATGAAGATGGGGGGGGATGTGAGGGGTTAGAGATGAGGATGGGGGGACCTGAGGGATTAGAGATGATGGGGAGGGGAACCTGAGAGGTTGGAGACGGGGGGGGGGGGGGGGGGGGAACCTGAGGGGTTAGGGATGAGTTGGAGGGATCTGAGGGGTTAGGGATGATTGGGGGGAGGGGGACCTGTGGGGTTAGGGATGAGTTGGAGGGATCTGAGGGGTTAGGGATGAGTTGGGGGGGGAACACCCTGAGGGATTAGGGATGAGTTGGAGGGATCTGAGGGGTTAGGGATGATGGGCGGGGGGGGGGGGGACGGACCTGTGGGGTTAGGGATGAGGTGGGGGGACCTGAGAGGTTAGGGACGAGGCTGGGGGGAGAGAGTGAGGATTTAGGGGTGAGTGGGGAACCTGAGGGGTTAGGGATGAAGGCAGGGACCTGAGGGGTAAGAGATGAGGGAATCTGAGCGTCTGAAAGGGGCGGGGGGGGGGGGGAGCCCAAGGGGCAGAGAGAGGGGGGAGACCGAGGGTTAGCGATGGGGGGAAGTGGAGACACAGAGAAAAGGGGAGATGGGGAGATTGGGAGAGCGAGAGATTGGGAGGCCGGGGACAGGGAAATTGGGAAACCGGGAGGAGGGAGATTGGGAGGCCGGGAGATTCATTCATTCAATCGTATTTATTGGGCGCTTACTGTGTGCAGAGCACTGTATTAAGCGCTTGGGAAGTACAAGTTGACAACATATAGAGACGGTCCCTACCCAACAGCGGGCTCACGGTCTAGAAAGATTGGGAGGCCGAGAGATTGGGAGGCTGAGAGACTGGGTGGCCAAGAGAGGGGTGATTAGGAGGCCGGGAGAAAGGGAAGACTGAGGGCCGGAGTCGGGGGAAGTTCGGGCAGAAACGGGCAACGGAGTTGGCGCTCCCCAGATACCATAATGATGAAAGTCCCGGAGGTCCCCCCCGCTCCCCCCAACCCGGGGCGGCCGGACACCGTCTTAGACGCCCCCTCTGGGGCCCGGGCTCACCTGGGTCCTTCCCGGTGGTGGCGGCGGCGGCTCCGGGGCCCGAGGAGGAAGTGAGACGAGGCCGGAGGAAGTGGGGGGCGGGAGGAGGACCAGGACGACGACGACGAGGACGGGGAGGAGGAGGAGGAAGAGGAAGAGGAGGAGGAGGAGGAGGAGGAGGAGGAGGAGAGGGCAGGGCAGGGGAGGGGGGGGACACACACAACGAGGAAGTCTCTGGGTCCGCCCCTCCCTCCTCCTCCTCCTCCACTCATTCATCTTCTGGCCTGTGAGCCCACTGGTGGGTAGGGACCGTCTCTCTATGTTGCCAATTTGTACTTCCCAAGCGCTCAGTCCAGTGCCCTGCACACAGTAAGCGCCCAATAAATAAATACGACTGATTGATCGATCCCACCGTACCTACTGAGCGCCTGCTGGGCGCAGAGCGCTGGACTAAGCGCTTGGGAGAGGCCAGATGATAACGGTGCGGTGCGTCACGCGCAACGTGGCTCAGTGGAAAGAGCCCGGGCTTTGGAGTCGGGGGTCATGGGTTCAAATCCCGCCTCGGCCAGCTGTCAGCTGTGTGACTTTGGGCAAGTCACTTCACTTCTCTGGGCCTCAGTTCCCTCATCTGTAAAATGGGGATGAAGACTGTGAGCCCCACCGTGGGACAACCTGATCACCTTGTAACCTTCCCAGCGCTTAGAACAGTGCTTTGCACATAGTAAGCGCTTAATAAATGCCATTATTATTATTATTATTAACTTCTCTGTACCTCAGTTACATCATCTGGAAAATGGGGGTTAAAACTGTGAGCCCCCCTGGACAACCGGATCACCTTGTAACCTCCCCAGTGCTTAGAACAGTGCTTTGCACATAGTAAGCGCTTAATAAATACCATCATTATTATTATTATTACTCTGCACCAGGCACTGCGTTCCTACTAATAATCATCATCATAATGATGGCATTTATTAAGCGCTTACTATGTGCAGAGTACCGTTCTAAGCGCTGGGGAATTTACAAGGTGATCAGGTTGTCCCACATGGGGCTCACAGCCTTCATCCCCATTTTACAGATGAGGGAACTGAGGCCCAGAGAAGTGAAGTGACTTGCCCAGAGTCACACAGCTGACAATTGGCGGAGCCGAGATTTGAACCCATGACCTCTGAGTCCAAAGCCCGGGCTCTTTCCACTGAGCCACGCTGCTTCTCTAATCATCATAATCATGATGATGGCGTTTGTTATTAATAATAGTAATAACGATGATGGCATTTATTAAGCTCTTACTATGTGCAAGGCACTGTTCTAAGCTCTGGGGAGGTTACAAGGTGATCAGGTTGTCCCATGGAGGGCTCACAGTGAGCCCGTTGTTGGGTAGGGACCGTCTCTATATGTTGCCGACTTGTACTTCCCAAGCGCTTAGTACAGTGCTCTGCACACAGTAAGCGCTCAATAAATACGATTGAATCAATGAATTAATTAATAATAATGATGGCATTTATTAAGCGCTATGTGCAAAGCACTGCTCTAAGCGCTGAGTACAGTGCTCTGCACACAGTGAGCGCTCAATAAATACGATTGAATGAATGAATGAATCCCCATTTTACAGAGCACAGAGAATAATAATAATGATGATGGTATTTTTTAAGCACTTACTATGTGCAAAGCACTGTTCTAAGCGCTGGGGAGGTTACAAGGTGATCAGGTTGTCCCACCGGGGGCTCACAGTCTTAGTCTCCATTTTACAGATGAGGTAACTGAGGCCCAGAGAAGTTAAGTGACTTGCCCAAAGTCACACAGCTGACAAGTGGCGGAGCTGGGGTGTGAACCCATGACCTCTGACTCCAAAGCCCGGGCTCTTTCCACTGAGCCACGCTGCTTCTTGTGGCTTGTTAAGCGCTTACTAGGTGCCAAGCACTGTTCTGAGCACTGGGGAGAGACAATCATAATCATGATGATGGTGTTTGTTAAGCGCTTACTAAGTGCGAAGCACTGTTCTGAGCGCTGGGGGAGAGACAATAATAATAATAATGATGGTGTTTGTTAAGCGCTTACTATATGCCAAGCACTGTTCTAAGCGCTGGGGGAGAGATGATAATAATAATAATAGTAGTAATAATAATAATAGTGTTTGTTAAGCGCTTACTATGTGACAAGCATTGTTCTAAGCAATGGGGGGGTACAATAATAATAATGATGATGGTGTTCATTAAGCGTTTACTATGTGCCAAGCACTGTTTTAAGCGCTGCGGGAGAGATAATAATAATAATAATAATAATAATAATAATGTTTGTTAAACACTTACTATGTGACAAGCATTGTTCTAAGCACCGGGGGGGCTACAATAATAATAATGATGATGGTGTTCGCTAAGCGTTTACTATGTGCCAAGCATTGCTCTGAGCACTGGGGGAGAGACAATAACAATAATAATGATGGTGTTTGTTAAGCGCTTACTACGTACCAAGCACTGTTCTAAGCAGTAGGGAGAATACAAGGAATTCAGGTTGCCCCACGTGGGGCTCACAGTCTTAATCCCCATTTTACAGGTGAGGGAACTGAGGCACAGAGAAGTTAAGTGACTTGCCCAAAGTCACAATTGCATATATATATATATGTTTGTACGTATTTATTACTCTATTTATTTTATTTGTACATATTTATTCTATTTATTTTATTTTGTTAATATGTTTTGTTTTGTTGTCTGTCTCCCCCTTCTAGACTGTGAGCCCGCTGTTGGGTAGGGACCGTCTCTATATGTTGCCAACTTGTACTTCCCAAGCGCTTAGAACAGTGCTCTGCATACAGTAAGCGCTCAATAAATACGATTGAATGAATGAATGAATGACAAGTGGTGGAGCTCGGATTAGAACCCAGGACCGCTGACTCCCAAGCCCGGGCTCTTTCCACCGAGCCACACCGCTTCTCAAGGTAATCGGGTTGTACCATGTGCGGCTCACAGTCTTAATCCCCATTTTACAAATGAGGGAACTGAGGCACAGAGAATTCAATTGTATTTATTCAATTGTATTTATTGAGCGCTTACTGTGTGCAGAGCACTGTACTAAGCGCTTGGGAAGTAAAAGTTGGCAACATATGGAGACGGTCCCTACCCAACAGCGGGCTCACAGTCTAGAAAGGGGAGACAGACAACAAAAGAAAACATATTAACAAAATACAATAAATAGAATAAATATGTACAAATAAAATAAATAAATAGAGTAATAAATACGTACAAACATATATACATATATACAGGTGCTGTGGGGGGGGATGGGGAGAGGGAGGAGGGGGAGGGAGGGGGAAGAGGGGAGAGAAGTGAAATGGTTTGCCCAAAGTCACACAGCAGACAAGTGGCAGAGTCAGGATTAAAACCCATGACCTCTGACTCCCAAGCCCAGGCTCTTTCCACTAAACCACGCACTGTACTAAGCGCTGGGGTGGATACAAACAAATCGGGTTGGACACAGTCCTTTGTCCCATGTGATGATGATGATTGTGGTATTAGTTGAGCACTTACTATGTGCTGGGAACTGAACTAAGCGCAGGGGTGGATACAAGCAAATCGGGCTGGACACAGTCCGTGTCCCACGTGGGGCTCACAGTCTCAACCCCCATTTTACAGATGAGGTAACTGAGGCCCAGAGAAGTGACTTGCCCAAGGTCACTCAGTAGACAAGTGGCGGGGCCGGGATTGGAACCCACAACCTTCTGAGGGAACTGAAGCACAGAGATGTGAAGTGCCTTGCCCAAGGTCACACAGCAGGCAAGTGGTGGAGTCGGGATTAGAACCCACGTCCTCTGACTCCCAAGCCCAGGATCTATAATTCACTTGGCCATAGCTCTGCACATAGTAAGCGCTCAATAAATACGATTGATGATACTCCTTCCCCCCATCTCCTGTTCCCTCCTGCTCCTCCTCCGGCCCCCAAGCCAGCCAGTCCTGCTCCTGACAAGCACTATCCGAGCCCGGGCCCCACAGCTAATAAATATAATTATAATCATTCATTCATTTATTCAATCGTATTTATTGAGCGTTTACTGTGTGCAGAGCACTGTACTAAGCGCTTGGAAAGTACAATTCAGTAATAGAGACAATCCCTGCCCACACCCGCTTTGCAGTCTAGAAGGGGGAGACGGACAACAAAACAAGTAGACAGGTAATAATAGTAATAATACTACTGACAGTGGGATTTCTTAAGTGCTTACTATGTGCCAGGCACTGTACTAAACATGGCTTAGTGGCAAGAGCACGGGCTTCATTCATTCATTCATTCAGTCGTATTTATTGAGCGCTTACTGTGTGCAGAGCACTGGAATAAGCGCTTGGGAAGTACAAGTTGGCAACCTATAGAGATGGTCCCTACCCAACAACGGTCTAGAAGGGGGAGACAGACAACAAAACATATTAACAAAATAAATAGAATAGTAAGTATTCATTCAGTCAGTCGTATTTATTGAGCGCTCACTGTGTGCAGAGCACTGTGGGGGGTGCGGGCTGGGCTGGAGAAGGAAAGAAGGGAAGTAGGAGGGGGCGAGGTGATGGAGAACCTTGAAGCAGAGAGTGAGGAATTTTGCCTAGTTTGAGAGTCAGAGGGTTCTAATCCTGGCCCCGTCACTTGTCTGGGCAAGTCACTTTTTTATTTTTATTTTTTAAAAATTTTTAATGGCATTTAAGCGCTAACTATGTGCAGAGCACTGTTCTAAGCGCCGGGGGGGATACAAGGTGATCAAGTTGTCCCACGTGGGGCTCACAATCTTAATCCCCATTTTACAGATGAGGTAACTGAGGCTCAGAGAATAATAATAATAATAATAATTGGCATTTGTTAAGCGCTTACTATGTGCCAAGCACTGTTCTAAGCACTGGGGAGGATACAGGGTGATCAGGTTGTCCCACGGGGGGCTCACAGTCTTCATCCCCATTTTACAGATGAGGTAACTGAGGCCCAGAGAAGTTAAGTGACTTGCCCAAGGTCACACAGCAGACATGTGGCTGTCGGGATTCGAAACCATGACCTCTGACTCCAAAGAGACTTCACTTCTCTGCGCCTCAGTTCCCTCATCTGTAGAATTGGGATGAAGACTGTGAGCCCAACGTGGGACAATCTGAGGAGCTTGTATCTGCCCCAGTGCTTAGAACAGTGCTTGGCACATAGTAAGCATTTAATCAATCAATCAATCGTATTTATTGAGCGCTTACTGTGTGCAGAGCACTGTACTAAGCGCTTGGGAAGTACAAGTCGGCAACACATAGAGACAGTCCCTACCCACGCGCTTACTATGTGCCAAGCACTAGTTCTAAGTGCTTGTATCCCGACTCCGCCACATGTCTGCTGTGTGACCTTGGGCAAGTCACTTAACTTCTCTGAGCCTCAGTTACCTCATCTGTAAAATGGGGATTAAGACTGTGAACCCCACATGGGACAACCTGATCACTTTGTATCCCCCCCAGCGCTTAGAACAGTGCTTTGCACATAGTAAGCGCTTAAGAAATGCCAACTTTATTATTATTCTAAGCGCTGGGGAGGATACAAGGTGATCAGGTTGTCCCATGTGGGGCTCACAGTCTTAATCCCCATTTTACAGATGAGGCAACTGAGGCACAGAGAAGTGAAGTGACTTGCCCAAAGTCACACGGCTGACAAGCAGCAAAGCCGGGATTTGAACCCACAATCTCTGGCTCCCAAGCCCATGCTCTTTCCATTGAGCCACGCTGCTTCTCAATAAATACCATCCTCATTATTCAGCGCATAGAACAGTGCTTGGCACATAGTAAGCGCTTAACAAATACCACCGTTATTATTACTAAACGCTGGGGTGGATACAAGCAAATCAGGTTGCTTGTCCCAGGCGGGGCTCACAGTCTCAACCCCCATTTTACAGATGGGGGAACTGAGGCCCAGAGAAGTAAAGTGACTTACCCAAGGTCACAGTGCAGTTGTGTGGGAGCCCCTCGCTCCCTTAGTCTCTCCCCTCCCCCCCCCCCCGCCCTACCTCCTTCCCCTCCCCACAGCACCTGTATTGTTTGTACAGATTTATTACTCCATTTATTTTACTTGTACATATTTACTATTCTACTTATTTTGTTAATGATGTGCATTTAACTTTAATTCTATTTGTTCTGACGACTTGACACCTGTCCACATGTTTTGTTTTGTTGTCTGTCTCCCCCTTCTAGACTGTGAGCCCGCTGTTGGGTAGGGACTGTCTATATGTTGCCAACTTGTACTTCCCAAGCGCTTAGTACAGTGCTCTGCACACAGTAAGCGCTCAATAAATACGATTGATTGATTGATTTTACTTGTACATATCTATTCTATTTATTTTATTTTGTTAATATGTTTGGTTTTGTTCTCTGTCTCCCCCTTCTAGACTGTGAGCCCACTGTTGGGTAGGGACTGTCTCTATATGTTGCCAACTTGTACTTCCCAAGCGCTTAGTACAGTGCTCTGCACACAGTAAGCACTCAATAAATACGATTGATTGATTGATTGATTGATTTTACTTGTACATATCTATTCTATTTATTTTATTTTGTTAATATGTTTGGTTTTGTTCTCTGTCTGCCCCTTCTAGACTGTGAGCCCACTGTTGGGCAACTATATGTTGCCAACTTGTACTTCCCAAGTGCTTAGTACAGTGCTCTGCACACAGTAAGCGCTCAATAAATACAATTGATTGATTGATTGATTTTACTTGTACATATCTATTCTATTTATTTTATTTTGTTAATATGTTTGGTTTTGTCCTCTGTCTCCCCCTTTTAGACTGTGAGCCCACTGTTGCGTAGGGACTGTCTCTATATGTTGCCAACTTGTACTTCCCAAGTGCTTAGTACAGTGCTCTGCACACAGTAAGCACTCAATAAATATGATTGATTGATTGATTGATTCCCAAGCACTTAGTACAGTGCTCTGCACAAAGGAAGTGCTCAATAAATACGATTGAATGAATGAATGAATGTGTATATATTTATGTGTATATATAGAGAAGCAGCGTGGCTCAGTGGAAAGAGCCTGGGCTCTGGAGTCAGAGGTCATGGGTTCAAATCCCACCTCCGTCAGCTGTGTGACTTTGGGCAACCCACTTCACTTCTCTGGGCCTCAGTTCCCTCATCTGTAAAATGGGGATGAAGACTGTGAGCCCCCCCGTGGGACAACCTGATCACCTTGTAACCTCCCCAGTGCTTAGAACAGTGCTTTGCACATAGTAAGCGCTTAATAAATGCCCTTATTACTATTATTATAATATCTATAATTCTATGTATTTATACTGATGCCCGTTTACTTGTTTTGATGTCTGCCTCACAGCCCCGAGACTGTGAGTCCGTTGTGGGCAGGGATTGTCTGTCTTTATTGCTGAATTGTCCTATCCAAGCGCTTGGTACAGTGCTCTGCACACAGGAAGCGCTCAATAAATACGATTGAATGAATGAATGAATGAAGGGCCTGGGGTGCTTGAGGTCAGCAGTGGGGGAAAAGACAAAGATCAGCAGAGAAGCGAGCAGGAACCCGTCGCCCCGCGCCCTGCACCCAGCCCGGGCCCTAGGCCGGATGCGGATGTCCTGGCCCACGTGCTGCTGCTGCTGCTGCTGCTGCTCCTCCTCTTAATCTTCTCCCCCTGCTGGGGCAATCACTCAACCAATCAATCAATCAATCAATCAATCAATCATCTCCATAATAATAATAATAATTTTCGTATTTGTTAAGCGCTTACTACATGCAAAGCACCGTTCTAAGCTCTGGGGAGGATACAAGGTGATCAGGTTGTCCCATGTGGGGCTCACAATCAATCCCCATTTTACAGATGAGGTAACTGAGGCCCAGAGAAGTCAAGTGACTTGCCCGAAGTCACCCAGCTGACAAGCGGCGGAACCGGGATTTGAACCTATGACCTCTGACTCTCAAGCCCAGGCTCTTTCCACTGAGCCACGCTGCTTCTCTGGCTCTCCATCCAACACTTCCTGCTGCAGAGCGCTGTACTAAGCGCTTGGGAGAACACGATCCTAACTGGGATATTTGTCGAGTACTTCTTGGCTGTGAGCCCGTTGTTGGGTTGGGAATGTCTCTATCTGTTGCCGAATTGTACTTTCCAAGCGCTCAGTACAGTACTCTGCACACAGAAAGCGCTCAATAAATATGATTGAATGAATGAATGAATGAATGAAGTGTGCCCAGCACTGCAAAGCAGCACAGCAGAGTGGGTAGAGCACAAGTTTGGGAGTCAGGTGGTCATGGGTTCGAATGCCGGCTCCACCACTTGTCTGCTGGGTGACCTTGGGAAAGTCACTTCACTTCTCTGGGCCTCTGTTACCTCATCTGGAAAATGGAGACTGTGAGCCCCACGTGGGACAGGGACTGTGTCCCAACTGATTAGATTGTATCCGCCCCAGCGCTTTGTACAGTGCCGGTCACTTAGTAAGCGCTAAACAAATACCATAATAATAATATTAATCGTGTTTATTGAGGGCTGACTGTGTGCAAAGCAGTAAAACCAGGGTGAACAAAGTCCCTGTCCCACATGGGGCTCACATTCTGCCCCTTGTTGGGCAGGGATTGTCTCTGTTGCTGAATTGTACTTTCCAAGCGTTTAGTACAGTGCTCTGCGTACAGTAAGTGCTCAATAAATACAACTGAATGAATGAATAAGTCCAAGGGAGATAGGGTATTGAATCCCTATTTTACAAATGAGGAAACTGAGGCACAGAGAAGTTTCCCCCCCGCCTTACCTCCTTCCCCTCCCCACAGCACCCGTATATATGTATATATGTTTGATATATGTATATATGTTATTTATTTATTTTATTTGTACATATTAGAGAAGCAGCGTGGCTCAGTGGAAAGAGCCTGGGCTTTGGAGTCAGAGGTCATGGGTTCAAATCCCAGCTCCGCCAATTGTCAGCTGTGTGACTTTGGGCAAGTCACTTCACTTCTCTGTGCCTCACTTACCTCATCTGTAAAATGGGGATTCAGATTGTGAGCCCCCCGTGGGACAACCTTGTCACCTTGTAACCTCCCCAGCGCTTAGAACAGTGCTTTGCACATAGTAAGAGCTTAATAAATGCCATTATTATTATTATTATTATATTTATACTAATTATTTTATTTTGTTAATATGTTTTGTTTTGTTCTCTGTCTCCCCCTTCTAGACTGTGAGCCCACTGTTGGGTAGGGACCGTCTCTAGATGTTGCCAGCTTGTACTTCCCAAGCGCTTAGTACAGTGCTCTGCACACAGTAAGCGCTCAATAAATATGATTGAATGAATGAATGAATGAACTTGCCCGAGGTCACACAATAGGTGAGTGGCAGAACGGGGATTAGAACCCAGGTTCTTTGACTCCAGGCCTGTGCTCTTTCTACTAGGTCACGCTGCTAGTAGACACGTGCCCTCTCCTCAAGGAGTTCAGAGTCTAGAGGGGAAGGCAATTATAGTAATGATAATAGTGGTATTTGTTAAGCATTTACCGTGTGACAGGAACTGTACTAAGCTCTACGGTGGATACGGGCAAATCAGGTTGGACATAGTCCCTGGCCCACTTGGGGAATCGCAGTCTTAATCCCCATTTTATAGATAAGGTAACTGAGGACCAGAGAAGGGAAGTGACTTGCCAAGGTCACACAGCGGACAAGTGGTGGAGCCGGGATTAGAACTGAGGCCCTTCTCAAAAGAAATTACAGATCATCATCATCAATCGTATTTATTGAGCGCTTACTATGTGCAGAGCACTGTACTAAGCACTTGGGAAGTACAAACTGGCAACATATAGAGACAGTCCCCACCCAACAGTGGGCTCACAGTCTAAAAGGGGGAGACAGAGAACAAAACCAAACATACTAACACAATAAAATAAATAGAATAGATATGTTCAAGTAAAATAAATAGAGTAATAAATATGTACAAACATATACACATATACATATATATATATATATATAATCCACGGGCCTCACAGGGTTAATTCATAAGAATAATAATAATTGTGATATTTAAGTGCTTACTCTGTGCCGGGCACTGTACTAGGCGCTGGGGTAGATTCGAGTTCATCAGGTTGAACATGGTTCCCGTACAGATATGTACGAAAGTGTTGTGGGCTGAGGGTGGGGTGAATAAAGAGTACAAATGCAAGAGCAAGAGTGTTGCAGAATGAAAGGGGGTTATATTCTTTAGAGATATTTCTTTAGAGATATATATGCTTTAGCATATATATAAGCATAAGCATATATATAGGGATATATATATATATAATAATGGCATCTATTAAGTGCTTACTATGTGCAAAGCACTGTTCTAAGCGCTGGGGAGGTTACAAGGTGATCAGGTTGTCCCACAGGGGGCTCACCGTCTTAATACCCATTTTACAGATGAGGTAACTGAGGCACAGAGAAGTGAAGTGACTTGCCCAAAGTCACCCAGATGACAGCTGGTAGAGCAGGGATTCGAACCCATGACCTCTGACTCCAAAGCCCGGGCTCTTTCCATTGAGCCACGCTGCTTCCCCTATATGCTTTAGAGAAGCATCATGGCCTAGTGGCAAGAGCGTGGGCTTGGGAGTCAGGGGTAGTGGATTCTAATCCCGTCCCCACCACTTGTCTGCTGTGTGTCCTTGGGCAAGTCATTTCACTTCTCTGTGCCTCAGTGACCTCATCTGTAAAATGGAGATTGAGACTGTGAGCCCCACGTGGGACAAGTGCTCACCTTGTATCTCCCCCAGTGCTTAGAACAGTGCTTGGCACATAGTAAGCGCTTAAGAAATACCATAATAATTAATTCATATTCTTGGGGGCCACAGCGCAGAGTTGGGGGTCCTGGATGAGACTATCCTGAGTGGAGTGGGAGAGAAAAGTGGCTAGGACGGTTCTGGGGTGTCAGTAGAAGGGCGGGGGTGTCAGATCCCTACTAATGATGATGATGATGGCATTTATTAAGTGCTTACTATGTGCAAAGCACTGTTCAAAGCGCTGGGGAGGTTACAAGATGATCAGGTTGTCCCACGGGGGCTCACGGTCTTAATCCCCATTTTACAGATGAGGTAACTGAGGCCCAGAGAAGTTAAGTGACTTGACCAAAGTCACACAGCTGACAATTGGCGGAGCTGGGATTTGAACCCATGACCTCTGACTCCAAAGCCCGGGCTCTTTCCACTGAGCCACGCTGCTTCTCTAGGAGGGTGTTTGGAACCCGCAGGGTTTCATGGCTGGGGTCCCCGGGAGAAGGAATCCCCCCTAGACTAGAAACCCATCCTCTGGACTGTAAGCCCGTTATGGGCAGGGATTGTCTCTCTTTATTGCTGTATTTTATTTTCCAAGCACTTATTCCAGTGCTCTGCACACAGTAAGTGCTCAATAAATATGACTGAATGAATGAAGGTGCCTTCGGGTGAATGTGGTGGATCAATGGTCCCGTCCCTGCCTGGGAGACTACCGGGTTCTGTCCTAACAGGGTCTTTCCTGTCTTTCAGAGAAGCAGCGTGGCTCAGTGGAAAGAGCCCGGGCTTTGGAGTCAGAGGGCATGGGTTCAAATCCCGGCTCTGCCAACTGTCAGCTGTGTGACTTTGGGCAAGTCACTTCACTTCTCTGGGCCTCAGTTACCTCATCTGGAAAATGGGGATGAAGACTGTGAACCTCCCGTGGGACAACCTGATCACCTTGTAACCTCTCCAGCGCCTAGAACAGTGCTTTGAACATAGTAAATGCTTAAAAAAATACCATCATCATTATTATTATTTTCCTTTTTTTGGAAGCCCATATCATCTGCCTCTATAACCCACTCCAGATTCTAGCAACGGTCACCTACCGCCCCCTAGGCCTCAGCTCCAACTTTTTAAAGCCATTTTGATCCCCTTCTCATTCATTCATTCATTCAATCGAATTTATTGAGCGCTTACTGTGCGCAGAGCACTGTACTAAGCGCTTGGGAAGAACAAGTAGGCAACATATAGAGACGGTCCCTACCCAACAGTGGGCTCACAGTCTAGAAAGGGGAGACAGACAACAAAACAAAACATGCGGGCAGGTGTCAAAATCGACAGAACAAATAGAATTACAGCTATAGGCACATCATTAACAAAATAAATAATGTAGTAAATATGTACAAGTAAAATAAATAGGGTAATAAATCTGTACAAATATATACAAGTGCTGTGGGGAGGGGAAGGAGGTAGGGTGGGGGATGGGGAAGCAGAGAGGAAGGAGGGGGCTCAGTCTGGGAAGGCCTCCTGGAGGAGGTGAGCTCTCAGAAGGGCTTTGAAGGGAGGAAGAGAGCTTTTTTGGCAGATGTGTGGAAGGACAGCATTCCAGGCCAGGGGAAGGACATGGGCGGGGGGTCGACAGCGGGACAGGTGAGTACATTCCTTCTCTCTTTCTCCATCCCTATATCGATCATTGGGCACTTCAATAATAATAATAATGATGGTATTTGTTAAGTGCTTACTATGTGCCAGTCACTGCCCAAAGGACTGGGGCAGATATAAGGTAATCAGGTTGTCCCACGTGGGGCTCCCAGTCTTAATCCCCATTTTAGAGATGAGGTAACTGAGGCACAGAGAAATTAAGTGGTTTGCCCAAGGTCACATAGCAGACAAGTGGTGGAGATGGGATTAGAACCCACGTCCTCTGACTCCAAAACCAGTGTTCTTTAATAATAATAATAATGGCATTTATTAAGCGCTTACTATGTGCAAAGCACTGTTCTAAGCGCTGGGGAGGTTACAAGGTGATCAGGTTGTCCCAAGCCACATTGCTTCTCCACATAGATGCTCCTGACCACCCGCCCCTGCCCAATTTCTATCAGTCCTCAACTCCACAGGCCTCCTGCTCCACCCCAGCTTGCCCACTCACCAACTTGGACACTCACTCCATTTCATCACCTTTAGCTCCTGCACAATCTCTAGCCCTCACCAACTCCAAAATCCCCCTCTCTGACCACAACCTCCTCACCTGCCTTCTCTCCCGCACACTTAATAATAATGTTGGTATTTGTCAAGCGCTTATTATGTGCCAAGCACTGTTCTAAGCGCTGGGGTAGATACAAGGTCATCACATTGTCCCACATGAGGCTCACAGTCTTCATCCCCATTTTGCAGATGAGGTAACTGAGGCCCAGAGAAGTTAAGTGACTTGCACAAGGTCACACAACTGATAAGTGGTGGAGGTGGGATTAGAACCCACAACTTCTGACTCCCAAGCCCATGGTCTTTTCATTAAGCCATGCTTCTTCTCCTGCAAATCCTTCCTTCCCACAAATCTGTGCAGTTCCCCCACGGAGACCTCTGACCTTTTGATCCCAGCCAGACCGCGTCGTGACCCAACGTGGCCGGCCTCCTGCTCCTGCTCTTGCCTGAGGCCTGTTGGGCCCCAACTGAGGCGGGAGAGCCACAGCCTGGACGCAAAAGACCCCCGGCACTGAAGGGATGGGTCGGTCTTCCAAGGACAAGAGGGACATTTACTACCGTCTGGCCAAAGAGGAGGGCTGGCGGGCCCGCGGCGCTTTCAAACTGCTGCAGCTGGCTGAGGAGTTTCAACTCTTCCAGGGGGTACATCGTGCCGTGGATCTGTGCGCCGCACCGGGCAGTTGGAGCCAAGTCCTGAGCCGTAAACTGAAGGGGCCAGACGCGGCGAACACCATCGTGGCGGTGGACCTCCAGGCCATGGCTCCTCTTCCAGGGGTCATTCAGATCCAGGGGGATATCACTAAGGTATCCACGGCCCAGGAGATCATTCGGCATTTTGAGGGGCAGCCGGCCGATCTGGTGGTGTGTGACGGAGCCCCTGACGTGACCGGGCTGCACGACATCGACGAGTACATTCAGGCCCAGTTGCTGTTGGCGGCACTGAACATCACCACCCACGTCTTGAAGCAGGGGGGCACCTTCGTGGCCAAGATCTTCCGGGGCCGAGACGTCACCCTGCTCTACTCCCAGCTCCGCATCTTCTTCCCGGACGTCACCTGTGCCAAGCCCCGCAGCAGTCGCAACTCCAGCATTGAAGCCTTTGTGGTTTGTCGTGGCTTTGTCCCACCTGCCGGCTACGTCCCCAACATGGCCAACCCCCTCCTGGACCACCGCTACGATGAGGTAACTGCGGCACAGAGAAGTTAAGTGGCTTGCCCAAGGACACGTGGAGCCGGGATTCGAACCCATGACCTCTGACCCCCCCCCAAGCCCTCGCTCTTTCCACTGAGCCACACTGCTTCCCACATAGTATTTATTTTATTTATTTTATTTTGTTAGTATGTTTGGTTTTGTTCTCTGTCTCCCCCTTTTAGACTGTGAGCCCACTGTTGGGTAGGGACTGTCTCTAGATGTTGCCAACTTGTACTTTCCAAGCGCTTAGTACAGTGCTCTGCACACAGTAAGCACTCAATAAATACGATTGATGATGATGATGATGATGATCCAATTTTCTCAACTCATCTTGTAAATATTTACTATTCTATTTATTTTATTAATGATGTGCATACAGCTTTAATTCTATTTGTTCTGACTATTTTGACACCTGTCTACATGTTTTGTTTTGTTGTCTGTCTCCGCCTTCTAGACTGTGAGCCCGTTGTTGGGTAGGGACCGTCTCTATATGTCGCCGACTTGTACTTCCCAAGCGCTTATTACAGTGCTCTGCACACAGTAAGCGCTCAATAAATATGATTGAATGAATGAATGAATCATGTCCCATCGAGCCTCCCTACCCAAACTACCTTTTCTTGATGACCAAATTGACGCTTTCTACTGGACTCTAGACTGTGAGCTCGTTGTGGGCAGGGAATGTATTTGTGTATTGTTATAGTGTACTCTCCCAAGCGTTTAGTACAGTGCTGTGCATGCAGTAAGCTCTCCCGAGCTCACCTATTCCCCTAACAGGAGGTAGAATTCAAGGACGTCGAAAAGATTTACTGGCCCGTGCATTGAACGGGAGGTTGGTTGGCTAAATGTTGTGTGTCCCGAATCATAATTTCTTTGTGGTTTTTTCCCCCTTGGAACATTGCGGAGTGTATGTGTGTGCTTGTGTGATGCGTGTGTGTTATTGGAGGGGAGGGGGAAGAGTGTGGTTTTTAAAAATGTTTTTAATACAAGTCACAAATAAGACTGCCATCAGCAACTGCTTCTGTAAAAACTTCCTGCTGTTGGGTCAGAATTTTTATGCTGAATCCTGTCATGGATGAACTGGATATTTATTACCACCTTGACCCTTATGAATTCTTCTAGACTGTGAGCCCACTGTTGGGTAGGGACCGTCTCTATATGTTGCCAACTTGTACTTCCCAAGCGCTTAGTACACTGCCCTGCACACAGTAAGCGCTCAATAAATACGATTGATTGATTCTAACACTAAGCTGGACCTGTTATTGTGCAATTTTTCCCACCCAAGAATAGCACTCCAATTCTGTTTAAGTATAGTCTTCTACCAATCAATCAATCAATCGTATTTATTGAGTGCTTACTGTGTGCAGAGCACTGTACTAAGCGCTCGGGAAGTACAAGGTGGCAACATATAGAGTCAGTCCCTACCCAACAGTGGGCTCACGGTCTAAAAGGGGGAGACAGAGAACAAAACCATCATCATCATCATCATCATCAGTCGTATTTATTGAGCGCTTACTATGTGCAGAGCACTGTACTAAGCGCTTGGGAAGTACAAGTTGGCAACATATAGAGACAGTCCCTACCCAACAGTGGGCTCACAGTCTAAAAGGGGGAGACAGAGAACAAAACCAAACATACTAACAAAATAAAATAAATAGGATAGATATGTACAAGTAAAATAAATAAATAAATAAATAGAGTAATAAATATGTACAACCATATATACATATATACAGGTGCTGTGGGGAAGGGAAGGAGGTAAGATGGGGGGATGGAGAGGGGGCCGAGGGGGAGAGGAAGGAAGGGGCTCAGTCTGGGAAGGCCTCCTGGAGGAGGTGAGCTCTCAGCAGGGCCTAACCAAACATACTAACAAAATAAAATAAATAGAATAGATATGTACAAGTAAAATAAATGGAGTAATAAATATGTACAAACATACATACGACTGTGAGCCCGCTGTTGGGTAGGGACCGTCTCTATATGTTGCCAACTTGGACTTCCCAAGCGCTTAGTACAGTGCTCTGCACACAGTAAGCGCTCAATAAATACGATTGAATGAATGAATGAATGAATAAAGACAATTGAATGAATGAATGAATGAATGAATGAACGAACGAACTATGAAGTAGAGTGCAGCGGAACACTGAACTGAACCGCTATTGCACAAGCCGGACACCAGGGGGTGCCACCATCCCTTCCGATTGGCACTTCATTCATTCAATCGTATTTATTGAGCGCTTACTGTATGCAGAGCGCTGTACTAAGCGCTTGGGAAGTACAATTCAGCAACAAAGAGAGACAATCCCTGCCCACAACGGGTTCACAGTCTAGAAAGACGGAGACAGACGTCAAAACAAGTAAACAATCAATCAATCAATCGTATTTATTGAGCATTTACTGTGTGCAGAGCACTGTACTAAGCGCTTGGGAAGTACAAGTTGGCAACATATAGAGACGGTCCCTACCCAACAGTGGGCTCACAGTCTAGAAGGGGGAGACAGAGAACAAAACAAAACATATTAACAAAATAAAAGAAATAGGATATGTACAAGTAAAATAAATAGAGTAATAAATACGTACAAATATATACATATATACAGGTGCTGTGGGGAAGGGAAGGAGGTAAGGCGGGGGGGATGGAGGGGGGAGGAGGGGGAGAGGAAAGAGGGGGCTCAGTCTGGGAAGGCCTCCTGGAGGAGGTGAGCTCTCAGTAGGGCCTTGAAGGGAGGAAGAGAGCTAGTTTGGCGGATGTGAGGAGGGAGGGCATTCCAGGCCAGGGGAAGGACGTGGGCCGGGGATAGATGGTGGGACAGTCGAGAACGAGGCCCGGTGAGGAGGTTAGCATAAGAGGAGCAGAGGGTGCGGGCTGGGCTGGAGAAGGAGAGAAGGGAGGTGAGGTAGGAGGGAGCGAGGGGATGGACAACCTTGAAGCCGAGGGTGAGGAGTTTCTGCCTGACAGGCATCAGTAGCATCAATATCAATAAATAGAATAATAGATAATAATAATAATAATAATGTTGGTATTTATAATAATAATAATGGCATTTATTAAGCGCTTACTATATGTGCAAAGCACTGTTCTAAGCACTGGGGGAGGTTACAAGGTGATCGGGTTGTCCCAAGGGGGTCTCACAGTCTTAATCCCCATTTGACAGATGAGGTAACTGAGGCCCAGAGAAGTGAAGTGCCTTGCCCAAAGTCACACAGCTGACAATCGGCGGAGCCGGGATTTGAACCCATGACCTCTGACTCCAAAGCTCGTGCTCTGTCCACTGAGCCACGCTTGTGAAGCGCTTACTATGTGCCAAGCACCGTTCTAAGCACTGGGGTAGATACAAGGTGATCACAGCCTTAATCCTCATTTTACAGATGAGGGAACTGAGGCCCAGAGAAGTGAAGTGACTTTCCCAAGGTCACACAGCAGACAAGTGGCGGAGTGGGATTAGAACCCATGACCTTCTGACTCCCAAGCCTGGCCTCTTGCCACTAAGCCATGCTATACATATACGTATCTATATGTTGCCAACTGGTACTTCCCAAACGCTTAGTACAGTGCTCTGCACACAGAAAGCGCTCAATAAATACGACTGAATGAATGAATACAAACATATCAAAACATACATATTCCTCCCTCCCTCCCTCTGTCCTACCCCCTTCCCCTCCCCCCAGCACTTGTGTATATTTGTACATATTTATTACTCTATTTATTTTATTAATGACTATGAGCCCACTGTTGGGTAGGGACTGTCTCTAGATGTTGCCAACTTGTACTTCCCAAGCGCTCAGTACAGTGCTCTGCACACAGTAAGCGCTCAATAAATACGATTGATTGATCGATAATGATGTATCTATAGCTATAACTATTTATTCTGATGGTATTGACACCTGTCCACTTGTTTTGTTGTCTGTCTCCCCCTTCTAGACTGTGAGGCCGTTGCTGGGTAGGGACCGTCTCTGTATGTTGCCGACTTGGACTTCCCAAGCGCTTAGCACAGTGCTCTGCACCCAGCGGGCGCTCCATAAAGACGACGGAATGAATGAATGAATGAATGAATGAATGAATGAATTGGCGCCCCGGCCAGTACCTCTAAGAGCCACTAGGGGCCGCTGCGCGCAGGGCTCCGGGGCGCCGGCGGGGAGGGGGCCGAGCGGCCCGAGGCGGAGGAAGCGGATTGGCTGAGGGCGGAGGGAGGGGCGGGGACTCGCCGAAAGCCACGCCCATCCCTCGTGACCCCGCCCCCCGCGCGCTGCGGCCGCGTCGGTTGGCGCCCCCTCGCGGCCGTCGTTCTCAGTTTGGGGCGGGTCCGTCCGAGGTCCCGGCCCGGGAGAGCCCATCGCCCACTCGGGGGCGGGGGGGGGCCGGAGGAGAGCCCGGGACAGACCACTGCGCCGCCCGGGCCGGGGGGGGGGCCCGGGAGAGCCCAGAGCCGAGTCGGAGAGCCCGGGAGAGACCACTGCGCGGCCCCGACCGGGGTGGGGGTGGGGGTGGGGGGGCGGGAGAGCCCATCGCCGACTCGGGGGAGGGCGGAGAGCCAGGGAGAGACCACTGAGCAGGCCCGACCGGGGGGGGCCCGGGAGAGACCATCGCCGAGTCGGGGGAGGGCGGAGGGCCCGGGAGAGACCACTGCCGGGGGACGGGGGGGGGGGGCGGGAGAGACCATCGTGCAGGACCCGGGGGGGTTCAGGGCGATACCATTCTGTGGTCGGGGGGGCGCCCTCCTCCGTCCCGCCCCTCCGCAGGCACCGCCTCCTCCCGCCCGGCTCCCGGGGAGCGGGAGATCCCAGGATCCCAGGATCCCAGGGGCCCAGGATCCCAGGATCAGGCCGGGCGGGATCCCGGCAGGGAGAGGGGCCGGAGCCTCCAGCCGTCCGGCGCCGAGCGCCCCTGCCCTCGCCCCTGCCCTCGCCCTCCCCCTCCGAGGAGCCCTCCGAGGAGCCCGCCGTCCGGGCCCGCATGCCGGAGCGGGGCTGAGCGCCCCCGGGGCCCCCCGACCATGGCCCGGACACCCGGGGCCCGCCCGCCCCGACCCCCGAGCCCCCGGAGCCCGCCGAGCCCCCGGAGCCCGCCGAGCCCCCCCGCCCGTCCCGCTGCTCCTGCTCCTGCTCCTGCTCCTCCTCCAGCGGGGCCTCGCGGAGAAGCCGCCGGGACCAAGCCCCGAGGAATCCACCCTCCTCGCAGGTCAGCCCTCGGGACCCCTCGGGGGGGGGCGGGGAGGGGAGGAAGGGGCTCCCAGGACCCCTGATGATGGGGGGGGGGGGGGAGGGAGGGGAAGGCCCTCCCAGCACCCCTGATGGGGCGGGAAGGGGAAGAAGTCTCTCCTTAGGACCTCTGATGGGGCGGGAGGGAGGGGAGGGATCTCCCCGGACCTCTGCTGGGTGGGGGGGGGGAAGGGGTAGGAAGGCTCCCCTAGGACCCCTGATCGGGTGGGAGGGAGAGGAAGGCTCTCCCAGGACCCCTGATGGGGGTGGGAGGGAGAGGAAGGGTCTCCCAGGACCCCCGATGGGGCGGGAAGGGGAAGAAGTCTCTCCTTAGGACCTCTGATGGGGTGGGAGGGAGAGGAAGGGTCTCTCGGGATCCCTGGTGGGGTGGGAGAAGGAGGAAGTCTCTCCCAGGACCCCTGCTGGGGTGGGAGGGAGAGGAAGGGTCTCCCAGGACCCCTGATGGGGCGGGAAGGGGAAGAAGTCTCTCCTTAGGACCCCTGATGGGGGTGGGAGGGAGAGGAAGGGTCTCCCAGGACCCCCGGTGGGGTGGGAGAAGGAGGAAGTCTCTCCCAGGACCCCTGATGGGGTGGGAGGGAGAGGAAGGGTCTCCCAGGACCCCTGATGGGGGTGGGAGGGAGAGGAAGGGTCTCCCAGGACCCCCGGTGGGGTGGGAGAAGGAGGAAGTCTCTCCCAGGACCCCTGATGGGGTGGGAGGGAGAGGAAGGGTCTCCCAGGACCCCTGATGGGGGTGGGAGGGAGAGGAAGGGTCTCCCAGGACCCCTGATGGGGGTGGGAGGGAGAGGAAGGGTCTCCCAGGACACCCGATGGGTTGGGAAGGGGAAGAAGTCTCTCCTTAGGACCCCTGATGGGGTGGGAGGGAGAGGAAGGGTCTCCCAGGACCCCTGCTGGGGTGGGAGAAGGAGGAAGTCTCTCCCAGGACACCTGCTGGGGTGGGAGAAGGAGGAAGTCTCTCCCAGGACCCCTGTTGGGGTGGGAGGGAGAGGAAGGGTCTCCCAGGACCCCTGTTGGGGTGGGAGGGAGAGGAAGGGTCTCTCAGGACCCCTGTTGGGGGTGGGAGGGGGAGGAAGATTCTCCCACGACTCTTGTTGGGGGTGGGAGGGGGAAGTGGGAGGAGGAGGAAGGGTCTCCCAGGACCCCCCGATGGGATGGGAGGGAGAGGAAGGCTCTCCCAGGACCCCTGTTGGGGGTGGGAGTGGAAAGTAGGAGGAGGAGGAAGGGTCTCCCAGGATCCCTGATGGGATGGGAGGGAGAGGAAGGGTCTCCCAGGACCCCTGTTGGGGGTGGGAGAGGGAGGAAGACTCTCCCAGGACCCTTCATGGGGGCGGGAGTGGGGGGGTGAGAGGAGGAGGAAAGTTCTCCATCCCAATTACAGTGGAAAACTAGTGCCAGCTCAGCCCAGAGCCAGTTGGCTCTCGGTGGCCGACCCGGCTTCTGTAGCTGCTGGTTTGGGGGGCCTTGCCCCTTTCCTCAGACAGTCCAGCCCCGTTGCCACCAGGGCAGGGCTTCCCGGCACAGTGAGCTGGCAACCAGTGCCCCAGGGCTGCCGGCTGGCTACCCTAGGCTACCGGTACAGGCCCTGAACCGAAAACCGGACTCTGAGTTGTCCAGTCTGGAGGGTAGGTGGGGGTCCCCTGCCTAACCCTAAATTTTCAGAGTTGTCCAGCCCAGAAATTGGGGGGGGGGGGGTGTCCTCTGTCTACTCTTGCCTTTTCAGTGTTCAGGGCTGCCCAGGCTGGAGGAAGCCTGCCCGGGGAGGTCGCACTTAAAAGGCCGGGGTCTGGAACAGGTTCCAGCCGTGGGGTCTGGGCTCGGGTATTCATTCATTCATTCAGTCGTATTTATTGAGCGCTTACTGTGTGCAGAGCACTATACTAAGCGCTTGGGAAGTACAAGTTGGCAACATATAGAGACGGTCCCTACCCAATCAGGGAGGGAGGGGAGTAGGGAGAGGGTGACTTTTTCGGAGCGCCCCACTCTCCACCTGTGATTTCAGTGACCGGTCTGTGCTCTTTCCATCTCTATTTCGCCCCTCCACCGCTACATCCACCACCATCCTACTAACCTCGCCTCCCTGCTGTGCCTGCTGTGCCCAAATGGAGGGCCAATTTCTCCTCGTCCGAGCCCTTGACTTGCCTCCGTCCCCAACGGTGGCTAGCAAGTCGAAGGAGCAACCGAAAACTGGTGCCCTCGGCTAACTGAAGGAGGAATCTGCTTTTGTTTTAGAGTTTGAGCCAGGCTTGGTCTGCATCTCAATTCCAGGTTCTGTTTGGTTTTGGCTGCAGACTCAGGGACTCAGTCAAGGCAAGGAGCTTTCTGGCTACTCCAAAAGGCAGAATGATTAAGTTGGCAATAGGGCTGGGCTGGGGAGCCCTAATAATAATTATAATTATGGTATATGTTAAGCGCTTACTCTCTGCAGAGCACTGCTCTAAGTGCTGGGGTAGATACAGAGTAATCAGGTTGTCCCATGTGAAGCTCACAGTCTTAATCCCCATTTTTCACATGAGGTAATTGAGGCACAGAGAAGTTTAGTGGCTTGCCCAAGGTCACACAGCAGACAAGTGGCAGAGTCAGGATTAGAACCCAGGTCCTCCGACTCCCAAGCCTGGGCTCTTTCCACTGAGCCACGCTGCTTCTCTTCTATCCAGTTTGGCTTTTTCCCCCCTTTCCTTGGGGTCTGATTTTTCTCAATCAGTCTTTTAGGCAAGGCCCATCAGGGCTCTTTATTACTCTATTTATTTATTTTACTTGTACATATCTATTCTATTTATTTTATTTTGTTAATATGTTTTGTTTTGTTTTCTGTCTCCCCCCTCTAGACTGTGAGCCCACTGTTGGGTAGGGACTGTCTCTATATGTTGCCAACTTGTACTTCCCAAGCGCTTAGTACAGTGCTCTGCACACAGTAAGCGCTCAATAAATACGATTGATTGATTGATTAATTGAATCCTGGCTGAGTTGCTTTTCAGTGGGTTCTCCTCAGGGGTGGTCAGAAACTGATTCGTACCGAGACCCCGCTGATCAGGAAATTAAACATAGAGCCTGGAATTTCTTTTTCTTTTTCTTTTTTTTCTCCCCGTGGGACCTGCTTTATGGAATCTGAGGCTCAGGTGGGGCCTCGGTGGAGCTGAGTCAGTTTTCAGACTTCAGGGTCGGCGCCTCCGACTACTTCTGCCGGGCTGTTCTGGAAAACGTCCAGGTTGGAGTGTAGTCCTGGGTGGTCCGCGGCCGGAGCCACGGCCGAGGGTCCTCCCCCTGCGCCGTCCCGGTCCCGGCCTGCCTGCTGGCCGGTCTATCCTGGGAAAGTTGCCCGGAGGGAGGGGGCTGAGATGGGTGCCTAGGGATTGAGTGTGGCCAACAGTTGAGCCAGGACAGGTGGCCTGATCCTTGTGGAAAGTGCCATGGGTGAGGGAAGCCAGGGAGCTAGCAAGGAGAAGCGGAGGGCTGGGCAGTTCCAGGGCATGCGTGTTTGCTCCGTGTCTGACCCACAGGGAACCAGGCTGAGGGTGGGTGGGGGGCGGGAAACGGGATGGTGGTCCAGGGGCCCAGTGGTGACTGTGACCACTGTTAGACTGTTAGACTGTGAGCCCACTGTTGGGGAGGGACTGTCTCTATGTGTTGCCAATTTGTACTTCCCAAGCGCTTAGTACAGTGCTCTGCACATAGTAAGCTCTCAATAAATACGATTGATTGATTGATTGATTGGGGCCGGTGCCTCCCCATGAGCCTCTCCTCCCTGCCGTGTGGGCTCCCAAGCACGTCTGGGGCCGCTTTCCCAGTGAGGAGCCCTGTTGGGCTCGTCTGGTCCCAATCCTGTGGTGGAGAAGACGGTTAGCTCTGTCAGGCCTGCTGACGTTGTTCTTTCAGTTTCTAAAGAGTCTCTGAGAGCCCCGTCTGGCTTTCCACACCTCGGTTAGGTGGTGGTGGGGATGGTCCTCCTGCTTTCTCTTGCATTTTCAATGTTCAGTCACCGAGGATGGCTCCCAATGGGATTCCCAGTGATATTAGAGAAGCAGCGTGGCTCAGTGGAAAGAGCACGGGCTTTGGAGTCCGAGGTCATGGGTTCAAATCCCGGCTCTGCCAGTTGCCAGCTGTGTGACTTTGGGCAAGTCACTTCACTTCTCTGGGCCTCAGTTACCTCATCTGGAAAATGGGGATGAAGACTGTGAGCCCCCCCCGTGGGACAACCTGATCGCCTTGTAACCTCCCCAGCGCTTAGAACAGTGCTTTGCACTGCACATAGTAAGCGTTCAATAAATATGATTGCCTGACTGACTGAAGGGTTACAAGAAGCGGCAAGCCAGGGCGGGCAGCCAGACACCTAAGGGCGCAAGAAATCAACCGTCTCACCCCTCCGCTACTTCCTCTCCCCCTCGTCCCCCCATCCATCCCCCCATCTTACCTCCTTCCCTTCCCCACAGCACCTGTATATATGTATATATGTTTGTACATATTTATTACTCTATTTATTTATTTATCTTACTGGTACATATCTATTCTATTTATTTTATTTTGTTAGTATGTTTGGTTTTGTTCTCTGTCTCCCCCTTCTAGACTGTGAGCCCGCTGTTGGGTAGGGACTGTCTCTATGTGTTGCCAACTTGTACTTCCCAAGCGCTTAGCACAGTGCTCTGCACACAGTAAGCGCTCAATAAATACGATTGAATGAATGAATGAATGAATTATTCAGGAGTGCATTGGAATTGTCCCTGACCGCCATGTCTAGAAGGAGAGATTTGGGGTGGGGCTGGACAGGAGGCTTCAGAGGGGGCCTGCTGACGTGGAGAGAGGGTGCGATCTTGTTGAGCCTGGGAGGACGGGGCCCGTTCTGTGGATCACCATCATCATCCTCGTGGCATTTCTTGAGCACTACTATGAGCAGAACACTGTACTAGACACTTGGGTGAGTACAGTACAACAGCGTTGGTAGACACGTTCCCTGCCCACAGTGAGCTTACAGTCTACAGGGAGAGAGAGACATTTAAATAGATTGCGGATGTGGACAGGGACCAAATCTTCATTTAATATTCCCCACAATAGCCAGTTCAAAGGTTCTGCCCACTTGGGGCCACCTGGTAATGATGATGAGTAAATATTTATTGGGTTCACTGTACTGAGCAGTATGTTCACAGTTGTGTAGAAGGTAGTGGAGCCAACTGGATAAAGTAGTAGGGAGCACAGTACATTGCACCCAGCGGGTGCTTAATAAATACCCAACAGTAATAAGAGTCGGCACTAGAACTCAGGTCCTCTGGCTCCCAGGCCCAATCTCTTTCCACTAGACCTTTACTACTACTACTGCTGCTGCTACTTTACTGCTATTACTATTCATTCATTCAATCATATTTATTGAGCACTTACTGTGTGCAGAGCACTGTACTAAGCGCTTGGGAAGTACAAGTCGGCAACATCTAGAGACGGTCCCTACCCAACAACGGGCTCACCACTTACTATTACTACCACTACTGCTACTATTAGTGAGGCAAAGCTCAGAAGGAAGCCCTCCTGTAGAACTGAAGTCCTTCATAAACAACAGGAGATGCTCCTCTGGTTCTCCCCTGGGTTTTTCTTAATTGGCCTTCCCTTAATTGGCCGGACCGGGCCGGCACAGGGGGAGGACCCTTGGCTGTAGCTACAGCCATGGACCACCCAGAACTACACTCCAACCTGGGTGTTTTCCAGAACAACCCCTTCAAAAGTAAAGTATTCGGACCCTAAAGTCTGAAAACTGTCTCAGCTCCACCGAGGCCCCACCTCAGCCTCGGATTCCATAAAGGCTCTGTGTTTAGGGAAGCTGTGAGACCTAGAGGAAGGAGCCTGGGCCTGGGGGCCAGAGCACCTGGGTTCTAATCCCACGTCCGGCACTTGCCTGCCGAGTGACTTGGGGCAAGTCACATCTCTATGCCTCAGTCTCCTCATCTGTAAAATGGGGATTCAGTACCCATTCTCCCCCATGCTTAGACCGGAGCCTGATGACGGACAGCATCCAATCTGCCTGTGTGTTTGACACAGAGTAAGTGCTTAACTAATACCATCACTGTTACTGTTATTATAGTTATTAGCCAAGGATGGATTTGGTTGGGGAGTTGGGGAAATGAGTGCAGCTAACTCTTGGGGTCTGGAAAGGAGGTTTCTTGTCTGGGCTGTTGGGCCTGGGTGGAGAAGACTGGGGCTTTGTGGTCGATGTCAGGTTTTGTCAGCAGAGCCACTGCCAGATCAGTGTGAAGCAGGCTAGGTGGTTCCTTGTAGGAAGATGTGTTTTTTGGGTTTTTTTCCGTATGGCCTGACAGAGGGTAACGTACAACCTCCAGCCCAGTGGAGATTGAGTAGTGCCTCTCCGGATGAGCCCCTGCAGCCTAGAGACCAGGGACGCCCCTCTTCCCCCCCCCTCCGGGAGAGTATGGCCCCTCCCCAACTTCACCCCAGCCCTGTGGCTCTTCCCCCATTGTCTGAAAAAGTCAGCCAGGCCTGGAGTTGGTGTTTTTGTAGGGTGGCTTTTTCTCTCTGTGTTGATGGGCATTGATGTCGGTCAACAAATCAATAATCAGTGACATCGATTAAGCCCAAACATTCTGCGAAGGTCTGTGGTAGGTACTGGGGATTAGGACGCGATGCAGAGCCCACAAACCAAATGAGGAGCAGGCCGGGGAGAAACAGGCAGAGCAAATTCACGAGACCTTCGGCAGGCAAAATTAAACAAGTCAAGAATAAACAAGAGAAGGAGCAAAAGAGGAAAGTACAGCAGTTCATTACTGCTCGAACGTGCGGCTCTCGGGGAAGAGCCGGCCGCATCGCCGTCACGGAGGCCAGCCCGCCACAGGTTGGACAAGGGAGTGGCTACCGAGAGACGGGGGGTCACCCGCTCTGTGGTCCCTGGAGGGCTCTGGGGTTGGGGGAGCCCTGGGCCTCAGATCCCACGGCTTCTGCCATCCTAGCACAATCCATGTTAGAGGTTGACAGACACCCATTTAATAATAATAGCAATAACAGTAACAATGTTGGTATTAGTTAAGCGCTTACTGTGTGTCAAGCACTGTTCCAAGCATCGAGGTAGATACAAGTTAATAAGGTTGGACACGGTATCTCTGTCCTCCATGGAGCTCATAGTCTTCATCCCCATTTTTCGCATGAGGGAACTGAGGCACAGAAAAGTGAGGTGACTTGTCCGAGGTCACCCAGCAGTCAGGTGGCATAGCTGGGGTTAGAATCTAGGTCCATCTGACACACAGGCCTGTGCTCTATCCACTAGGCCACACTGCCTCTCTGTATTGTTGGGTTTGCTCAGCTTGGCTTGAGGTATCAATCAATCAATCAATCATATTTATTGAGCGCTTACTGTGTGCAGAGCACTGTACTAAGCTCTTGGGGAGTACAAGTTGGCAACGTATAGAGACAGTCCCTACCCAACAGTGGGCTCACAGTCTAAAAGGGGGAGACAGGGAACAAAACCAAACATACTAACAAAATAAAATAAATAGAATAGATATGTACAAGTGAAATAAATAAATAAATAGAGTACTAAATATGTACAAACATATATACATATATACAGGTGCTGTGGGGAAGGGAAGGAGGTAAGACTGGGGGGATGGAGAGGGGGACGAGGGGGAGAGGAAGGAAGGGGCTCAGTCTGGGAAGGCCTCCTGGAGGAGGTGAGCTCTCAGTAGGGCCTTGAAGGGAGGAAGAGAGCTAGCTTGGCGGATGGGATCAGGTATCAGGAACGACATTCTCCCTCTGCCCCAACCGCTTCCTGTGGGGAATGAGTTCCCAGAAAAAAAACCAATAGATGGGCACCGTCAAGATTTGAGACATTTCCCCTGCCCAGTTCATAAAATGGAGTCCTTGCTCATGAACACTGGCCTGCTCCTTGTTTTACCCTCCTGCATCATCCTTATTTATAATGTCAATCACGTTTGTTGTGCGCTTACTGTGTGCAGAGTGTTTGGAAGGTACAGCACACGGACCCCTGCCCATAAGGAGCATACTGTCTCCATTGACAGTTAATTGTGGTATTTGTTAGGGGCCTACTCTGTGCTAAGCACTGAAATTACTCTGTAATAAGCACTATAATGCTGTCAGGAGAAGCAGTATAGCTCAGTGGAAAGAGCCCGGGCTTGGGAGCCAGAGGTCATGGGTTCAAATCCTGCCTCCACCAATTGTCAGCTGTGTGACTTTGGGCAGGTCACTTAACTTCTCTGGGCCTCAGTTATCTCATCTGTAAAATGAGGATTAAGACTGTGAGCCCCACGTGGGACAACCTGACCAACTTGTATCCTCCCCAGCGCTTAGAACAGTGCAAATGCCATTATTATTATTATTATTATTATTAATACACATGGGAGTAGATACCGGGTAACCCTTCAGCCACTTACCTGCTGCTTCTCACCCCGTTGCTCCTTATGCTTCTTCTTAAGCCTCGGGTCTCTTCCTCACTTGGGCTGATCGCCCAAGACAGCTGTAAAGTCCAGCCTTCTTTCAACACAGACTTCCCAGAAGCTTGGTCCTATGGTCCTGGTTGGGTGGAGAGGAAATTGAGAGTGGACAAGAGACCGTTGGGGATCATTGGACTATGCATCGCTGGGAAACGGGCAAACACGATCAGCAGGACTACGTATTTTTCAGGAAAGTTTTTTTTTTTTAAATTCCTCCCACATCCACAAAAAATGAGCAGTTTTTTTTTTTTCTTAGCTCAGTTGGCATACCTGCTGCATTCTGGATGAATGTCAGTGGGCTCAGCATCATCATCATCATCATCAATCGTATTTATTGAGTGCTTACTATGTGCAGAGCACTGTACTAAGCGCTTGGGAAGTACAAATTGGCAACATATAGAGACAGTCCCTACCCAACAGTGGGCTCACAGTCTAAAAGGGAGCTTTTAGACAGAGAGCTGCTGGAAAGTCATGCCCGTTGGGCATGACTGGTCCCCTTCTAGACTGTAAGGTCTTTGAAGGCAGGGAAAGTATCTGCCAACTTGTTCTATTGTACTCTCTCAAGTGCTTAGTACAGTGCCTCATATGTAAAATGGGGATTGAGTCTATGAGCCCCACATGTGACAGGTACGGAGTCCAGCCCGATTTGCTGGTATCCACCCCAGTGCTTAGTACAGTGCCTGGCACAAAGTAAGTGCTTAACTAATATCATTATTATTACTATTACTGTAGTACGTGCTCAATAAATATAATTGGTTGATTGTCTGGTCTCCGCCTCACCAGGGTTGGGGTAAGGAAACACCAAGTGTCCCTCCTCTGTCGGGCAAGGGTAGTAGATTCCCATCCCAGCCCTTCAGCTGTTTCTTGCTATCAATCAGTGGTATTTACTGAGCGCTTACAGAGCACTGTACTAAATGCTAGGGAGAGTATAATATAACAGAATTAATAGACATGTTCCCTGCCCATAATGAGCTTACAGTCCAGAGGGGGAGGCAGGTAGTAATATGAATAAGTAAGTAATTTGTATCAATAAGTGGTATTCGGGGCTTACTATGTGCAGATCATTCATTCATTCAATCAATCGTATTTATTGAGCGCTTACTGTGTGCAGAACACTGTACTAAGCACTTGGGAAGTACAAGTTGGCAACATATAGAGACGGTCCGTACCTAACAACGGGCTCACAGTCTAGAAGGGGGATCATAGATCACTGTTCTATGCACTTGGGAGAGTACAATACAAGAGAATTAGTAGACACGTTCCCTGCCCATAATGCTTGGCGCATGGTAAGTGCTTAACAAGTACCATACTTATTATGAGATTACAGTTTATAGGGGGAGAGTATATAATTGTAATATGTGATTTGTAGATATTTATGTAAGTGCTTTGGGGCTGAGGGCAGGGCAAATATTAAATGACCAAAAGTCGCAGATCCAAGCGCATAGATGATGCAAAAGGGAGAGGGACCTGGGGAAAAGAGCAGCATGGCTTAGTGGAAAGAGCATGGGCTTGGGAGTCAGAGGTTATGGGTTCTAATTCCGCCTCCACCACTTGTTAGCTGTGTGACTTTGGGCAAGTCACTTCACTTCTCTGTGCCTCAGTTACCTCATCTGTAAAATGGGGTTTAAGACTGTGATCCCCACATGGAACAACCAGATTACCTTGTATCTACCCCAGCGCTTAGACCAGTGCTTGGCACATAGTAAGTGCTTAACAAATTTCATCATCATTATTGTTATTATTATTATTAGTAATAATAATAAAAGAGGGCTTAATCAGAGAAGGCCTCGTGGAGGAGGTTTGACCTTAATGATGCTTTGAAGGTGTAAAGAGAATGGTGGTCTGGAATTTATGGATTGGGAGGGAGTTCCAGGACGGTGGAGGACGTGGGAAAGGGGTCAATGGCGAGATAGACGAGACCAGGGCTAGAGGAGCGGAATGTGCGGGTTGGGTCGTAATAGGAGATCAGTGACGTGAGGTGGGATGGGACAAGATGATCGAATGGTTTAAAGCCGATAGTAAGGAGTGTCTGTTTTCTAGTGGGGGTGGAGACAGGCCAAGCTTTGAGGTGGGAGGTTGAGCTCCGGACATCCCAAGATGAGACAAGGAAGGGGCTGAGCACCAATCCGCTCCCTCCTCAAGTGGGAGAGCAGAGTTAGGGAGCAAAAATACGATTGAATGAATTTTTCACCCTCACATTGGACGCGGGACTCTGGCCAACACGGGAGCTGGGGCATTTCTCAGCCAGCTCTCCCTATCAGCCACCTGAGCAGTAGGGTGTAGCTCTATTTGTTTGTCACCCATTTCATCAGTTCATTTAGTTGCTTAGTTTTTATCACTTGGATCTGTGCTCCGATCCTTTGACCTAGTGTAGATTCGGCAATCCGTGAGCGCTCATCTCCCTCCCCACCTCTCCCTCCCATTAAACTGCCTTTTCCTCAAGGCCAGAGATCGCATCCCTTCCTCCGATTCCATGGTCTCAATCCATCGATCGGTGGTATTTATTGAGCGTTTACTGGGTGCAGGGAGCCATACTAAGTGCCTGGGAGAATTCAGTATAACGAGAGTTGGTGGACACATTCCCTACCCACAGCGAGCTTACAGTCTAGAGAATCCAGTTAGTGCCCTGCTCACTGTGGGCCTTCAGTACGTGGTGATGGTGGTGATGTGGAGTCAGGGTCAGTGAGGGGGCCCGGCCTGAACCATGAGAGACCCTGAACCCATTTGGCTGGCAGTCCGATGCCTCTCAGTCCCTATTCCTGTCCTCCTGACGGCCTCGCCTTCCTTCCATTGCTCGTGCGCAGTGGCTTTTGGCTGCTGGAATAGTCCTCACTACCATTGTAATAATAACAATAATAATAATTCTGGTATTTGTTAAGCACAAAGTCTGGGGTGGATACAAGCAAATCGGGTTGGACACAGGCCCTGTCCCACATGGGGCTCACGGTCTTAATCCCCATTTTACAGATGAGGAATTGGAGGCACAGAGAAGTGAAATAATTTGCCCAAGGTCACACAGCAGACTAGTGGCGGTGCCGGGATCAGAACCCACAACCTTCTGACACCCAGGCCCGTGCACCAAGCACTATGCCCCACTGCTTCCCAATAATAATAATAATAATAATAATAATAATAATAATAATAATAATAATAATAACAACCACAATGATGCTTGTTGTATTTATTAAATGCTTACTGTATGCCAAGCACTGTTCTAAACTCTGGGCTAGATACAAGTTTATTAGGTCTGACAAAGTTCTTGCCCTATATGGGGCTCACAGTCTAAGCAGGAGGGAGAACAGGTTCATACATTCATTCATTCAATTAATTGTATTTATTGAATGCTTACTGTGTGCAGAGCACTGTACTAAGCGCTTGGGAAGTACAAGTCAGAAACATATAAAGAAGCAGCAGCATAGAGAAGCAGCGTGGCTCAGTGGAAAGAGCCTGGGCTTTGGAGTCAGAGGTCATGGGTTCAAATCCCAGCTCCGCCACTTGTCAGCTGTGTGACTTTGGGCAAGTCACTTGACTTTTCTGTGCCTCAGTTACCTCATCTGTAAAATGGGGATTAAGACTGTGAGCCCCACGTGGACAACCTGATCACCTTGTATCCCCCAGCGCTTAGAACAGTGCTTTACACATAGTAAGCGCTTAATAAATGCCATCATTATTATTATTATTATTATATAGAGACGGTCCCTACCCAACAACGGGCTCACAGTCTAGAAGGGGTATTGCATTTTATTGATGAGAGAACTGAGGGGCAGAGAAGTTAAGTGACTTGTCCTAGATCATCCATTAGGTAAGCAGCAGAGCTGAGATTTAGAATCCAGGCCCTCAGATTCCCGGGCCCGTGCTCTCTCCACCAGGCCATGTTGTAATTGTCGTCCGAACTTTGGCAGGTTACTCCTGAACAGGGGGAAAAAGTAAAAAAAAATTCCTTTCACCAGAGTGACACGCGGGCGTTCCTAGGAGGAGCGTGGGCGTGCGTGGCATGGAATAGGCGTTCCTGCTTGGGTTGCTGGGGGGTGAGTGTGAGTTATGGAGGATCGGTGTTCTGGGAGAGGTGTCAGGAGGCTGCGAGCAAGCAAGAGACCACCTGGGCAAGGAGTTGGGGTGAGCCTGGAGGCACTGATGAAAGGGCTGGACTAGTGGCACAGCAAGGACGTCTTCCTCCCAAATTGGATGTTCTGGCCACTTTGGTTTATTCATTCATTCATTCATTTATTCATTCATACTTATTGAGCACTTACTCTGTGCAGAGCACTGTTCTAAGTGCTTGGGAAGTACAAGTTGGCAATATATAGAGACGGTCCCTACCCAACAACGGGCTCACAGTCTAGAAGGGGGAGACAGACAACAAAACAAAACATGTGGACGGGTGTCAAGTCATCAGAATAAATAGGAGTAAAGCTGGATGCACATCATAACAAAATAAACAGAATAGTAAATATGTACAAGTAAAATAAATAGAGTAATAAAACTGTACAAACATATATACAGGTGCTGTGGGGAGGGGAAGGAGGTAGGGCTGGGGGGATGGGGAGGGGGAGAGGAAGGAGGGGGTTATAATAATAATAATAACATATCTCACTCTCTTCTGCGTTGCCCTGACTTGCTCCCTTTGCTCTTCTCCCCCCTCCCAGCCCCACAGCACTTCCGTACATATCTGTAATTTATTAATTTGTATTGATGTCTGCCCCCCCGCCTCTAGACTAAGCTTAATGTGGACAGGGAGTGTGTCTGTTTATTGTTGTATTGTATTCTCTCAAGCTCTTAGTACAGTACTCTGCACACAGTAAGTGAAGTGCTCACTAAATTCTAATGAATGAATGAATGGTATTTGTTAAGCACTTACTATGTGTCAAGCACTGTTCTAAGCGTGGGGGGAGATATAAGCTAATCAGGTTGGACACAGTCCTTGCATGGGGCTTACAGCATTAATCCTCATTTTACAGATGAGATAACTGAGGCACAGAGAAGTTAAGTGACTTGCCCAAGATCACACGGCCAAGAAGTGGGGCCCAGGATTAGGACTCAGGTCCTTCTGACTCCCAGGCTGACAGTTTTGTTCTCAGAGGCTCTGAGAATTTGCTAAAAGGTTAGATTGTTTGAGGGACCCAGCAGCGAGGAACGTGGATCGTGAGGGCTGAATTTTTGTCAAGTTTAGTAGAGAGGCTTCACTTGAGGTTAAAGGTAAAGAGGAATCAGAATGGTTCCCCCGGCATCCGTGAATTGTGAGTTCTGGGTGCCTCCAGAGAAGCCTCGGTGTCTGAGATAATCCTGCAGATGGGAAGAGAGAGCCAGAGGCCCACTTTATGCCAGTCGCTTTGATGGGTGTCTCTGGTGCGAGGCAGCGCTTTATCCTGGGGCTGGGAGCTCCTCATTGTCCCATGCTCTACACATGTTCTGTGGTCCAACCGTAACTGGCATCCCGGGAGGCCTTTTGGGGCCTGCCTTTGGCTTGGGCTCTGAGCCTGGTGGCCCCAGTTGTGGCTGTGGTCTGGTCAAGAGCGAGAATGGATGTGGCCATTGCCTGGCATGCCCCTCCTTCACACTGAAGCATACCTGGTGCGGCTGTGGAGTCCTGGTTCAGCCAGGGCAGATTTCGGGTTACGAGTGGATTGGTTTATTCATTCATTCATTCAGTAGTATTTATTGAGCGCTTCCTGTGTGCAGAGCACTGTACTAAGCGCTCGGGAAGTACAAGTTGACAACATATAGAGACGGTCCCTACCCAACAGCGGGCTCACAGTCTAGAAGCGGGAGACAGAGAACAAAACAAAACATATTAACAGAATAAAATAGGATAAATATGTACAAGTAAAATGGCCCAGGCACTGAACGAGGAAAGAGTCAGATCCTCTGGGGTGATGCACCCCAGAATACATATGTAATGAGTTCCTCAGAACTGCAGGAGAACTGTGAACCAATGTTATTGTGGCATACCCCTTTGTCATAGACTTAAATGTAATGTGGTGGTTTTCTGTCCCGGAGCCAACCCTGACTTAACGATTCAGCCCTTTCAGGTAATTACAAAATACACTGTAGATTCATTCATTCATTCAGTAGTATTTATTGTGCGCAGAGCACTGTACTAGGCACTTGGGAAAGTACAATACAACGAACAGTGACATTCCCTGCCCACGATGAGCTTACAGTCTAGAGGCGGGGAGACAGGTATCAGTGCAAATAAAATAAAATGTACATAAGTGCTGTGGGGCTGAGAGGGGGCCACGGCCCACCCTTAATCAACCGACGGTATCTACTGAGCACGTACTGTGTGCAGAGCACTCTGCTAAGATTTTGGGAAAGTATAGTTTGATAGAGTTGGTGGACACAATCCTTGTTCTCAAGGAGCTGACAGTCAATGGGGGAGACAGACATTAACAGAAATTACAGATGGATATGACCCAAATCTATGGGTGATGCAGAAGAGAGGGCGGAAGGGTGGGGAAATGGGTTAGTCAGAAGAGGCCTCTTGGAAGAGATTTGATTGTAGGAGGGCTTTGAAGCGGGGGAGAGTGGTGAATTGTTGTATATGAAAGGAGAGGGAGTTCCAAGCCAGAGGGAGGATGTGGGTGAGGGGTTTTCAGCAAGATAGACAATATCAAAGTTCAGTGAGTAGGTGGGTGTCGGAGAAGTGAAGTGTGTGGGTTGTGTGTTTGTTTTTTTTTGTTTTTTTTGGTAGTTTATTTGTTAAGTACGCATTATGCCAGGCACTGTACTAACTGCTGGTGTAGATACAAGGTTGGACACCATCCAAGTCCCCTCGTGAGGCTCACAGTCTTAATCTCCATTTTACAGATGAGGAAACTGAGGTCCATAGAGTTTAAGTGACTAGCCCAAGGTCACACAGCAGACTCTCAGGCCCATGCTCTTTCCACTTGGCTACTCTGCTCTTTGAGTTGTAGTAGATAGGAGGGGGAGAGCTGATTGAGTGCCTTAAAGCTGATGGCCGGGAGATTATGTTTCAGGCGGAGATGGAAGGAAATTTTTGAGGAGTGGGGAGAGGTGAACCAAATTTTATTTATTTATTTATTTATTTATTTTTTAGAAAAACGATCTGGACAGCAGCGTGAAGTTTGGACTGGAGAGGGAGAGCCAGGAGGCAGGCAGGGCAGCTCAGCCCTTCCCCTCCACTATTCCTACCCTCTCTTGGTTCCCATCTACCCTGTGGCATCACCCACACCTTGCCCACCTAACTGTATTTTTTTGTAAAAGCCAGGAACTCAGGTGCCAAGGCCTTCTGCTGCCACTATAGCTTCCAGTGAGAAGGGGGAGGGAAATAGCCAGAAATCTGAGCCCTGATTCCCTCCTCCAGGGCCCAAACAGCAGGGAGCGAGTTCAGTTTGACCTGACTGTATTCCTGTCTCTGTTTCCAGGGACCCAGGGCAGGCTAAGCACACAGAGGACACCCAGGACGGCACTCAGCCCGCAGCGGGTATTTATGGTAGCACGAGTTATGGTATTTGCTAAGTGGCAGGCATTGTGCTAGGCACTGGGATAGTTCTGAGATTTTGAAGTCCCTGTCGCCTCCTGGGGCTTCTTGGAATGGGAAGCAGTGTCTTCTTTCTGTTGTACACATGAGGAAACTGAAGCACAGGGAGGGTGAGACTTCCCAAGGTCACACAGCACGCACTTCCCACACTGTCTCCCTGTAGACTCCCAAACAGGGCCCTTCCCCGAAGTGGTCAGCTACCGCCGCTCCTGCCGACCCTCCTCTTGGGGCCCAGCAACAGGAGCTGGGCACCGGGGGTGGGGGAGACTGGCACAGGGAGGCATTAAGGCAATGGGAGCTGGGCTCGGTGGGAGATGGTACAGGGAGGCACTGGGGCAACAGGAGCAGGGCTTGGTGGGCTCTTTTGTGGGTGCCTCCTCTGACGCCCACCCCTTAACTGTGGGGGTCCCTCAAGGTTTAATTTTGGGTTCCCTTCTATTCTCCATCTACACCCACTCCCTTGGAGAACTCATTTGCTCCCATGGTTTCAACTACCATCTCTATGCAGATGATTCCCAAATCTACATCTCCAATCCTAATATTCCTCCTTCTCTACTGTCTGGTATTTCCTCCTGCCTTTAAGACATCATTACTTGGATGTCGTCCCATCACTTCAAACTTAATATATCTAAAATGAAACTTCTAACTTCCCACCAAACCCTGTCCTCCCCGTGACTTAGCCTTCACTGTAGACGGCACCACCATGCTTCCTGTCTCACAAGTCCATAATCTTAGCGTTATCCGTGACTCCTCTCTCTCATTCAACCCACATATTCAATCCATCACTAAATCCTGTCGGTTTGACTAAAATTACCCTTTTCCTTTTCATCCAGACTGCCACCATGTAAATCCAGTCCCTTATCCTATCCTGCCTTGATTACTGTGTTAACCTCCTTGCTGACCCTCCTGCTTCCTGTCTCTTCACTCAGTCCTTACTTCACTCTGCAGCCCAGATCATTTTTCCACAAAAATGTTCAGGTCATGTTTCCCCACTCCTCAAGAACCTCCAGTGGTTGTCCATCCACCTCTGTTTCAAACAGAAACTCCTTACCCTCGGCTTTAAAGCACTGAATCACCTTGCCCCCTCCCACTTCACCTCGCTACTCTTCTTCTACAACCCAGCCCACACACTTTGCTTCTCTAATGCTAACCTTCTCACTACACCTCGATCTCGTGTCTTTCACTGCCGACCTCTTGCCCACGTCCTGCCTCTGGCCTGAAGCACCCTCCCGCCTCATATCCAACAGACGATGACTCTCCCCTCCTTCAAAACCTTATTGAACGCACATCTCCTCCAAGAGGCCTTCCCTGACTAAGCATTCTTTTCCTTGTCGTCAACTCCCTTCTGCCTTGCCCTGACTTGCTTCCTTTATTCATCCCCTCTCCCAGCCCCACAACACTCAAGTACACACTTGTAATTTATTTATTTATATTAACGTCTGTCTTCCCCTTTAAACTGTAAACTCATTGTGGGCAGGGAATGTGTCTGCTCTCTTGTTACATTGTATTCTCCCAAGCACTTAGTAAAGTGCTCTGCACACAGTAAGCACTCAATAATTATGATTGTCTGACTGGCTGACAGGCTTGGTGGGAGCTGGCACAGGGAGGCATCGGGGTGACAGGCACCAGGCTCAGTGGAAACTGGTGCAGAGAGGCATCGGGGCAATGGGCACCAGGCTCTGTAGGAGCTAGCCCAGGTGTCCTTCAAATGACAAGGCTGTCTGTGGGGTCCTGGGCAGGCAGGCAGGCGGTATGGCTTCTCCAGACTGAGTTGTATTTACCAAAGCCCTTGGCACTGGCCCCTGGGGAGATTTCTGTAGTGCCCAGAGGCGGAAGTGTTAACTAGGCCCCTGGGTCATCACCCACGCCATTTCCATGGGAGCTGCCTGGAGCCCTCGGCCCCTCAGGAGGTGTCTTTGCCATCCAGGGCTTTGTCCGTGTCACTTCAGGGCATAACATATCTATGGGACTTCCAGCCTTTCCAGAAACCCTTCTCAAACCGTCCTCTTCCACTTGCCTGGGGTGAGTGTCTGGACAGGGCAGGGGGGGACCAGATCCCGACCCAATTGGCAGGGTATATGGGACCAGGCTTGTGGGTATTAAGGCACCAGGCTCTCAGAGCTCCCAGGGCCCGCTCTTCCATGTGAAGGCAGGACCGTGGCTGTTGGGTTGAGACCTTTCAAATCCATCTTTTCCAGAAAAGCTTTCCACGTTGAGCAGGAGTAGTTGAAGTAGTACTAAGATGGAAGTGTTTACTGTGTGGAGAGTGCTGTATTAAGTGCTGGGAGTAACTCCAGTGGTGGAAATTAGAAGGATCTCTGTCCCTCGGGGGAGCTCCTGATCTGAGGGGCCTTTGGGATACCTCCTTTGTCCATGTTGCCTCAGTGTCCCAAGTCGCCTCTAAGGCCATGGGTGTGTCCAGCTGTCTCAGAAGGACGGTTGCTGGTGGGGTCTGGCCTGAAGGGCGGGACCACTTATCTTTCCCCCACCCCTGTTTCTTAAGGTGGCACTTGGTGTCGGGGACTAGATTGGGTCTCATCTAGACTGTGAGCTCATTGTGGGCAGGGAATGTGTCTGTCTGTTGTTGTATTGTACTCTCCCAAGCTCTTAGTACAGTGATTTGCACACAGTAAGCACTCAATAAATATGATTGAATGAATGAGAAATGCCAGACCTTTGCCAGTCCAGGGGGACCTTTCATTGGGTTAGCTTGTCCCCCTTTAGAAGCAAAGAAAATGCCTCTTGTCAGCTTGAAAAGGGTTAATCTCTGCTCCTTGATCAATACCTCTAGAGAAGCAGCGAGGCTCAGTGGAGGGAGCACGGGCTTAGGAGTCAGAGGTCATGGGTTCAAATCCCGGCTCCACCACTTGTCAGCTGTGTGACTTTGGGCAAGTCACTTAACTTCTCTGTGCCTCAGTTCCCTCATCTGTAAAATGGGGATTAAGACTGTGAGCCCCATGTGGAACAACCTGACCACCTTGTATCGTCCCCAGCACTTAGAACAGTGCTTTGCACATAGTAAGCGCTTAAATGCCATCATTATTATTATTTTTATTATTAGAGAAAGATTCAAGTGAAGGGCTAGAGGAGCACTTATCCCCTCTTACCCCTGCCTGTCTGGAAGACCAAGTAGGTCAAAACTGGGAAAACTAGCCTTTTCACCTAGAGGGCACAGGCCAGACTCCAGTCCTTGGGTGCCAGGGCTTCTGCTGTAAACTTCATTTCCACTTTGCCCCTGAAGCCCAGTGGGCAGGAGGCCTCCGACTCTTGTCTGCTGTGGGACCTTGGGCAAGGCTCTTCACTTCGCTCTGTCTCAGTTCCCTCATCTGAAAAATGGGGATTAAAATTGTGAGCCCTGTGTGGGACAGGGACTGTGTCCAAACTGATTAGCTTGTATCCACCCCAGCGCTTAGTACAGGGCCCGGCACATACTAAGTACGTACGAAATACTGTGAAAAAAAAATGTGGGAAGTGGACTTGTCTTCAGCTGGGATTTAGGCAGGATTCTGCGCTGTGCCTGTTGGTGAGCTGGGCTGTGGGTTTTGTTTCCAGCCCTGCAGCTGGTTGTGGCTTTTGTCTGGGTTCGACCTATAGACTGGGCATTAGGTGGTTTTGTGGCTGATAGAAGACCAGTTGGATGGTTTTTCTCCTGTGCCTCCAGCTGTTTTTCTTTTCTCGGCCCTTTGTCTCCCTTTGATCTCTACCTTTCCTTTTTTTTTCCTTTCCCTTTCTTTTTTGAGCAAGTCGCCTGTTTCCTTTCAGCCAAGTTTTGAGTCTTCCCACATGTTCCAGCTTCCTCTAAGGATCTGGGCCCTGATATTTCAGGGCTTTCTTCAGTCAGTCAATTGATCATATTTATTGAGCACTTATTGTGTGCAGAGCACTGTACTAAGCACTTGAGAGTACAATGTAGCAGTATAGCAGACACATTCCCTGCATACAACGAACTTACAGTCTAGATGTAAATTTGGGAATCATCCACATAGAGGTGGTAGCTGAAGCCTGGTGAGTGAATGAGTTCTCCAAGGAAGTCGGGGTAGACTTTAATATCCATTTTACAGTTGAGGTAAGGCACAGAGAGGTGAAAAGACTTGCTCAAGTTCCCATAGCAGACAAGTGGTGTAGCCCTCCTGTCCAATGGACTTCAGAGGCAAAGTGGAAATGTAGTTTACAGCAGACAGACATTAATATAAATAAATTACGGATAGGTACATAAGTGCTGTGGGGCTGGGCAGGGGGATGAATAAAAGGAGTGAGTGAGAGTGACACAGATGGGAATGGAAGAAAAGGAAAAGAAGGCTTAGTCAAGGAAGGCCTTTTGGAGATGTGTTTTCAATAAGGCTTTGAAGGAGGGGAAATTATCTGTTCGCTATGAAGTAAGAAGGCATTCCTGGCCAGAGGCAGTTCGTGGGCAGGAGGTCGACGGTGAGATAGACAAGATTGAGGTACAGTGAGTAGGTCTAGCATTGCAGGAGCAAAGTGTGCGGACTGGGTTGTAATAGGAGGGTAGTGAGGTGAGGTAGGAGGGGGCAAGGTGATGGGCAACCACTGGAGGTTTTTGAGTCACGGACTAAACGTTTCTGTAGAAAAATGATTCAGGTGGCAAAGTGAAGTTTGGATTGGGTTGGGGAGAGACAGGAAGCAGGGAGGTCAGCAAGAAGGCTGATTCAGTATTCAAGAAGGGGTGGGATAAGTGAATGGATTACCGTGGTAGAAGTTTGGATGGAGAGGAAAGGGCGGATTTTAGCGTTGTTGTGAAGGTCAAACCGACAGGATTTAGTGATGGATTGAATATGTGGATTGAATGAAAGAGAGGAGTCAAGGATAGCGCCAGGGTTATGGGCTTGTGAGACAGGAAGGATGGTGGTGCCATTTACAGAGATGGGAAAGTGAGGGGGAGGACGGGGTTTGGGAGGGAAGATAAGGAGTTCTGTTTTATACATATTAAGTTTGAGGTGACAGGAGAACATCCAAGTAGAGATGTCGAAGGCAGGAGGGAATGTGAGACTGCAGAGAGGGAGAGAGATCAGGGCTGGAGATGTAGATTTGGGTATCATCCGCATAGAGGTGGTAGTTGGAACCATGGGAGCAAATGAGTTCTCCAAGGGAGTGGGTGGAGATGGAGAATAGAAGGGGACCCAGAACTGAACCTTGAGGGGCCCCCACATTTAGGGGGTGGGAGGAAGAGGAGGAGCCACGAAGGAGACTGAGAATGAATGGCCAGAGAGGTAAGAGGAGAACCAGGAGAGGACAGTGTCAGAGAAACCAAGATTGGATAACCTGTCCAGGAAAAGGAGGTGATAGGCAGTGTCGGAGGCAGCTGAGAAGTTGAGGATTAGAGTGGAGTACAGGCTGTTGGATTTGTCTAGAAGGAGATCATTTGTGACCTTTGAGAGGGAAGTTTCTGTGGAGTGAGGGGATCAGAAGCCAGGTTGGAAGGGGTCCAGGAGAAAATTGGAGGAGAAGAACTTGAGACAGTAGGTGTAGACAACTCTCTAAATGCTATTGAATGAATAAAGTTGTTTGGAGAGGAATGGTAGGAGGTAAATATTTATATTAATGTCTGTCGCCCCTCTAGTCTGTAAGCTCTTTGTGGGCAGGGAATGTGTCTGTTTATTGTTATAGTGTACTCTCCCAAGTGCTTAGTACAGAGCTTTGCACACAGTAAGCTCTCAATAAATACAATTGAATGAATGAATGAATGAATGAAAGGGAGGTGGGATGCTAACCGGAGGGAGCTGTGGACTCGAGTGGGCTTTTTAGGATAGGGGAGACATGGGCATGTTTGAAAGAAGTGGGGAAGAAGCCACTGGAGTGTGAAAAGTTGAAGGTGGCAGTTAGGGAGGGAAAAAAGAGGGGACAAATGTTTTGATAATGTTTTGGAGTTGGATGCACCGATAGAGGGGATGGAATTTGAGAGAAGGCAGGACATCTCTTGGCATACTCCTTGGAAAGATGGAAGAGTTGAAGGAGGGGCAGGAGGAGGAAGGGACTGGAGAGGAGCAGGGGAGATTTCAGGAAGATCATGCGTAATGGTTTCAATTTTCTCAATAGAGTAGGTGACCAGGTCATTAGGGGCAAGAGATGGGAGAGACAGGACAGGGGGTTTGAGGAGGGAGTTAAATATCTGGAATAACTGGCAAGGACAATGGGAATGGGTGCCAATAAGGCTGTAAAAAACCCTCCCTTGAGCCCACAGCCCCCTCCAGTTATCAACCCATCTCCCTCCTACCCTTCCTCTCCAAACTTCTGGAGCAAGTCGTCTACACTCGCTGCCTCGAATTCTTCTCTTCAGCTCTCTCCTGGACCCCCTCCAATCTAGCTTCTGCCTCCTCCACTCCACTGAAACCTCCCTCTCAAAGGTCCCCAATGACCTCCTTCTTGACAAATCCAGTGGCTCCCATCCTAATCCTCCTTGACCACTCAGCTGCCTTTGACACTGTCTACCATCCTCTTCTCTTCAACACGTTATCCAACCTTGGCCTCACTGACTCTGTCCTCTCCTGGTTCCCCTCTTATCTGTCTAGCCATTCATTCTCAGTCTTCTTTGTGGAATCCTCCTCCCCTTCCCATTCCCTAACTGTAGGGGTCCCTCAAGGGTCAGTTCTTGATCCTCTTCTATTCTCCATCTAAACTCACTCCCTTGGAGAACTCATTCGCTCCCACGACTTCAACTATCATCTCTATGTGGATGATACCTAAATCTACATCTCCTCCCCTGTTCTCTGTCCCTCCCTCCAGGCTCACATCTCCTCCTGCCTTCAGGACATCTCTACTTGAATGCCCCCCTACCCCCCCACCCCAAACTCAACATGTCCAAGACTGAGCTCCTTATCTTCCTTCCCATACCCTGTCCGCTCCCTGACTTTCCCGTCACTGTGGACAGCACTACCATCCTTCCCATCTCACAAGCCCACAACCTTGGTTTCATCCTTTTACGTTTTATTTTACTTTATTTTACTTGTACATATTTATTATTCTATTTATTTTGTTAACGATGTGCATTTAGCTTTAATTCTATTTGTTCTGACGACTTGACACCTGTCCACAGGGTTTGTTTTGTTGTCTGTCTCCCCCATCTAGACCGTGAGCCCATTGTTGGGTAGGGATTCGCTCTATTTTATGCTGAATTGAACTTTCCAAGTGCGTAATACTGTGTTTTGCACACAGTAAGTGCTCAATAAATACAATTGAATGAATGAATGAGTGAATGTCACCCCCCTCCTCAAAAACCTCCAGTGGTTGCCCATCAACTTCTGTGTCAAACAAAAGTTCATCACTATTAGCTTCAAAGCTGTCCATCACCTTGCCCCTTCTTCCCTCACCTCCCATTTCTCCTTCTATATTCCAGCCTGCAAACTCCGCTTCTCTGGTGCTAACCTTCCCACTGCGTCTCGTTCTTGCCTGTCCCGCCATCGACCCCTGGCCCACGTTCTACCTCTGGCCTGGAATGCCCTACCTCCTCAAATCCACCAATCACACTTGCCCCCTTCAAAGCCATACTGAAGGCTCACATCCTCCAAGAGACCTTCCCAGATTAGCCCCCCTTTTCCTAAGCTCCCCCTCCCCTCAGCATTGCCCCAACTTTCTCCCTTTGCTCTATTCCCCTCACCCCACAGCACTTGTGTATGTATATACATAGCTACAATTCTGTTTATTTATTTTGATGCCCGTTTATTTGTTTTGATGTCTCTCTCCTCGCTTCTAGACTGTAAACCTGGTGTGGTCAGGGATTGTCTCTCTTTATTGCTGAATTGTACTTTCTAAGCACTTAGTACAATGCCCTGCACACAGTAAGCACTCAATAAATACGATTGAATGAATGAATGAACGAATGATGGAGAAATAGTTTTGCCAGGCGGAGGAGAGGTCAGAGTTAAAGATGCGAGGATAAACATAAAAGAGGATGAGGTTGGCCTGATATCTAGATTCATTCAGTCATATTTATTGAGCATTTACTGTGTGCAAAGCATTGTACTAAGCATTTGGATTGCCTCCAGTTCCAAATGCTTAGTACAATGCTCTGCACACAGTAAATGCTCAATAAATACGACTGAATGAATCTAGACGTCAGGCCAACCTCATCCTCATCCTGTGGCTCGTGCACAAGAGCAAAAGAAGCAGATTGCAGAAGTAATTCAGGGCTGAAGGTTAGTGGTACAGGATTGATGAAGGGATAGGGGAGTGAGTGAGTTGAGTTCAGTAGAGTTCTTGTCTTGCCTTGCCTAGCAATCAATTGTATTTATTGAGGTCCCGTTACGTGCAGAGAGCACCGAATTAAATACTTGCGAGAGAAGAGTTAAGTTAAACGCATGGTCCCTACACATAAGAAGTTGATAATCTCACAGGTACACAAACTCATCAGAAGTAGAGAGGCTGGATGGTCCAGTGGAAAGAGCATGGACCTGTGGGTCAGGAGGCCTGGGCTCTAGTCCCAAAGTGACCACTAGCCTGTTGTGTGACCTTGGGCAAGTCAGTCAATCAGTCATATTTATTGAGCGCTTACTGTGGTGCTGAGCACTGTACTACGCACTTGGGAGACTATAATACAACAGAGTTAGCAGACACATTCCCTACCACAATGAGCCCGCAGTTTAGAGGAGGAGATAGACATTACTGTAAGTAAATGATGGATATATACGTAAGTGATGTGGGGCCGAGGGAGGGGTGAATAAAGGGAGCAAATCCAAATACAGGGGTGATGCAGAAGTGGGTGGGGGAAGTGGAAATGAAGGCTTAGTCTGGGAAGGCCTTTTGGAGGAGATGTGCCTTCAATAAGGCTTTGAAGGTGAGGAGAGTAATTGTCTGCCAGATATGAAGAGAGAGGGCATTTCAGGCCAGAGGCAGGACGGCAGTGGTGAGATAGATGAGATTGAGGTACAGTGATGTAGGTTGGTGTTAGAGGAGAGAAGTGTGTGAGCTGGATTGTAGTTGGAGGGAGCAAGGTGATTGAATGCTTTAAAATCAATGGTGAGGAGTTTCTGTTTGATTTGGAGATGGATGGGCAGTTGCTGGAGGTTCTTGAAGAGTGGGGAAACATGGCTTGAATGTTTTTGTTGAAAAATGATCCAGGCAGCAGAGTGAAGTATGGACTGGAGTGGGGAGAGACAGGAGGCCGGGAGGTCAGCAAGGATTAAGTGCTTGGACTAATGTGGTAGCAGTTTGGATGGAGAGGAAAAGGAAGATATTAGCGATGTCGTGAAGGTTGAACCCACAGGATTTAGTGATGGATTGAATAACTGGGTTGAGTCGAGAGATGTCAAGAATAAGTCAGCTTCTCTGGGCCTCAGTTTTTGCTGATGTGAAATGGGGATAATACCAGTCTTTTTCTGTAGCATAGGAATGCTGTGAGGCTAAAATGGGATAAGTAATGTTCAAGGACTTTGGTAAAAATAAAAGCACTAAATACATCTAAGCAGTTATTAAATAACTGGTGAGGAAAGAAAATGCCAGACCTGTGGATAGAAGAGTGGAAGGATAAACGTAAATAAATTTGACATGATGAAAATATGCATACACGCTCCCACGTATAATAAACGTAAATGCTAAAGGCATTTGATGATTAGATTAGGTTAGATGATTGCAAGCCGTGTGGCCTAGTGGAAAGAGCATGGTTTGGGAGTCAGGAGGCCAGGGTTCAAGTCCCAGCACACACCAGGCCTATTGTGTGACTTTGGGTGAGTCATTTAACTTCTCTGGGCCTTAGTTTCCTCATCTGGAAAATGGGGATGATTTAGATAAAATAGGAATGAGGGAGATTGTGAGCCCATGTGGGACAGAGACTGCATCCTATCTTGTAGCTACCCCAGCTCTTCGTACATATCAAGTGCTTAATGGATAGCATAATTAATAAAGATATTAATTGAGGAAAGCTGCCTGGACAAGGTGGATTTGAAGTGGGAAACTAGTTCCAGGCAGGAGGAGGGGCATGAGGAAGAGATCGGAGGTCAGAGAGTCAAGAATGAAACCCATTGAGAAGGTGAGATTTGGAGGAATGAAAAATGCAAACTGGGGTGTAGTGGGGAAAAGAGAGTCGACGATTAGGAGGGAAGTCAATCAATCTGTTTATTGAGTTCTTTTTGTGTGCAGAGCACTATTCTAAGCACTTGGGAGAGTACAGTATAAGACAGTTGGTAGACGTGCTCCCTGCCCACAAGGAGCTTACAGTCTAGAGGAAAGAGCTGATGGCATAGCCTTTAACTCTTGGTCAGGAGTTTCTACTTGTTGCTGAGAACAGTGGACACTTGGAGGAAGTTTTTGAGTGGAGATAACGTATGCAGAACATTATTTTAAAAGGTGACCCAGGAAGCAGAGTTAAATAGGGACTGGATAAGGAAGAGGCTGGAGACAGGGAGACCAGTTCGAGACTGATACAGTAGCCAAGCCAGGATACGATGAACTATCAGACCAGAACGGGGGCTGTTTGGATGGAGTGGAACTGGGAAGTGTTGTGTTAACACAAGTACAAGTGTTAACTTGTACTTCCCGAGCGCTTAGTACAGTGCTCTGCACACAGTATGTGCTCAATAAATACGATTGATTGATTGATTGTTGTGGAGGAAAAAATTATGATTTAGCCACGGGCTGAGTGTGGGAGTAGAGAGAGAGAAAGGGTTCAAGGATAATTCGAAGGATGTGGGTTTCTGGGACAGGGAGATGGTGTGTGGGGTTCCCCGACATCATTCTGCTTTGCATGGAACTCTCCTTGGTTTCTGGTCCTCCCTTTATCTCTCCCTCCTGCCTCAAACCTGCGTTTGCCAATCCTGGGAGAAAGGGGAGCATAGTGGTTTTGCAGCTATTGCTGCACCTTGAGACCAGTGCCCAGGTCTTGGAGTTAATGGTGTCGGGGATTTTTGTTCAAAGAGAAAGCCAGGAGAGGTCTAGAAAAAGCTGCAGTGGACAAGCCAAACAGAAAAAAGCATCTTTCCCCTGGGGTCAGCACCGTTCTGAGTCAGCCTTCTCTGGTAGGTGTGGATGACGAGGAGGCCAGGGGGTGGAGATCGGGTTTTCCATGAGCCCCAGGAAGTGAAAGCTGCCCATTTGGGGTTGGGTGGCCTGTGGGGTTTTGGATTTGAGGGGGTTTGCCATCTCTGTTGCTGGCACATGTGGCTGACTGGGTTTGGCTGTGCTGTGAGAGGAATAAAGAAGACTGCGGCTCCCTCTCTCCCTCCCAAACCAGCAGAAAAATCAGGGCACTTGAATCACTTCCAATCGTCTGAAGGGCAGGAGCTCTCCCCTGGGGCCACGTTGGGTTTCTTGGGGCTATTCCGATTTGAGGTTAAACTAATTAAAATGTACCTTGTGGCAACATGCAGCCTCTTTCGCAGCCTCTTTCTAGCTGGTAAAGCTCAGCTCCAGTACCGAGAGGATCGCCTCTCCTCCGGAGGTCCGGAGTTTATCTTTCAGGGGAGGTTTCTGTTTATTTGCCTGTAAATCTCATAGGGTTCCGATTTTCCCAGAAGCCATCCATTAGGTGGCTTTGTAGAGCAGGATGGTCACGGGGCTCACCGCCAGAAGAAGGCTGAGGGTTGTGGACCCCCTCTCGGTAAAGCCCCTGGGCAAAACTTCAGTGGTCCCTTTCTCCTGAGGAGCAGGGAGGGAGTCGGTTGTTAATGCTCATTAGTGGGCTGCTAGTCGACAGAATCACAGAATCAGAAGGAGGAAATTAGAAGCAGCGTGGCTTAGTGGCTAGAGCATGGGCCTGCGAGTCAGGAGGACCTGGGTTCTAATTCCGACTCGCCACATGTCTGCTGTGCAACTCACTTCACTTCTCTGGGTCTCAGTTACCTCATCTGTAAAATGGGGATTAAGAGTGGACAGGGACTGTGTCCAACCTGATTAACTTGTATCTACCCCAGTGCTTAAAGCAGTGCTTGCCACATAGTAAGCGCTTAACAAATACCATAAAAAAAAAATCCAGCAAATGAGCCTGCGTAAGGCTGCAGTGTCTTGCCGGTTGCCCCCCCCCAATTCCGGAGTTTGTACCACTGGAGTACCGCCTGGCTGAGCTTGAAGAAGTTTGCAGGTTACTTGGGCTTGTAACTTTGCATCTCTACCCGACCGTAGTTCCATCGAACACCCCCACGGATGCACGGTGGCCCTGGGACAGGAGAGCACACTTGTGGGGGTGGAGTTTTAGGTCTTAGGGTGTTCTGGGCCGTAGTGGTCCCTTCTGCACTGAGCCACGGGGTGCAGAGCCCAGGTTTGGCTTTGGGACACTAAGCCAGGTGGGATAGACCTGCCCCACAGAACGCCTGGCCACTGGAGCTCTGATGGGAGAAGTTTCGGGCCACCCCAGAGAATAATAATAATAGTAATAATTGTGGTATTTGTTAAGCATTTATTATGTGTCAGGCACTGTACTAAGCAGTGGGGTGAATACAAGCAGATTGGGTTGAACATAGTCCCTGTCCCACGTGGGCCTCACAGCCTCAGTTCCTATTTTACAGAAGAGGTAACTGAGGCACAGAGAAGTGAAAAGACTTGCCCAAAGTCACACAGGAGGCAAATGGCAGAGGCAGGATTAGAACCCATGACCTTCCAACTCCCAGGCCCATGCTGTATTCACTATGCCATGTTGAGGAGTTTCTGGTCTTCTGGAAGACGGTTCAGGCTTCCCGGAGGGTTCTTGTGCTGACTGTGTCCCCTGGGCTAAGGGGAAAGTAAGGAAGGATGTGGAGGTCTGTTGGGGTCGGGGGAGTTGGCAGGGGTCTTTGAGCTTGCTGGTCCAGGGGCTATTCCTGTGGAGAAGGCAGCAGCTGGATTTGGTAGTGAGTGGGGGAAGGGACTAGCTTTCACCTTGGACTCAGGAGGGCTACATTTGTCTTTGTCAGCCCGTTGCGCCGGAGGGAAATTCATGGTCAATTACGGCAGCTTCAAACCATGTCCTCTGCTTGACTTGTGTTCCGGGTCAGTTGGGGATTCTTGCGAGAGGCACTGCGGGCTGGGCGTGTGTTCCTGTGTGGGTTAATCAAGCATTTCTGAGTTTCAAGCCACTGCCAGTTGAAACCCACTTCTCCGATTCCAGATGCCATTGGTGGAACTGCAGCAGGCTCCAGTCAAGGCCATAGTGCTCTGCCCTCCTCCCTCTCTTCCTTGGTTCTTTCCAGTCAGGAAAGTTGCACCTGGCTTGTGCTCACTGCTTCTCCTTGACCCAGCTGATGGTTTTCAAGGTCCCACCATCAGCTGTAGGGCTAGAAAGGTGAAATAGTTTGTTGCCTGGTAAACCTCCTCCCTGCTTTGCGAACAAAACTGAGTGCCCAGTGGTTTGCAAGTGTTTCAGAACAAGTGCTGGCAGACAGGAAGGAAATGTTAGTTGACCTAGGGTCTAGAGCTCTTGGGTGACTTGCTGCCTCACCCCTGCACCCCCCCCCCCCCCCCACACACACACACACTTTCAGAAAGAGACTGGCTTTCTGGTCAGCTACTAGCTAGATCTAAGAGAGAGGTAGAATGAGAGAGGACGCAAGTGAACAATCTCCCAGAATGCTCTAGGTCATTAGTTGGCACAATTTCAGCATTGACTCTCACTAGTAGGAATAACTGCTGAGGTTTTTTTTTTTTTAATTGTTGGACACCAGGGTTTTTGCTGTTACCTGACATCAGATATTTTTAAAACTAGTTTCTTCCTTTGGAATTTGACAAAATGCTTGCCTGTGGGTGCAGGACCACAGCCTTCTGGCTTGTTGTCGTTTACCCGACCGTTTCTCCCCCTCCCTGCCCCCGGCCTCTGAAGTAGCTTTCCTTCACGTTTGCCATCCTGATCCCAAGTGAGGCCTCTCGAGTTCTCCTCACTTGGGGCTGAATGGGAGGGAGCTGGCCGGACGGCTGACAGTGCTCCTTGCCTCATCCTGTAGGGTGTGACCCTGGCTGAGCTTGACCCTCCTACTTCACCCTGCTGCTCTCCTACTACAATCCAGCAGGCTCACTTGGCTCCTCTAACGCCAAATTACTCACTGGACCCTCGAGCTCATCCATCTCACAGGTGACCCATCATCCACATCCTGTCTCTGACTTGGAATTCCTACTCACTTCATATCCGACAGACCCCCACTCTCCCCACCTTCAAAGTCTTGTTAAAATCAAGAGACTTTTCCCCGACTAACCCCTCTTTTCTCCTGCGTCAGCCCTGCACTTGGATTTTCTCCCTTTATTCACCCTCCCTCAGCCGCACAGTGCTTATGTACATAGCCAAAATTTATTTTAATGCCGGTGTCCCCCTCTAGACTGTAAGCAGGGAACATTTCTACCAACTGTCTTTTACTGGCCTCTCCCAAGTCCTCAATTCTGAGCTCTGCACACAGTAAATGCGCAATAAATACGCTTGATCGATTGAATGATTGGGATAGAGTCAGTGGGGCTTCACCTGGGAGATGTTATTATGCATGCTGTCAGGGTCAGCCAGTCTTCACCTGTGCAGACCCACGGCATGATCTGAATGCCACAATGGTCTGAGATGGCATGGGAGCACAGCTGAGCTCGAGCGGCCCTTCCCTGATCTTATTTGCATAATCATTTTCAAAGATTTACATGGGCTATGCCCCAGCCTAAACTCTTTTGCATTTAGATTTTTAAAAATTCTGCCTGTCCATAGGGTTATTTTCAACTTGGCACTGCCAGTGTGGCTTACTGGATAGAGCACAAGCCTGGGAGTCAGAAGGACCTGGATTCTAATGCCGGCTGTGCCACTTGTGCTGTGTGACTTTGGGCAAGTCACTCCAGCACTTAGAACAGTGCTTTGCACATAGTAAGCACTTAACAAATACCAAAATTATTAATTATTATTATTACTTAACTGCTGTTTTCCTCAATTCCCTCATCTGGAAAATGGGGATTAAGACTGTGAGCCCTATGTGGGACAGGGACTGTGTCCAATCCAATTACTTTGTATCTACCCCAGAACTTAGTACAGTGCCTGGAACATAATAATAATGATGGCATTTGTTAAGTGCTTACTATGTGCCAAGCACTGTTCTAAGCACTGGGGGGATACAAGGTAATCAGGTTGTCCCACATGGGGCTCACAGTCTTAATCCCCATTTTACAGATGAGGTAACTGAGGCACAGAGAAGTCGAGTGATTTGCACAGAGTCACCCAGCTGACAAGTGGCAGAGCCAGGATTAGAACCCATGACTTCTGACTCCCAAGCCTGGGCTCTTTCCACTGAGCCACGCTGCTTCTCTTAGTAAGTAAGTAACATAGTAAGCACCTAACAAGTACCACAGTTATTATTATTATTATTCCCTCTTGTCACCAGAATTATACTCCTTAGCCCTGCTCCGGGGCCAGCAAGAGGAGCCCTGCCCTGGGAACCTGGAGACCTGGCTTCTGGTCCTGGTTTGTCTCCTGTGACTCTGCCATTAGCAGTGAAGACTTCTGCCGAAGAGCTAGTTAGGGTGTCCCGTGAGGTGGGCAGGCCCTTCAGGAATCTTGAAAAATTCCTGCCAACGTGGGCAGCGGTGAATACAGCTGCCAGATTATAGCACTGTAGCACAGCTTTGGCATTACCCTGCGGGCTGGCATTTAACACACCTACACCGGCATTTTGCAGTGATCTCTCCCCATGCCAGCCTACTCTACTCTGTGCATGTAGCCTTATTTCTATTTATTTTGATGACTTGTCACCTGTCCACGTTTTTTTTGTTGTCTGTCTCCCCATTCCAGACTGTGAGCCTGTTGTTGGATAGGGACCGTCTCTATATATTGCCAACTTGTACTTCCCAAGTGCTTAGTACAGTGCTCTGCGCACAGTAAGCGCTCAATAAATATGATTGAATGAATGCAGGAGCACAACTGGGAAGGATGAGGGAGAGAGGCTTGTGTTAGAGCTGACCACTACCATAAGAGTCAATTCCAACAAGCAGGTTCTTGGTTCTGAAGTCTCAGGCCCGACATTCCCAGTAGGAGACTCCAACATCTTCACTCCTTCCTGGTCCTGTTATTCGTGAATCTACTTCTCCCCTGCCAGCTTTCTCAATGGAGCATTTTCCTCAAGTTGTTGAACACTGGGCCAATCAATCCGTCAGTCAATGGTATTTATTGAGCACTTACAGTATGCAAAGCATTGTAGTAAGCATTTGGGAAAGGGCCATGTAACAGAGTATCCTGCCTACAAGGAGCTTACAGTCTAGAGGACAGAAATTTACAATTTGGAGAATTATCCACTAGACACATCTTTCCTTTGAAAACCCCCCTCCGCTCTCTCCTTCATGAGAGCAGGTCAGGGCCATGTCCTGGGCTGCATTAATAATAATAATAATGATAATAATAATAATAATAATAACAATAATAACAATAACTTTGGTATTTAAGCGCTTCTTATGTACCAAGCACTGTACTAAGTTCTGGGGTTGCTACAAGATAATAATAATAATAATGGCATTTGTTAGGCACTTACTATATGGCAAGCACTGTTCTAAGCTGTGGGGTAGATACAAGGTAATCAGGTTGTACCATGTGGGGCTCACAGTTTTAATCCCCATTTTCCAGATGAGGTCACTGAGGCACAGAGAAGTTAAGTGACTTGCCCAAAGTCACACAGCTGATAAGTGGCGGAGCTGGGATTAGAACCCACATCCTCTGACTCCCAAGCCCGGGCTCTTTCCAGTAAGCTACACTGCTTCTCAAGATATTCAGGTGCTACATGGAGCTCACGGTCCAAATAGGAAGAAGAACAGGTAGTGTGCCTAATGAGTTGAACACGTGCCTGGCAGCGAGCAGGATCTGGGTTCTAATCCTGGCTCTTCCACATGGCGACCTTGGGCAAGTCATTTAACTTATTTTTGCCTCGGTTACTTCATCTGTAAAAGGGAGGGTAAGACTGTGAGCCCCACATGGGACAGGGACTGTATCCAACTCAATTTGCTGTATTCACCTCAGCAATGTCTGGACATAATAAACGCTTAACAAATACCATAAAAAAAATCCCCATTTGGCAGATGAGGGAACTGAGACACAGAGAAGGAAAGTGACTTGCCCAAGGCCCCACAGCAAAGTGACAGAGCTGGGATTAGAGCCCGGGTCTCCAGATTCACAGTGCGGTGCTCTTTCCATTTGGCCACCCTCCTCCAGAGCGGATCCTCTGCCTGAAAAATGCAAAGGCACCCATCAGATATTGGCAAGACTATCTCTTTTCCTTCTGATCAACTCCTGGGGTTTAGGTGTCATGGGCATTCTGTGTCCCGCAGACCCAAAGGCTAGCAGGATCCGTTTCCTGTCGCTGCCCTGGTTTTCAGTGTGCCTATGCTGTTATTTTTATTGGGTGCTTCCAAGGGCCCAGTGAAGTCAGTGCTCTGCCAATGGTAAGTGATGATAATGTTGATGGTGTTGGGAGCTCCGGAGGCTGTGGCCGAATCGGCCCTGGTTTTGCCAGGCTTTGCCCCGCACCACGTCTTGATGCCTCAAACTAAGCGGTCACCTGGATCTGAGAGGGAGCTGGGTTCCAGCAACAGGCAGTGGGGCCAGGGCTGAGAGGCCGAGGACGCCCCTTCGACCACCGCTGCCCCAGCTGAACTCACTCCGCCACCAGGAACTGAGCCTGGGGATGGGAAGAGCCATTCCCGGGAGTGGACCTGGAGGCGAGGGGTGAGCTGAGGGCCAATTACTAGTATTTACCAAGTGCTTGCTGTTTGCAGAGCATGCTACTGTAAGCACTTGGGAGAGTTCAATACAGTGGAGTTGTAATAATAATAATGATGGCTTGTATTAAGTGCTTACTATGTGCAAAGCACTGCTTTAAGTGCTGGGGAGCTTACAAGGTGATAAGGTTGTCCTACGTGGGGCTCACAGTCTTCATCCCCATTTTACAGATGAGGGAACTGAGGCACAGAGAAGTTAAGTGACTTGCCCAAAGTCACACAGCTGATAATTGGTGGAGCTGGGATTGAAACCCATGACCTCTGACTCCAAAGCCCGTGCTCTTTTCCACTGAGCCACGCTGCTTCACAATTCCTGTCGTTGGCAGGGAACTTAGCTACTAACTCTGTTACATTGTACTCTCCCAAGCGCTAAGCAGTGCAGTGCTCTGCACACAGTAAACACTCAGTTGATTGCTTGCCTGCAAGGAGCTTACAGTCTAGAGGAAGATATTGGGAAACAGCATGGCCTAATGGAAATAGCACATGATTGGGAGGCAGGAGATCTGTGCTGTAATCCTGGCTCTGCCACTTGCCTTCTCTGTGGCTCAACTTCTCTGGACCTCGGTTTTCTTATCTATAAAATGAAGATTAAATGCAAATCTCCCTCCCCCTTAGACTGTGATCCCCTTGTGGGACAGGAACTGAGTCTGATCTGATTGAACTGTGTCTATCCCATCTTTCAGCAGAGAGCTTGGCACATAGTAAGCACAGAACAAATATCAATATTTATTATTATCATTATTATTGTCAATTGTGAAAGATCGGTGGAGGAGTAATAATAATAATAATTATGGTATTTGTTAAGCACTTACTATGTGCCAAGCACTGTTCTAAGCGCTGGGGTAGATACAAGGTAATCAGGTAGTCCCTCGTGGGGCTTATTCATTCATTCAGTTGTATTTATTGAGCACTTACTGTATGCAGAGCACTGTACTAAGCGCTTACAATATTAATCCCTATTTTACAGATGAGGTAGCTGAGGCACAGAGAAGTTAAGTGGCTTGCCCAGGGTCACACAGCAGACAAGTGATGGAGCTGAGATTAGAACCCATGTCCTCTGACTCCCAAGCCTGGGCTCTTAGAATTCACTTTCAGAAATACTGATTTTATGAGGGTTTGGTAATATCAGCATCTATGTGGAGAGGTCCTGGAGTCAAGAGGAAATGTCTGATAATAATAATGTTAGTATTTTAACAATGATAATGGTATTTGTTAAGGTCTTAGTATATGCCAAGAACTGTGTTAGTTGCCGGGGTAGATACAATAATAATAATAATAATGGTATTTGTTAAGTGCTTACTATGTGCCAAGCACTCTTTTAAGTGCTGAGGTAGATACAAGGCAATCACGTTGTCTCTTGTGGGGCTCAAAGTCTTAATCCCTATTTTACAGATGAGGCCACTGAGTCACAGAGAAGTTAAGCGACTTGCCCAAAGTCACACAGCTGACAAGTGGCAGAGCCGGGATTCGAACCCACCGCTTCTGACTCCCAAGCCCATGCTCCATGCTCCCAAGCCCACTGAGCCACGCTGCTTCTGCTACAAGATAAGCAGGCCTCACTTGGGCCTCACAGTCTAAGTAGGAGGGAGAACAGGTATTGCAGATGAGGGATCTGAGGCCCAGAGAAGTTAAGTGACTTGCCCAAAATGACACAGCAGACAGGTGTCAGAGCTGGAATTAGAACCCAGGTTCTCTGCCTCCCAGGCCTGTGCTCTTTCTAGGAGGCTACGCTACTTCAGATCAATCAATTAGTGGTATTTATTGAGTGCTTACTATGTGCAGAGCAGTAAGTGAGGTCACAGAGAGAGTGAGAGAACAGGGGCTAGTGGGAATAAATTTGAGAGTCATGGCCGGAGAAGGGCGGGGAGGAGAATGGGTAGCTGAAGATGTGAGAGGAATGAGGTCCCCAGGGAAATGAGGGTGACAGGAGGAGGGAAAGGGGGAAGTCATCATTTCCTGGTGAGGAAATGCAGCTGGTTTGTGGAGAGTGTTTGGTTTTGTTTGTTTGTTTTCTGTTGAGTGAACCAGCCTTACTGTGTCAAGGCTTTCTGCTTGGTTGGGTCCTGGAAGAGATCTTTATTAAATCCAGCGGCCTGAAATTTGCCCATTTCTATTTAAAGACTTTTTTGATCCCCGCCTCATCCATCTCCTAACTAGACTGCGTTTGATGTGATCAGTTACTGTTTGCTGGATTATCATTCCACTAAGGTGTGTCAGGTTCCAAGTGGATCTACGGGAGAATGAGATGGTAGCTGAAAATTCCCCGAATCTTTCTACTTGCAGTTTCTGGGTCTTGGACCAAGCCATATTTTTCACAGTCCCAAAGGCCTCTGGGAATGCAACAGAGCCGATCCAGAATTCCCAGACCTGCTCCAGATAGGGTCCCTTCAGCCTGCCCTGTGGTAGGGGGTTACCCAAGGCCACCATCCATCACTGGCGGTTCCTCCAGACCCACAAGGCCCAACAGTCAGTCAGTCAATTGTATTTATTGAACATTTTCTCTGTGCAGAGCACTGTACTAAGCGCTTGGGAGACAGCAGTAGAACAACAGAACAGGCACATTCCCTGCCCACAGTGACTTTGCATTCTAGAAGATGGTGAACTGGGCACTGGGCCATTGCCAGACAAGTGTCCCATGACCCCAGTGGCCCCTGGGGTCCACTGACCCCAGGCTTCCAGTAGAGGCAGGGACTGGATGGGCCTCTCCGGAATGGGGCAGGCGGCAAGTGGGGCACCTCCTCTAGAATGTAAGCTCGTTGTGGGCAGGGAATGTGTCTGTTATATTGTTGTATTATACTCTCCCAAGTGCTTAGTACAGTGCTCTGCACTCATTAAATGCTCAATAAATACGATTGACTGACTTATTTTCTGTCCATGGAGTCAGGGCCCAGTGAACTCATGCAAATCACATCATAAGGTCACATCTCTTCCAAGAGGCCTTACCCGATTAAACCCTCTTTTCCCCGGCTTTCTCTCTTTTCTGCATCATCTATGCACTTGGATCTGTGACCTTTGGATATTTGATTTTTGCCCTACTCCCCACCCCACAGCACTTATGTAGATATATTTAAATTATAAATTATTTATTTAGTTTAATGTCTGTCTCCCCCATTTGCCTGTAAACTCATTATGGGCAGAGAACGAGTCTTCTAATTCTGTTGCATTGTGCTCTTTCAAGCACTTAGTACACTGCTGTGCACCTAGTAAATGCTCAGCCTGAGTTCTAATCCCAGCTCCGCCACTTCTCTGCTTTGTGACCTTCGGCAAGTCACTGAATTTCTCTATGCCTGTTACCTCATCTGTAAGATGGGGATTAAGACTAACTGTGAGCCCCAAGAAGGACAGGGACTGTGTCCAACCCGATTTACTTGTATCCAACCCAGCGCTTAGTACAGTGCCTGGAATGTAGTAAGCACTTAACAAATACCACAGTTATTGATAAATGCCATCGATCAATTGATTAAAATGCTCAGAAAGCAGGACAGAAACTTGCCTGGGGCTGTCCTGAAATCTGGGCCTCACCTTGGGCCTCTTGGCTGGCATTGGCAGTCTTTGTGGCCACTTCTGGCACCGATGATTCCTCCCTCAGGACAGTGGGCGGGGTGAGGTGCTGTTAGGCCTCCCGGGCGTGGACATCCTCCTCAGAAACCAGTCCCAAGCCAGGAGAAGCTGTATCGGAAGCGGGTCCTTTAGATTGTCGGGGCGGGCCATTCCCTGGAACTCAGGCCGGGGCCGAACTGTGGGGGGATGACGACGGGGATGGAGGATCATGATGATGCCTTCCTGGCTCCTCCCAGTGGGGTCTGGCTGCTTTCCACCGAGCAGCGTGGCTCCGTGGAAGGAGCCCAGGTTTTGGAGTCAGAGGTCAAGGGTTCAAATCCCTACTCCGCCAATTGTCAGCTGTGTGACTTTGGACAAGTGACTTCACTTCTCTGTGCCTCAGTTACCTCATCTGTAAAATGGGGATTAAGATTGTGAGCCCCACGTGGGACAACCTGATCACCTTGTATTTCCCCAGTGATTAGAACGGTAATTGGCACATAGTAAGTGCTTAACAAATACCATCATTGTTATTATTATTATTTTAGAAGGGCGAGAGCCAAGAGGCGGCGTTTGCCAGCACTGCCTCTCAGATGGGGTCTTTGTGACAGTCCGTTTCAGTCTGTGGAGATGGAGAGGACGTTTGGGCCTGGTCGCCATTTAGTGATAATAATAATGATGGTATTTGTTAAGCGTTTACCATATGTCAAGCACTGTTCTGAGTGCTGGAGTAGATGCAAGCTAATCAGGTCGGACACAGTCCCTGTCCCATATGGAACCCACAGTCTTAATTCCCATTTTATAGATGAAGGAACTGAGCCTTAGAGAAGTGAAGTGACTTGCCCAAGGTCACGCAGCAGACAAGAGGTGGAGCTAGGATTAGAAAACAGGTCCTTCTGATTCCCAGGCCCGTACTCTATCCATTAGGCCGTACTTCCCTCAAAGGCCTCGTCATGGGCATGAGCTAGAGCTAGACGCGGAGCTGAGTTATATATCTGGGGCCCCAGCCAGAAGGCCGTTCTCCTTGAATTCTGGCCGCGCCCTGGGTCAGGCAGCTGCTTCTTGCCCGCAGCAGAGGCCCCCCTCCCCAGCTGGGCTCTTGTGTGCCCATTGCCTTCTTGGAAGACGCCGGCTGAGAGGTGCCAGGGCTCTGCCCGTTGTCGTCAAGGGTGGGAACAGGTGAGGCTCTTGGTGGGACTCTGGGCCCCCGGGCCAGCCCTCAGGCGCGAGCCCTGGCACTGGGCACCTCCGCCCGCCGGCCGGCCCGCTTCCAGCTGGCTGCTCCGGGTTTGCTTTTGCACTAAAGCTGGGATAAGTTGTCCGGTGGGCTAGTTTTTCATCTGGGACTATTTTGGGCCACTGAGTCCAACAAGGTGAAATGTCTGAGATACTTTCCTGGCCCCTGTGACCGTGCTGCAGGGAGGAAGAGTGGGCAGCGCCAACCCCATTGATGCCTGAGGAAGTGGCCACAAGCATCCAGGATTTGCTGGAGCTGCTACAGCCCCCTGGCTTCCGGGCCAGAGTTCTCCCACCACGTGCCCCATTCAGCTGTTTCCGGGTCTGCTAATGGGGCGTCTTGGCCCTGGATTCTCTTTAGGGCCATTGGCGTTTTCAATGGAGCCGGGCCACTTTTTCAGGAGAGGAGCCCTGAAGGTGGGCTGGCAAAAGTTTTTGGAAGTGTGCCCATGCCCCGACCACTTTTCCTAATACTGGCCCCCTTCCTGCCCCTGCCCCCAACTACTTTTCCCAATGCTGATCCCTTCCTGTCAAACCCCCTCCTGCTTTTTCTGGGCATCAGCTCATGCCTAAAAAAGACCTTTCTAGGAGATGGGAAACTTGATGCATTTTGCTGTATTCCCATCATCAGAGCTCAACAAATGTTGGTTGAGTTTCCCAGTCAAACAAGGATACCACTCATCAGATGCTCTCTGCCTTTGCCTCTTGTGTTGTCTTTGGCTCACATCTTTGTTTTAGCTTGTTTGATGTCAACTCTCAATACCTCGGCAAACACAGCTCTGTCTTCAAATTGGAAGGGATATAAATACGCATATTCACACCAGCTCTCTCTTACTGCCCCCCCGGGATTACCTGCTCATTGACCTAGATTTTTCACTCACCCTCAATGAAAAGATGCATTTATTTGCTGAGCCGGGGTGCTGTAATACTTAGTTAAAAAAACCTCCAGCAAGTGAAATGCTTACTGACCCTTCTCCCTACTTCTCAGGTACCCTTCTAGATTTCCCCCCAATCTTCTCCCTAACTACGTCTGGAGCTTGGAAGCACGAGTAGACAGGGACTATGTATGATTTCATATATGATTCCATAGAAAAGCAGCGTGGCCTTAATGGGAAAGTACCCGGGCCCAGGAGTCCGAGGTCCTGGGTTCTAATTCCGGCTCTGCCACTTGTCTGCCCTGTGACCCCGAGAAAGTCATTTAACTTCTGGGACTCAGTTACTTCATCTGTAAAATGGGGATTAAGACTGTGAGCCCCATGTGCAGAATGGGGATTCAGTACCTGTTCTCTCCTACTCAGACAATGAGCCCCAAGTGGGATCTGGTTGTCTTATATTTACTCCAGTGCTTAGTATAGTGCTTGACATATAGTAAATGCTTAATAAATACCATTATTGTTATTATTATTATTATTATTATTATTATTATTATTATTATTATCATGAGGGCCCTGGACTGTGGTCAACGTGATAGTCTTGTATCTACCACAGCACTTAGTACGGGGCCTGGCACATAGTAAGCACTTAACAAATACCATTAAAACAGAATAAAATAATCCCAAATCCGCCACTTACCTGCTATGTGACCTTGGGCAAGTCACCCAACTTCTCTGGGCCTCAGTTCCCTCATCTGCAAAATGGGGATTTAATATTTGTTCTCCTTCCTGTTTAGACTGTGAACCTCATGTGGGTCCTGAGAAGCAGCATGGCTTAGTGGAAAGAGCACAGGCTTGGGAGTCACAAAGACCTGGGTTCCAATCCCGGCTCTGCCACTTGTCAGCTGTGTGACTTTGGGCAAGTCACTTAACTTCTCTGTGCCTCAGTTAACCTCATCTGTAAAATGGGGATTAAGACTGTGAGCCCCACATGGGACAACCTGATTACCTTGTATCTATCTCAGTGCTTAGAACAGTGCTTGGCGCATAGTAAGTGCTTAACAAATACCACAGTTGTTATTATTGTTATATAAGGCCTGGTTTTTGTGATGAAAACTTTGAAGTGGGTTTTAAACAATGGAGCAAGTCATTTTACAAGCCACCCGCCAGTCCCAATCTTAGTTGCCTGTTAGCCAGGACTCCACGTGGTGATGGTGGCGACCCCTCCCTCCACAAGTGACACCGGCACCAGGCGACTCCCATTTTGCGAATAGAGATGAGCTTATTGCCTGGGTCCCCCGTGGACCCTTGTTCCCCAACAGGGTGCCCCACTCTGCCAAAAGAGCCAAAGACCAAGAGAACCAGGACCCCAACCCAGCCTGGCCTGGAGAGAGCAAGTGAACCGCTGTCCATCCCTCAGGCTCATGTTTTCTCCCCTGTGATTCACATGAGTGCCGACCAGAAGGTGGGGTGTTGTTTCTTCTCCCCCGACAGTGTCTGCTGCGCAGCCTCAGGTTTTTTTTTTTCTTAAGTGGTAATTGCTAAACCAGGTTCTGTTCCAAGCATTGGACTAAGTACAAAGTAATCAGGTCGGTCACAGTCTATTCCCCACATGGGAATGGAAGAAGAATAGGAGAAGCAGCGTGGCTCAGTGGAAAGAGCACAGGCTTTGGGGTCAGAGGTCATGGGTTCAAATCCTGACTCCGCCAATTGTCAGCTGTGTGACTTTGGGCTTCACTTCACTTCTCTGTGCCTCAGTTACCTCATCTGTAAAATGGGGATTAAGACTGTGAGCCCCCCATGGGACAACCTGATCACCTTGTAACCTCCCCAGTGCTTAGAACAGTGCTTTGCATATAGTAAGTGCTTAATAAATGGCATATGATGATCATCACATGGGGTTCACAGTCCTAATCCCCATTTTACATATGAGGTAATGGAGGCCCAGAGAAGTGAAGCGACTTGCCCAAAGTCACATAGCAGACAAGACAAGGGATTAGAGCCCAGGTCCTTCTGATTCCCAGGCCCATGCTTTAACCACTAGACCATACTGCTGCTTCTCCTTTGTGCTGGTGTGTTCCATACCCTTGGATGAGAGATGAGTCCTATAAAAATTGGTCCCCTTTGCCACTGCGCAGTGGGCGAAGGCACAGGTCAGCTCCTAGGTGGTCAACTCCACGCACATCCTGGCAGAGGATCCGGCCCTTTTCCAGTTGGTGCCAGAAAGTCTGTTTTGTTATTGTCTTAGGCTAATCCCATCCCTATCTTGGGGAGCTGGTTCCCCTAGAAACAGTCCTGTCAGATGCATCAGAGATTTGGCTCTTTCCTTCCCCAACAGCTCCCTCTTCTAAATGGCAATGATAGCCTGGAGAAGTTCTATCCCAGTGTCCTGTGGCTCATCCAAACCCGCCACCGGGAAATCTCGTTCCCTTCCTGACTTCTACATGTTTGCACGCTAACCCCCCATCACCCTCCCTTCTGCTACCGCTTCACCAAGAATATTGGAAATGATTGAAAGATAGGAAAATGGGTCCTCTGAGGAAGGTCTGGGGATTCATCCTGAAGGAAACAAAGTGAGAAGTAGCTTGGCCTAATCGATAGAGGGTGGGCCTGGGAGTCAGAAGGACCCGAGTTCTAGTCCTGACTCCTTGGGCAAGTCACTCTACGTCTCTGTGCCTCAGTTCCCTCATCTGTAAAATGGAGATTAAGACTGTGAGTCCCATGTGGGACATGAACTGTGTCCAACCTGAGGAACTTGTATCTACTCCAGCACTTATTGCAGTGCCTGGAACATAGTAAGCGCTTAGCAGATATTATTAAAACAAAAAGTGATGGGGCCAAGTGAGCCATATCCCAAATGCCTCTGAGTATGGGGAAAAAGAGCACTTGCCAGTTGTTCCCAATATCCTTATGGATGAGCTGGAATTGACAGGAAGAGAGATTTTGGTTGGCTCTAAGGCCGAGTTTCTTGGCCTTCAGAGGGTTAATTTAGAGTCTCCATTTCCAGAGAACTTCACGAAAAGAATGAACAGCTTCCATCTTGGTTGTCTATCGACCTCCTCTAAAACAGAGGTCTGGTTGAGATGACCTCTTGAGCTCCTTCCAGGCCTATGAATCGCTGAGCTCAGTAGCAGCAGAGGTCTTTGGGGCTAAACAAAGTACAGTGCTAAGTGCTTAGTACAATGCTGTGCACGTAGTAAGCACTCAATAAAAACCACTGATTGATTGATTAAACACAAACATCCTTGGCAACACAGGAAGAGAAGGAGTCTTTTTACCATTTATTTTTTTTCTGGGCAGACCCTTGTTTGGGCATCTCGTATTCTCCTGCAGGAAGGTGGCAGAGAGGAAGGACAGTCCTCCCAGGGTTAGGGCCCCCCGGGGATTGTCCAGTGCTTCCTCCAGGGCCCAGGAATCCCAGCCCCTTTGGTCTGGCTGGCCTGAGGCCTTCCAGGCTGGGGGTGGGTCTGGGGATCAGCCAAGGGAGGCTCAGGGGCCAGCAGGTTGGTGGGGGCAGGTGGGAGGCATACTCCCACCTTTCTCTCTGAAATGGGCAAATATTTGGAAATTCCAGAAGGAAGTATGATGATGATGATGGTATTTGTTAAGCGCTTACTATGTGCCAATGTGGTTCAGCCGAAGGTGGCTGGCAGCTAGTTGTGGGCTGGCTTTTCTGACTGTCACTTGGGACCTGCAGTTAGCATGGATGGTGGCACAAATCACCCCATTATCCCCTGCCTGTCCCCCCTCTCCTCCCTTCCACCCCCTCAGGGCGTTTGGAGTGACAGCTGTCTGCTTTCCTCAGGGTCTGTGTGCCATTTCCCTTGCTTGGAATTCTGAGTTCAGGCACCTTGTTAAAGATTTTTGTAAATAATGATGGTGTTTGTTAAGCGCTTACTATGTACCAAGCACTGTTCCAAGCGCTGGGATAGATACAAGGTAGTAATAATAATAATAATGATGGTATTGGTTAAGCGCTTACTATGTGCAAAGCACTGTTCTAAATCAGGTTGCCCCACGTGGGGATCACAGTCTTAATCCCCATTTTCCAGATGAGGTAACTGAGGCATAGAGAAGTGAAGTGGCTTGCCCAAGATCACACAAAAGACAAGTGACGGAGAAAGGATTAGAACCCATGTCCTCTGACTTCCAAGTTTGGGCTCTTGCCAATAAACCATGCTCTTGTTCTGGTCCCACTCCTTTCAGGACTTCCTGCCCTTCCTCAGTTGTGGAGTCCTGATCCATTTTAGCAGCCCCTCCATGGCCCTCCAGCTCTTTGCTCCCTGTGAAGCCCCCTGAAGCATCCCACAGCCTGGGCTTGCTCATTTGGTTTGCCTTGCCCTGTCCTGGGAGAGGTATTATAATAATAATAATAATAATGATAATCATAGTTAATAATTGTGGTACTTGTTAAGCGCTTACTATGGGCCCAGCAATATTTGAAGTGCTGGGATAGATACAAGTTAATTAGGTTGGACACAATCCCTGTCCCACATGGGGCTCACACTCTTAATCCCCATTTTGCAGATGAGGAAACTGAGGCCCAGAGAAGTGAAATGACTTGCCCAAGGTCACATAGCTGACAAGTTGTGGAGCCGGGATCAGAATCCAGGTCTTTCTTACTCCCAGGACTGGGCTCTGTGCACTAAGCCAGTTCCCAGATTTAATTGCTGTGGGTCACCTGAGCCCAGACCAAATGAGAGAGCGGGAAGGCGTGGGGTCACAAATGAAGATTTCTTGTGACGAACATGGGGTCCCCTCGCACCGTTCAGATGGGTGTCCGAGGAAGGTAGCCAGTGGGGTTGGGATGGTCCATGGCCCAGGTCATGGCCCAGGTCCAGCCTCGCCGACTGATGTCCTCAGACCTGCTCCCCTGCTCCTGCTCGCAGAATGGAGGCAAATTAGAATTAGAATTAGAAGCAGCATGGCTCAGTGGAAAGAGCACGGACTTTGGAGTCAGAAGTTGTGGGTTCAAATTCCGGCTCCGCCAGTTGTTAGCTGTGTGACTTTGGGCGTGTCACTTAACTTCTCTATGCCTCAGTTACCTGATCTGTAAAATGGGGAGGAAGACTGTGAGCCCTCTGTGGGACAACCTGATCACCTTGTAACCTCCCCAGCGCTTAGAACAGTGCTTTGCACATAGTAAGCGCTTACCAAAAATAAATAAATAATAATAATAAGCAAAGTCAGAGGAAGGGAGGGCTGCTCGCTGTCGATCGTCTTTTCTGTTTCTTTTCTCTCTGGGAAGAAATCCTCAGGCAGAAACGTGATAGCCGCCGGCATCGGCTGCCTGGACTCCGGTAGACTCCAGCAAATCCTTTCCTCCTACTCAAGGGAGGGAGCAACTTGGTTCGGAACACTGTGTGTACTGGAGAAGGTCATAGCACCGGAGAGGCCACGCTTCCCAAGGACACGCCGGGTGCTTAGTTCAATTTCTCTGTCCGAGTCCCCCATTTGGTTAGTCACCCACAGAGAGCTGCCTCTTGTCTGTTTTGTGACCCTGGGCAAGTCATTTAACTTTTCTGTGTGTGCCTCAGTTACCTCATCTGTAAAATGGGGATTAAGACTGTGAGCCCCATGTGGGACATGGACTCTGTCCAACCTTGTCTGTATTCCAGCACTGAGGATGGTGCCTGGCACATGGTAAACACTTAACAAACGCCATGAAAAAAGGAGCAGGGGGAAACCCAGAGGGCAGGGTGAGGAGAGAGGTGTTCAGCACTATGCAGATGTCTGATTGTCCATGATATATAAGGCTTATAGGGCCAGTCCCTCCTAGACTGTAAGCCCAGTGTGGGCAGGGATTGTCTCTCTTTATTGATGACTTGTACTTTCCAAGCACATAGTACTGTGCTGTGCACACAGTAAGCGCTCAGTAAATACGATTGAATGAATGAGTGAATTGGTGCCGACTGACCCACATGAGCCCATGTCGAGGTTATACAATACCTTGGTCCTCTGGGTGGGTTAGATTAAAGTTGCTTCTGTGTCATGCCAAAACTCTCAGGATATGTATTAGTCACCACTACCCTGATAAATCCAGGTACTTGCCCTCATCTCTCTCTCCCTTCCCCAGTCTTCCTCCCTCAAGCTGTTATATTGGACTTTCCCAAGCACTTAGTACAGTGCTCTGCCCACAGTAAGTGCTCAGTAACTCCCACTGATTGATTGATTAAGCTCAGCAGGTTCTGGGTGAAACCCAGCAGCTGTAACCCTCCCCCAGAAAGCCTGGCCCGGTGGAGTGGAGAGGATGTCCTGTCCAAGAAGGCAAGTTCTTGCCTGTCCTGCTGTCGACCCCGGCCCACATCATCCCCCTGGCCTGGAATACCCTCCCTCCGCACATCCACCAAGCTAGCTCTCTTCCCCCCTTCAAAGCCCTACTGAGAGCTCACCTCCTCCAGGAGGCCTTCCCAGACTGAGCCCCCTCCTTCCTCTCCCCCTCCTCCCCATCTCCCCTGCCTTACCTCCCTCCCCTCCCCACAGCACCTGTATATATGTATATATGTTTGTACGTATTTATTACTCTATTTCATTTGTACAGATTTATTCTGTTTATTTTATTTTGTTAATATGTTTTGTCTTGTTGTCTGTCTCCCCCTTCTAGACTGTGAGCCCACTGTTGGGTAGGGACCGTCTCTATATGTTGCCAACTTGGACTTCCCAAGCGCTTAGTACAGTGCTCTGCACACAGTAAGCGCTCAATAAATACGATTGAATGAATGAAAGGACTGGATGGTGGCTGTAGGGCCCAGGGCAATTTCCCCAGGCAGGGGGGTGCTTAATGGAAAGCCTTATTAAAGGTGACATCTCCAAGAGGCCTTCTCCGATTAAGCCTTCTAGTCCCCTTTGCCTTCTCCCTTCTACATCGTCTTTGTTCTTGGATCTGTGACCTTTGGGCATTAGATATCCACCCCACCCTCATGCCCACAGAACTGATATGCACATCTCTATATGTTATAAGTTATATTAATATCTGTCTCCCCCTCAAGACCGTAAACTTGTTGTGGGCACGGAACCTTTCTGCTAATTCTGTTGTATGGTCCTCATCCAAGAGCTTTGTACAGTGCTCTGCAAACAGTAAGCGCTCAATAAATGCCATTGATTGATTGGAAACCCCTAGTCTAGTGATGAGAGCTGAGTCCCATTGGCTTTCACAGGTTTTCCCGGTTTCCCCAGATCCTTCTGGAGGAATAATCTGGGGGCATGACACGGTGCACCTGGTGTTGGGGCAGTGTTCCAGCTTGGAAAAATTCAAGGCGTTTTTATTACACCGTTTACGGTAGACTGCCGAGTCAACAAGTCACTCAACTTCTCAGGGCCTCAGCTCCCTCATCTACAAAATGGGGATTCAATATCCGTTCTCCCTCCATCATAGACTGTGAGCCCCATGAGGGATCTGATTATCCTATATCTCTGCCAGCACTTAGTAAAGTGCTTGGCACTTAGTAAATTCTTAACAGATACCACAATTATTATTTTTGAGACCTGGATCTGGTCTCTTTGCCCTGGACTTCCTGGGTGTGGTCCAAATCAGCTAAGTGAGCAGGCTGGATTTCCCTGCTGGTAGAGAGAACTTGCATTCTTCCCCTGCTGGGTGCCCTTAGCCTGGGACGATTGAGCTAGATGATGGAGCCAGGAGTCTCAGATTCTCTCCCTGGAGTCTCTGTGGCCATCTAACTTAGAACAGGGCCCCAGGCCCCCCCGCCACTCCCAACCGTGATGAAAGTATCTGAGAGGGCCACTGGCTCAGCCATTACCCCTGAAAGCCAAAGCCCATCTTGTGATTTGCAGCTCAGATAATCCCCATTGCTTGGAAAGGGGCAAAAAAGCGTCCCAGATGGCATTTCACTGGCTGCTCCCAAGGAATGGACTTGGCACCCGGCCAGTTCCACCTCTAATCCCAGCAGAGCTCTGGAATAATTTTCCAAAGAATTTTAATCAAAAGGCAGATCACTTCCCCCCAATCTTATTAAGTTACTTTAGCTTGTTTGAAAAGCTTCTTAGTGATAGGTTTGCAGCCTTGGTGCCAGGCTGAGTTGACCGCACGTGTTTGCTCTGCCCGAGCTTGGCTTGTAGGGGAAAGGCCACTTGTTGATCAAAGTGTCTTCTAACTCGGTCCATCAATGGTACTGAGCACTTACAGAGTGCAGAGCACTGTACTAAGTGCTTGTCCTCTAGACTGTAAGCTCCTTGTGGGCATCGACTGTGTCTACCAACTCTGTTGTAGCATTCTCTCCCAAGCACTTAGTACAGTGCTCTGCACGCAGGAAGTGCTCAATAAATTCTATTGATTGATTGATTGTCCCTTTCCAAGTGCTTAGGATGGTGGTCTGTCCACAACAGATGCTCAATAATAATAATTATGGTATTTGCTAAGTGCTTTCTGTGTGCCATGCACTGTACTAAGCGCTGGGATGGATACAAGTAAATCAGGTTGAACACAGTCTCTATCCCACATGGGGCCCACAGTCTTCATCCCCATTGTACAGATGAGGTAACTGAGGTGAAGTGAAGTGACTTTCCCAAGGTCACTTAGCAAGCATGTGGCGGAGCCAGAATTAGAACCCCTGTCCTTCAACTTCCAGGCTCATGTTCTATCCACTAGTCCATGTTGCTTCTTAATATATACATCGATTGGTTAATAAAGTGGTAAGATGGTATTTGTTAACTGCTTACTATGTGCCAAGCCCCGTTCTAAGCACTGGGGTAGCTACAAGGCTATCAGGTTGGGACACAGTCCCCGTCCCATATGGGGCTCACAGTCTACGTAGGAGGAAGTAGGATTTAATCCCTATTTTAAAGATGGGGAAATTGCGATGCAGAGAAGTGAAGTGATTTGCCCAAGGTCACACAGCAGACAAGTAGCAGAGCCAGGATTAGAACCAGGACCTCTAACTCCCAGGCCAGTGATGTTGTCACTAGGCCCTGCTGCTTCTCTTTGGTTGATTGATAAAACCTCTATAGTCATTTTGGGAGGTTCTGGGTGCACTTTGGGTTGAGGAAAAAGGGCTAGAAACAGATATCATTCCCCTTCTCCCTAATTCTTGGCCAGCAGCCCACTTCTGGGGAAAGGATTTCTCCCTCTCCCAGCCTGCTGGGCTCTGTTGGGGTTTTGTGTCTTTTTTTCCCCCTTAATGGTGTTTGTTAAGTGCTTAGTATGTGCCAGGCACTGTACTAAGTGCTGGAGTAGATACATGCTAATCAGGTTGGACACAGTCCATGTCCCTCGACAGGCTCTCAAGATGAGGTAACTGAGGCCCAGAAAAGTGAAGTGACTTGCCTAAAATCATACAGCAGATAGAGGGTGTTTCCCTCTATCTGATAGAGGGATATCTGCTGATATCTAGCAGATAGAGGGTGTTTAGAACCCAGGTCTTCCTGACTCCTAGGCCTGTGCTCTATCCACTGGGCCACACTGCTTCTCTGACTTGGGAGCTTGTCTGTGCTGGGCCAGAAGCCCCCTGGACGGTCCCCATAGTAATTCCTGTTGGGCCTTGCTAAGTTTTCCAAGTCGAAATGCCTGAATATGCTATCCTGCCAACGAATCCAACTCTGGACAGAGGGGCCCAGGACAGGGGAATGAAGCTGCCGTTGGTCTCTTGTGGCCACGTGGTGGGTCCCAGATCTGTTGGACTGAGCTCAACCTCACTTGCCCGTCCAGGACATGGGGTTTTTGCCCCAAATTCTGGCCCCCAGACCACCCTCCGGGGTTACAGTGAGCCACCCTTAATCTTTGGCTCAGGAAGCAGAGGAAAGATGTGCCCTGTGATTTTATGTGCTCCTTCCCTGAGTCGGGCAGAGTTCCTAGGGCTTGTGCCCAATGGGACTCAGAGGCAGTGAGTCATCTGGGCTCTTCCCCATTTATTTGTTCCTGGGTTCAACAGCTTGTAGAATTGGCAATCGCTAAATTTGCACTGAGGCCAGAAAAAGGATTTGTGCTATTGATTGAGTGTGTATTGTATTGACTTGCTTCTTCGAATCCCCTTGATCCTGGGCTTGAGAGTTGTACTTATTACTATCATTATTGTTATTATATATTATTACAGTATTTAGCACTTACTAGGGGTCAAGCACAGTTTACACTGGAGTAGATACACAAGAATCAGACTGGACATGGGGCTCACTAAGTTCCGAGGTATCTGCCTGAACCGCTCTGCCATCTTTTTTTCAGTAGACAATGAAGGATGGTAAGGACTGTTCTGAGGGCAGGTCTTGCAGGTGGTGGACTTAAAAAAAAAAATATCTGCTAACTGTTCTCTTTTCTTTCCCATGTACTCATGCTTGTTGGGGTCCTAGTACAGGGCATCTGGAGCTGAGAAGCCCGGTTAGATTATTACTGGCCTACAGCCTGCTGTCTTTTAGGACTAGTCTTTTTGATCTGGCCCAATCTTCATGATTTTTTTTTTCCCTCTCCACTGGCCCTGGTAAGAAGGAAGAATAATCTTATGCCTCCTCCCCACCTCTGATTCAAGTTACCCTCCCTGATTCCTGTGGGAAAGGGTAAAACTGTCTAGCATAGGTGAGGGCAGCTGGGTTCAGTACTCAGCAGCCTTGGCAGTTTCAGCAGAGGGTGAGGAGAATCTGGCCTGCTTTCCTTCCCGCCTGCTTCCTCAGTGCTGTAGACTGTAAATTTGTTGTGGGCTGGGAATGTATCTGTTATATTGTTATATCATACTCTCCCAATCGCTTAGTATAGTGCTCTGCACAACAGTAAGCATTCAAGTAAATATGATTGACTGACTGACCGCTGTTGGATTCCAGCTTTGCTCCAGAGTGAGGTGGCTGGTCGTCCTTCAGGGGGCCACCACAGAATGTCAGGGCAGGAGCAGAGTTTGGGGGGCCAGGTGGAGAGTGGCCCTGTCCTCCTCTGGGCGGGGAACACTTATTGCCCCCCTGGGAGTTGATTGAATTAGCCCTTAGGCATTATGTTGGCAACAAAGGGGAACACCCTTCAAAGCCCTACTAAGAGCTCACCTCCTCCAGGAGGCCTTCTCAGACTAAGCCCCCTCCTTCCTGTCTCCCTCCACCCCTTCCCCATCCCCCCCGCCTTACCTCCTTCCCCTCCCCACAGCACCTGTATATATGTATATATGTTTTTACATATTTATTACTCTATTTTACTTGTACATATTCTATTTATTTTATTTTGTTAATATGTTTTGTTTTGTTGTCTGTCTCCCCCTTATAGACTGTGAGCCTGCTGTTGGGTAGGGACTGTCTCTATATGTTGCCAACTTGTACTTCCCAAGTGCTTAGTACAGCGCTCTGCACACAGTAAGCGCTCAATAAATATGATTGAATGAATGAATGAACAGGGCACATTGTGCGGTTCTGTGGGGGCTGCCCTTGTGACACCTGTTGGAGACCGTGCTGGAGGAGAGGCCCACGAAAAAAATGGCAGCGGGGTTGGGGAAGGGGTGTTTCCTGGCAAAGAATTCCACCACAGAGTTCCTCAGGCAGCCAGTTCCTACGCTTTAATGGCACCCACCGGCAGCACGTTCAACTCTCTAATCCAAATCCACGAGATGCAGTATGGCCTAGTGGAAAGAGGACGGGCCTGAGAGTCAAAAGGACCTGGGTTCTAATCTCGGCTCCCCCACTCATCTGCTGTGTGACTTTGGGCAAGGGATTTAACTCCTCTATGCCTCATCTGTAAAATGGGGATGAAGACTGTGAACCATGTGGGACATGGACTGTGTACAACCTGATAAATTTGTATTATATCCCAGCTCTCAGAACAGTGATTGGCACATAGTAAGTGCTTAATAGATACCATAAAAAATTCCTCTCACTGAAACATAGACCTTTTCCTCTGTTTTGTCCATTTGTTAAGCTGGAGGCCAGCTGGCACCACCTTCATACTAACGCTTTGTGGAGGGATGGTTCTGGTGGGTAAAAGACGAAAGGGAGCAGGAGGACAGGAGGTCAAAGACAGAGGGGATTGACTCCACATTTGCCTGGGTTCCTGGTGCGGCGCTGGGCCTGAATCCCCCCCTCCCTGGGCCTCAGGGACCCTCACCTTGGTGAGGAGAGACAATCAGCATATGGAGGAGAGACAGCCGGCACATCCTCTGGCTCCTTAGTGGCCATACACTGTCAAGTCTACCTTTTTCTCTCATCCTATCGCACAGCTCATCCACTTTTCTCAGGTGGTTTCTTGGGGCACACCGGTTCTGACTTCCAAGGGCTGGGAGAGCGGGACAGGGAGATGCGGGGAGTGACCTTGGGCCAAGTTTCAGGGAGGCCTTGGTCCTTGGAGGAAGGATTGTAGAAGGACTTTGTGGTAACAGGGCTTCATTCATGGAAGTGGGAGAGAGAGAGAGCGCCGCCCCACCAGACACCAGGCCCAGCCATCGTCCTATCCTCACAGTTGGCTGCAAGGTGCTCAGTCACCCAACCCCTTTTTCTCCCCCTTCCCCCCTCACCCCCAGACACACAAAACAATCCTTGCTTCTCTGCCGTGGCAGCTTGAATCAGAGGTGGGGAGGAAGCATAAGATTATTTTTCCTTCTTACCAGGGCCAGTGGAGAGGGAAAAAAAAATCATGAAGATTGGGCCAGATCAAAAAGACTAGTCCTAAAAGACAGCAGGCTGTAGGTCAGTAATAATCTAACTGGGCTTCTCTCAGCTCCAGATGCCCTGTACTAGGACCCCAACAAGCGTGAGTACATGGGAAAGAAAAGAGAACAGAGGATGTGGGTTCTAATCCCGGATCCGCCACTTGTCTGTTGTGTGACCTTGGGCAGGTCACTTAACTTCTCTGTGCCTCAGTTACTCCATCTGTGAAATGGGGATTAAGACTGTGAGCCCCAAGTGGGACAACCTGATTACCGTGTGTCTACTCCAGCTTAACAAATACCATAATAATAATTATTATTATTACAACCCAGCCCACACACTTCACTCCTCCAATGCCAGCATATTCACTGGGTCTCCCTTGGTCACACTCTCCCTTCTGCATGAAACTCCTTGTCCCTTCTTATCCAAAATACCTCCCCTCTCCCCCCCTTCAAAGCCCTACTGGAATCTCATCTCATCTCATCTCATCTAAGAAGCTTTCCCTGACCAATCTCTCATTTCCCCACTTTATCCCCCCCATCCCCGTATCACTTATGCACTTAAATCCATCCCCTCTAAGTACTTAGATACTAGCTCCCCCCCCCCCCCCCGAGCACTTACATACATATCCTTCCTTATACTCTCTTGCTTCCCCTTCCTGTAATGTATCTTAATGTACTTGAGAAGATGCGGCCTAATGGATAGGGCCCGGGTTCTAATCCCGGATCCACTACTTGCTTGTGACGTGACCTTGAGCGCAAGTTACATAACTTCTCTGGACCTCGGCTACCTCGTCTGTAAAATGGGGATTAAGACTGTGGGCCTCGTGTGGGACATGGACTAGGTCCCACCTGATTAGTTTGTATCTACCTGTGCGCTTGGGACAGTGCCTGGCACATAGTAAACGTTTAACAAATGCCATAAAAAAATTGCCTGTCTCCCCCACTTGATTGAAAACTCCTTGAGGGCAAGGATCTTGTCTGCCTGTTTTATGGTTCTCTCCTGAATGCTTAGTATAGTGCTCTGTGTTCTGTAAGCACTCAACGGATAATAATGATTGATGGATTGCCCTAGTGTAGGAATGCTGGGCGTCCCTCATGGGACCGAACTGTGGCACCATGCTCCTCTCGCAATCAATCAACCGTGTTTATTGAGTGTTTACTACATGCAGAACACCACTAAACACTTGGGAGAGTATAATATAATGGAGATAGTAGATATGTTCCCTGACTACAGGGAACTTACTGCACAGTCTAGATGAGGAGACAGACATTAAATAAAGTGGGAGTGGGAGATTATTGTGGCTTCACTGCCAGAAGCAAGTAACTAAGAGAAGCAGTAAGGCCCAGTGGAGAGGGCACAGGTCTAGGAGTCAGAAGGACCTGAGTTCTAATCCCTGCTCTGCCACCTGTTTGCTCTGTGACCTTGGGCAAGTTACTTCACTTCTCTGGGCCTCAATTACTCATTTGTAAAATGGGGATTAAGACTACGAGCCCCATGTGGGACATGGACTGAGTCCAACCTTAGTAGTTTATATGTACCCCAGCACTTAGTACAATGCTTGGCACATAGTAAGCATTTAACAAATGCCATAACAGAAAACAAAACAAAAAAATAAGGAAACCTGGGCATCTGGCTGAAGTCTGCTCTTTGGCCCTCACTCAACCAGAGGTTGTATGCACTGGGCGAGTACGTAGGAACGGTTTTTCAAATCTCATTCTCCTGGAGCAGCAGCTCTGTCGAGTGATGGCCTAATGGATTTTGGTATCCTTGCAGTAACCCTGCGGCCGTCCCTGCTGGCCCCAGGCTGGCCCTGACCATACAAACCCCTGGTGTCCTCACACCGTCTCCAGTTGCTATGTGCCACCACTCGGTCTGGGGGCTGCCTGGAGTCTTGTTGTGTGTTTCCTGCTCTGCAGGGAGGAAGTGAAATCAAGCAATCAAGGGCCGCCCCACTGCCTGCCTTCCCCTGAGCCCTGACTCGTGGCAGGCCAGCCCCTGGACTGGGGCAGCCGGGACTGCAGTTTTGGGCCCTCGGGCCTGTGAGTGGGTGAGGCAGGGTACTGTTGTAGTGGGAACAGTGGCACCTTCTGACCGAGGGTCCCAGTATCCTCGTTGCTGGGCGTTTTGGCAGAAGTTTTCCCCGGCCCCGCCCCCACCGTCACTGACTGGCGGAAGATGAAGGAACAATTATGCACCAGAGAGCAGCTTTTCAGCTCGTCTCACAGGTTGCTTCCCCCAGCAGCAAGTGACAGTGCATGTGGGTGGTTCTCCGCTTGTAGCCCCACTCCCTGTGCTGGAAAGCTGAACGTTGACTGGTTTGACTTTCTGCCTCCCTCCCTTGTTTCTCCTGTTTCCTGCGACCCCGTGGGGGGAGACCACGACAAGGGTCATAGTCTTCCCGACCTCTCCTTCCCCCTCCTCCCAACCCCTGTGACGGTAGCCGGGCAAGAGGCAATCCGCACCACTGTGGCGCCATGCTTCTCTCCAGATCAATCAATCAATCATGTTTCTTGTGCACTTACTGTGTGCATAGCCCTATATCAAGTGCTTGGGTGTGTACAGTAGAACAGTGTTGGTAGACACATTCCCTGCCCACAAGGAGTTTACAGTCTAGATAGGGAGGCAGATATTAATATGAATAAATTTTGGGTAGCAACATAAATGCTATGGGGCTGAGGGAGGGGCGAATGAAGGGACCAAATCAGGGCACTGCAGAAGGGAGTGGGAGAAGAGGAAATGAGGGCTTGGGGAAGGCCCGACTTCCCAATGGTTAGAACCCACCATTCCTGCAGTGGGGCCCCCTCGGTGTTGTGCAGGAACTTGCGGCGACAACCCGGCCCCGGGGAGCATCGTGTGTTGGGCAAGGGGCCGTGCTGCCCACCCGACCGATCCTGGGCCCCTGGGAGGCCTCTCTGGAAGCCCGAGACGGGACGCTGGCTGGAGAAGGTCCCTCGGGAGAGGAACTCCTAGCGCATCCGCCCCTCCCCACCTCTCCTCCTGCCTGAGGTCATGGCTTTGTGTATTCCTGAGCTGTAAAGGCTGGGGTGGATGAGGAAGAGCTAGTTTCCTTGGAAGTAGATGTCAGCCAGGTTAGGAGGGTGGAGCTGCCCACAGAGGCAGCTGGGGACCTCCCAGCAACTCTGACTTGTGAAAGAACCACAAACAAGTCCAGAGTCCCACGTGGCTCCTCCATGTTTTTCACTCTTGAAAGCGTCTCTCCGGGAAGGGTGTCTGGGCAGCTTTCAGAAGTTAGCCTGGCCGGCACGAGCCCCGCTGATGTCATGGAATCGTTTGGAAATTGGGCAAGTAGAGTGGGTCAAAGACAATAACACAGACATTCCCTGCCCACAATAAGCTTACAGTCCAGAGAGGGTCACGCATAATATAAATTACAGAAACGTACGTAAGAAAGGAGTTTCCACCGTCAAAAGCACAAGATCAAATTGGCCCCCTCCATTCTCAGCCAGTTTGGATATTTAGAAAACATTCCTGTCCTGGGGAGCGTTTTTGCTCTCGCCTTTGGCCCTCTCTACTTACCCAATTCCCAAACGATTCCGTGACATCATCGGGGCTTGGGCCGGCAGGGCTAACTTCGGAAAGCCGCCCAGACACCCTTCCCAAAGAGATGCTTTCGAATGTGAAAAACCTGGCGGAGCCCGCGTGGGACCCTGGACTTGTTTGTGGTTCTTTCATAAGTCAAAGTTGCAGGGAGTTCCCCAGCTGCCTCAGTGGGCAGCTCCACCCTCCTGACCTGGTTGACATCTACTTCTAAGGAAACTAGCTCTTTCTCATCCACCCAGCTTTTACAGCTTGGGAATAAACAAAGCCATGACCTTGGGCAGGAGGAACGTGGCACTTGAGGTGGGGAGGGGAGGATGTGCTAGGAGTTCCTCTCGAGAGAGACCTTCTCCAGCCAGCATCCCACAGGTCTCGGACTTCCGGAGAGGCCTCCCGCAGGCCCGGGATCGGTCAGGTGGGCAGCATGGTCCCTCGCCCAACACCTGACACTCCCCCGGGCGAGGCTGTCGCCACGAGTTCGTGCACGACACCGAGGAGGGTCCCGCTGCAGGAGTGGTGGGCTCTAACCACTGGAAAGTTGGGCATTCCCCAAGCCCTCATTTCCTCTTCTCCCACTCCCTTCTGCGGCGCCCTGATTTGGGCCCTTAATTCGCCCCTCCCTCAGCCCCACAGCACTTATGTCCATATCCGAAATTTATTTATATTAATGTCTGCCTCCCCGTCTAGACTATAAACTCCTTGTGGGCAGGGAATGTGTCTACCAACTCTGTTCTACTGTACTCTCCCAGATGCTTAGTACAGGGTTCTGCACACAGTAAGCCCTCAGTAATTACAATTGACTGGATGACCACCATCTTTAAAGCAGTGCCAACTTGCCCCTGCTTACTCTACCTCACTTTAACCACCAGCTCCTGGCTACTGAGCTCCTTGAGTCTTCCCTCCCCTCTGCCCCCCTTCTTCTGTTTGGAAGTTAGTTTTCCATCATCATCATTATCATCATCAGTCTTTATTGAATGCCCACAGTGTCCAGAGCACTGTAATGAATACTTAGAAACAAGCAATGGCAGTGGAAGACATCGTCCCTGCCCTCAAGAGGTTTGCCTTTGAATGGGAAGGAGGCCTCACTGGGAATTGAACCAGGATCTTCTGTTTGCACCACAGCCACTCTAATCAACTAACTTCAGCAAAGGGGGTGAGGGAGGGAGGGTGCTGCCAGAAAAAAATAGTTCACTGAGGTCTGAGAGCTTTGGGAGCAGTGAGGCCTGGGAGCTCTATTCATGGCCAGTTCAAGAGCTACTCCCATCCAGGCTGTAAGCTCGATGTGGGCAGGGAATGTTTCTGTGTTTTCTAACTCTGTTGCGTTGTACTCTCCCAAACCTGGGGGCAGTCTCACTACCAGCGGTGCCCTCTTTGATCTAAGGGGCAACTTTATCACATCTGCTAAGTTCAGAACTTCCCCCACCAACCCAGCCCCTTGTTAAAACGTGGTTTTCATCACACTATAGGATTGTTTCGGATACTTGCAGCAGACAGCGTGTGAGGCCCAGTTAGAAATCACTGTAAATGTAAGGGGATGTTTTAGTGGTAGTTTGTAACGAATTCTTAAAAATAGACTCGTTTATAGATGAAGAATTTGGACGTCGCGGTGATGGAGGGAAGGAATGTGTTTTTATTCAATGTTGGCAGAATTCAGCAAAATTGTAAGTGTGAATGTGTTGGATCTCCACTGTGGGGGACGGGGAAAAGTTTCATTTGTTGTCCTTGACTTTGACGTCTTGACGTTCACCCCCTCCCGGGGTCCCGCTGATGGAGGGAGGGGAGTGCCCACCCCTTGGGGCTGTTCATCCCAGGAATGTGGGGAAAAAAAATCCCAGTAATTCATTGTCTTTGAGGGCTAGATTCACATATGGTATTAAAATCCAGAAATATCTGGAGGTGGAAGGAGTGGAGGCAGATTAATTTTTTTTAATTGAATTTAAGCGCTTGCTGTGTGTCAAACACTGTTCTAATCGCTGGGTTAGGTGCAAGTTAATCAGGTCAGACATAGTCCCTGTCCCACATGGGGCTCACAGTCTAAGTAGAAGGGAGAGCAGGTTTTGAATCCTCCTTTTGTAGTTGAGGAAACTGAGAAGTTAAGTGACTTATTCAAGTTCACACAGCAGGCAATTGGCAGATCTGGGTTTAGAACCCAGATCCTTTGACTCCCAGGGCAATGCTGTTTCCACTAGACATGTTGCTTCCATTTGGCTACCAGTCACCAACCCAGGTTCCACAACTCCAAGGGCCGAAGCCCAGTTGGAGCTGAAGAGTCCAGGAACCCAATCCACCTGGTCCCGCCTCAGTAATAACTATGGTGTCTATCAAGTGCCAGTGGATGCTGTGGCTAGTCTGTGGGTTGGGTATGGCTATCGGCTGGCCGAGATTAGAGGCCCTGGTTTTAAGCCAGCTCCTGGGGCCCAGCTTCTGACAAGATGGCCTTTGAATTTGTTCTTACCTAACTTGGGAGGAAACAGAAGTGGGTGCTGAGGAAAGAGGGAGGTCAAGAAGCTAGAGAATTCAGCCCCATTGGGAGTTCTGGAACAACCAGGTAAAGTCCTCCCTCTTATTTCCCAATCTTCCCCTACGAGGGCTCACTAGACCCAGTAAGAATGACCAGGGAGCTCGCTACCTCCCCTCTCTATTGGCAGAGACCCAGAGAGCAAGAGGAGTTGTGCTAAGAAACCGTGTGGTGGAGGGGCTCCCAGCCTGTGTGGATGGTGAGATTTAAAATGGTGATGGAAGAAAATTCCTTGTAGGGGTGGTGGTGGGGGCCAGGGGAAGCCCTGGAAACTTCCCGTGGCTCCCGGGACTGTGGAGGTGACAACGGAGGCCTGTAATGAAGGTCAAACAACCACCATCAAGGCTACAGTAAGCGCTTAACAAATACCAACATTATTATTTATTATTATTATTATTAAATGGGCTAAGGTGCTGCTTTCTCTCACCAGCACTCGAGCAACCTGTATTATTATGTGTGCCCAAGTGTCTGGCACTCCTTAAACTCCTCTAGTCCTTCCAGTGGACAGGGAGGGAAGAGAGGTTAGTGCCCCATGGGTGACAGGCGGAGATGTTCTCATGCTTGGGAGCAACCGGGGCCAAGCTAGGAGGTGTGTCTCTCTCTGCCTATCTTTGCCGATCTCTGCTGGGGCTGCTGGGCTGCATGGCAACTTGGCAGTTGATTCCTGAGTCGGGCGCTGCCGGCTCCTCCCAGACTCTACCCCAATTCCCCGGCCTGTGCTGGGGCTGGAAATGTTGAAATGCTGAAATGTCCTGGGACAACAGCTGTGGAGTGGCTAGAGAGCAGGGGAAGAGGAGCCCTTCTTGGGCAAACACTTGTTTTAGGCACCTCTAGACTCATTGTGGGCCGGGAATGTGTGGACCAACCCTGTTGTACTCTCCCCAGTGCTTAGTACAGCCCTCTGCACACAGCAAGTGCTCAATAAATACCACTGACTGATTGATTTGGCCAGGAGCCATTGGGGCCTGGGGTTCTTCAGTGGCATTGGAGGTGGGGTTATGCTGCTATTGTGTGGGACTTATGGTCCATCTCAGGCTTAATCAGAAAAATTCAATTTCAGGGATTTAGGGTACAAGGATTGGTTTGAAGTGCCTCCCAGGTTTGGGGAGAGTGGGGAGTACTCTGGCTAAAAGCTGTCTCCCGAGCACCCCCTTTTTGCAGTTTCACCCACAGAAGTTGCAGTCTCTCCCTTTCCGCTACGTCAAGCCAGAAATGCCCCTGTCTTGCTCCCTTCCTGGGCCTTTTGGGAACGTTTGCTCAGTGGAGAGCGTTTCCCCGGGCAGAACTGTGAGCGCTGTCTCCTTTGCATGCGCTCGGTCTCTTCCTGGCTCCGTGCCCGCTGTCATCTCTTCAACCGGAGATCTGAGGAGGCCTGGACAGGGTCCGGGTGAGCCACCCCATCAGGAGGGCCCTACCGAAGGATTCCTTCCCCGCTGGTGGGTAATGAATCTGGTCTGGTGAGGTAGAGTTCTGTGGGCCTCCCCAGATCTTGGCTGCCCGCCCGCCTACCCTGGTTGTCTCTGCAGCCTCTGAAGCGCTTTGTTTCACTAATGACTCTGGCAAGCAAGAAGAGTTGAAGAGCGATGGAATGCGGTGCAAGTAATAGCCGCACTTCCTGGAAGAGGGCTTGGTTAGAGGAAGTTGCAGCCCTGGGCCCATACTTCTGGCTCTCTGCCCACTTTGTTATAATAATAGTAATAATAATAATAATAATAATAATAATGGCATTTATAAAGCGCTAGGCACTGTTCTAAGCACTGGGAAGGTTACAAGGTGATCAGGTTGTCCCACGGGGGGCTCACAGTCTTAATCCCCATTTTACAGATGAGGTAACTGAGGCACAGAAAAGTTAAGTGACTCGCCCAAAGTCACACAGCTGACGGTTGGCGGAGCCGGGATTTGAACCCCTGAGCTCTGACTCCAAAGCCCGTGCTTTTTCCACTGAGCCACGCTACTTCTCATGTGATGTGATGGATGGTCCCTCATCTTGGTTTTGGAGTTCAGTTTGTCCATGTGACACCCATTCCGCCCTGGCACCGATTGATGCTGGACCCTTAGCCTGCGCACTCATCCTCCCGCTCCCCCACTTTTCTCTCTGTTCCTCCATTTCTCCATCCCCATCCCATCGCCCATGACAATCCTCGGTGAGTGATTAGCACAGTACTTTGCACACTGTAAGTGCTCAATAAGTATGATCGAATGCATGAAAGAGGCAAAGCCATGGCCCAGATGACTAAAGCTGGAGCTGACAGGACAGCCTCGTTCCTGGGGGATCTAGAGTGGCTCTGGTGCCAAGCGAGCTGGGCCAGAAGGAGCCAGGGCAAGTGGAAGTTGGTCCGAGCCCACCTTCGTGGGCAGCGCTGACCAGGTGTGGTAGTCCCACAGCCACTGTGAATTGTCTTTCAGCTGGGCATTTATTGAAGACAGTCCCCTCCACCAGTACCCCTCCGGCCTGGAGCACTGTGTGGGGAAGAATCCACCCACACTGCCACCAAGGCGTGACTTGGTGTTTGTTGGCCCAGCTCTGCTGGGCTCTGGTTTGCAGCAATCAGGAACAGGGCGAGATGCTGCCAGTAGAGGCTGCGGGAAGATCGGGAGAAGAGGAAGAATTGAAAACTCTCCAGTCGCTGCAAATAGCAAGTACAGGAGCCCAGAAAAGGATGATCTCTGACTAAGGTTTGCAAAGGAAGGTCAGACGCATGTAATATTTTCAGTGTCATCCATAAATTTTCAGCAGGGGCAGGGTCAAACCCTGCTGGCTATGTCGATGTCAATTCTCCCACCGGGCCCCTCCTCTCCGAATGCATGAACACCATCAAAATGGTCCTAAGCTCTCCCGCCGCTCTTAGCAACTGCTCATTTAACTCCACCCGACCCCAATCATGCTAGGGAGGTTTAGTTACGTGTTTGCAGACTGGGTTCTTAAGCTCCTCGTATGTGTTTGTGCTTCTGTCTCTTGGACTTTCTTTTTCTTTGGTTTGTCTGCCCTTGTGGACGTGTCTTCCAGGCCAGGGGTATCTGTCTGAATCTCCCATCTCAGGTTCAAGGCTCTCCATTTTGAGGTCGTGCCCTCGGTAACATGGGTTCCTTCGGACAATCGTGGTCCAGCTAGGTGGTGGTAGAGTGGTGGGGCAATTGTGCTTCTGAGCAAGAGAGAATTCTGGCCAGGACCCAGGTCCCATTAAGAAAAAAAATGGTCTGTTTACTGGATCACCTCAGGCCAGTGACCCTGCAGGATTTTATCGGGGGCAAACTCCATTGTTTTTCTGCCTAATTGTGATTTTGATCATTTGTATCTCTGCCCTTCCTGTTTAACCCTTTGGCTATTTGAAGCAGCGTGGCTCAGTGGAAAGATCCTGGGCTTGGGAGTCAGAGGTCATGGGTTCTAATCTGGGCTCCGCCACTTATCAGCTGTGTGACTTTGGGCAAGTCACTTAACTTCTCTGTGCCTCAGTTACTCATCTGTCAAATGGGGATTAAGATTATGAGCCCCACATGGGACAACCTGATCACCTTGTATCCCCCCAGCACTTAGAACAGTGCTTTGCACATAATAAGTGCCTAACAAATACCATTTTATTATTATTATTGGCAATTTGGGTCTGCTGGTCTCTCCCATGAGATTGTAACCTTCTCAAGGCCAGGGAGCTTGTCTTCTATTTTGAGGTCCCTATATCCCCAGTGCAGCGCTCTGCCCACAGTAGAACACTGAGGAGAGTGGCCTGCCCATAACAGATGCCCAGATCTGTTCCCTGGAGGCAGCAGTTAGTGAGTAGAGTGCCCTGCCCAAAGCAGGTGCCCAAGGCAGGTGTTGGTAAATAGCAGGCACTCAGTCAACACCGTTGGTGATGCTTTTAGGAGGAAAATGGCCCAGCCTGATTCTAATGGACCAGAAGGAAGCTGATTTGCCTAAGGCCCACAGCAAATCCAAAATGAGAACTCTGAACTCTCTTTCTGTGTCCCTTGTCACTTCCCCCATTCCCTCCCCCTCCCCACACCACACTGACTTCCAAGCCTTTACTGCCTGATTGGTGGACATTGTGGGCCTTTCCTTGGGACAGTCTTAAGACCATCGTCTCTTCTCCTCAGTGCTGTTGGGCTTCATGCTGATGCTCTTGAGGGGAGGCAGGAAATGCAACTGTTTTGAGGGAGTCACTATTGAGTGCTTTTTCAATTCAGCTTAATTCAGTTGTATTTATTGAGTGCTTACCTTGTGCAAAGCACTTTCCTCAGTGCTTGGGGGAGTACAACACAACAACAAACAGACACATTCCCTGTCCATAACGAGCTCACATTCTAGAGGGGGAGGCAGGCAGGAGTCAGGGTTTGAACTGGCTCCCGGAGAGTGAGGAAATGGAATTGCTGGAGCCCACTTCTCACTGCTCACTGGTGACCCCTCTCCTTCCTCCGTCCTGGAGACCAACGAAGAGGTTGGGGTTGAACCAATTATGTTTCTTATTTGTGGTATTTGTTCAGTGCTTACTATGTGCCAGGCACTGTCCTAAGCACTGGGGTGGATACGAGCAAATGGGGTTGGACACAATCCCTGTTCCACATGGGGTGCACAGTCTTAACCCCCATTTTTCAGATGAGGCAAATGAGCCACAATGAAGCAACTTGTCCAAGGGCACACAGCAGACAAGTGGCAGAGTCTAGATTAGAACTCAGGCCCTTCTGACTCCCAAACTCATGCTGTATCCACTAGGCTAGGCTGCTTTCTATAGACTCCCCACCGTTGATTGTTGGCACCGTACTGTATATCATTCTCCTGAAGGATAAACAAGTCTTCTTGGTTCATTCATTCATTCAATCATATTTATTAAGCTTTTACTGTATGCAGAGCACTGTGCTAAGTGCTTGGGAAAGTACAGTGCTTCCTATTTTGTTGCTTACCCAAGCGTCAATGAACCATGTGCTGCCTAGGGAGCAGAAAGAAGTGACAGCCACGCTTTTTCTGCTGTTAAATTTGTTTTTTTCTCGGTTCTCCCGATTCTCTTGGGGAAGAACCCAAGGAGAGAATCCACTGGGCAGTGGGGAGGACTGCAGTCTCTCTCTCTTAGAGCCTTCTCTGTTAAAAACCTCCACAGGGTCTGCACACCTTCCCGTTGGGAAATGCCCAGCAGCCGGCCCATCGCTTTGCCACAGTTACCTGAAGAGGATTTGGGCTTGGAAATGGCCAGACACTCAGTTCTCACCCTGTCCCATGCATGGCGTTGAGAGAGGCAGATGGGTGGGGGAGGCTGTTCCCTGAGACTGGAAGTTGGGGGTGGGTGCTCTGGTACGAGTGGCCCCCTCCCTGGTCACCTGATAGTGTGTATCTTGGAGTTGCAAATCTGCCCTCTCCAGCTGTGACCATGCCCCATTGTCCCTCCCGGAATGACCAGTCCTCCCCTACTTAGGTTCGGTGTTTGTCGCGTTGTCACTTCCCTCACCCCTGCTCCCCGCCCCGCCCCACCACCAGGCTCTGCTCCTGCAGCTCTGGGTTACCGAGTTTACAAACAACACAAACCCTGTGCCCTGCGAAGGGGAAGACCATGTGGTTTGTGCTATTAATAGGACCGAAACCTTCAGCAGATCCAGTGCTATTAAAACTCCCCAAACCATCCTCTTGTTAAATTTCTCTGGGGCCCGAAACAGCTGTCAGGGAGGGCAGAACGTGGAAGGGGCTTTACCTTAGAGACAGTCACTCGGACCTCAGCCTATTTGCCGTGCGGTCGCATCTCCTTGTTTGCCGTCTTGCCTCGCGTCCCAGAGCCGGGTGGGCCTCCAGAGGGGTGGGGAAGAGGGCAGACCCCGAGGGCCAGAATCGATGCCCTTCAATCAATCAATCGTATTTATTGAGCGCTTACTGTGTGCAGAGCACTGTACTAAGCGTTTGGGAAGTACAAGTTGGCAACATATAAAGACAGTCCCTACCCAACAGTGGGCTCACAGTCTAGAAGGGGGAGACAGAGAACAAAACCAAACATACTAACAAAATAAAATAAATAGAATAGATATGTACAAGTAAGATAAATAGAGTAATAAATATGTACAAACATATATACATATATGCCCTTCAGTGTCCGCTGACCAGCCTTCTGGAAGGGCAGCTTCTTCCAAAGTGTCTGGGCTTCCTGGAGGGCAGCGAGGGTCCGGGGGACCTTGAATCTGAAGGCAGGAGGGCTGTTTGCAAGCTGCGGGGGGAACGGGACAGAGGGAGGGGTCTTGTTTCGGCTGGCCTAGCCCCACTTAGCCCCATCCAGCCCAGTCGGTGAGCCCAGCAGTCACTCTGTCTGGGGACCCGAGGCCCCTCTGGCCTCACAGAAGTCAGCCAGTTGTAGCTACAGCCCGGGAAAGGAGGAGGTCAGGGAAACTCCAATGGGCAGCATGAAACATTCTTCGCAGTAGCCAGATGGCTGGGGTCAGTCAGTCAATCATATTTATTGAGAGCTTACTGTGTGCAGAGCACGGTGCTATGTGCTTGGGAGAGTACACCGTAACAGACACATTCCCTGCCCACAACAAGCTCATAGTTTAGAGAGGGAGACAGACATTAAATAAATGAATTACAGATATGGACGTAAACGTGCCGTGGGGCTGGTGCTCTCGGAAGCAAGGGCTGGTTTGGCAGGAGTGAAGTTCCTGGAACTGGAAAGCTGAAGCACTGGGTCTTCGGCGTTTTCTCGGCTGCCCTAGGGCTTGGAGTAGGATCCCTCAGGTTTAGCTTCCCTCTTGTGGGATGGCTGCCATGAGCCTTGGGTTGGGGAAGGAGCTTTGGGGCTGTGGTTGGCTCTCTGAAGAGCTGACTATCAACCACTTTTTTAGCTGCTGCCGGGGAGGGCTTGGGGAGGTGGGATCTACTCTCTGGACGAATTTGGGCTAGTGAGAAACAGTGTGGCCTAGTGGCTAGAGGACGGGCCTGGGAGTCAGAAGGACCTCAATTAATTAATCATATTTATTGAGAGCTTACTGTACTGAGTGATTGGGAGAGTACAGCATAGCAACATAACGGAGTTGGTAGACATGTTCCCTGTCCACAGCGAGCTTACAGTCTAGAGGGGGAGACAGACATTAATATAAATCAATTATGACGAAGGATATAAGTGCTGCAGGGCTGAGGGAGAATGAATAAAGGGAGCAAATCAGGGTGACGAGGAAGGGAGTGGGAGAAGAGGAAAAGAGGACTTAGGGAAGGCCTCTTGAAGATATGTCTTCAATAAGACTTTGAAAGTGGGGAGAGTAATTGTCTGCGTTCTAATCATGGTTCCCCTACTTGTCTGCTGTGTGATCTTGGGCAAATCACTTAACTTCTCTGTGCCTCAGGTACCTCATCTGTAAAATGGGAATGAAGACTGTAAGCCCCACATGGGACAACCTGATAACTTTGTATCTACCCAAGTGCTTAGTACAGTACTTGAATAATAATAATAATAATAATAATAATAATATAATAATGACGGCATTTATTAAGTGCTTACTATGTGCAAAGCACTGTTCTAAGCACTGGGGAGGTTACAGGATGATCAGGTTGTCCCACGGGGGGCTCACAATCTTAATCCCCATTTTACAAATGAGGTAACTGAGGCACAGAGAAGTTAAGTGACTTGCCCAAAGTCACACAGCTGACAGTTGGTGCAGCTGGGATTTGAACCCATGACCTCTGACTCCAAAGCCCGTGCTCTTTCCACTGAGCCACACTACTTCTCCCAAGGACTTAACAAATGCCATAAAAAAACCCCAGTAAGGAATCAGTAAATACCTTTGATGGATTGGGAGACTAAGCTTGTGTTCTTTGTGGAAGAGGAAGGTGGAGCGTATGTGCGATGGGCGGAGGTGGGAGCCTGGTGGATATTGAAGCAGCATGGCTTAGTGGCAAAATCATGGGCTTGGGAGTCAGAGGACGTGGGTTCTAATCTGGCCCCGCCACTTGTAAACTGTGTGATCCTGGTTAAGCCACTTCTCTGTGCCTCAGTTTCCTCACTATAAAATGGAGATTAATACTGTGAGCCCCATATGGGACAACCTGATGACCTTATATCTACCCCAGCACTTAGAATAGTGCTTGGCACATAGTAAGCACTTAACAAATGCCATAATAATAATAATAATAATAATAATAATTATTATTATTATTATTATTATTATTACCCGGTGGATGGATGCCCCTCTGTAATCCTGTTCTTCCCCCCCCACCATTTCCCACCCCCACTTCCAACTGCTCAACTGCCCCAGGAACGGGCTGCTGGGTTGTGGAGGGAGGGAGAGAGGGTATGATTAAACTCCCTGTTCAAGAGTTGTAGGAGTTCAGCTCCATTAATGCTAAGCCAGTTTTTTTTTTTTGTGGTATTTGTTAAGTCCTTAAGAGAAGTAGCGTGGCTCAGTGGAAAGAGCACGGGCTTTGGAACTCCAGATTGAGCTTGTGGTGGGTAGGAATGTGTCTGTTTGTTGTTATATTGTACTCTCCCAAGTGCTTAGTATAGTGCTTTGCACACAGTAAGTGCTCAATAAATACAATTGAATGAATGAAGAAGTGACTCATTCCATACCCACACGGATCTTATGCTCTTATAGAGGAGACAGTCATAATAGTGTTTACAAATAGAGTAGTCAAGATAAATAATTGAATAAGCATAAATACTAAAGGGGTCAGGATGGCTATAAATTAGTTTGTAAGTGCTAAAGATGGCTAATGGGTTTATTTGACTGGATTGCTGGGAACTGGAATTCTGGGAATTATTATTTTTTATGGTACTAAGTGCTTACTGTGTGCCAGGCACAGTACTAAGCACTGGGGTAGATTCAAGCTAATCATTTCTAGACTGTGAGCCCGTTGTTGGGTAGGGACTGTCATTATACACTGCCGATTTGTACTTCCCAAGCTCTTAGCACAGTGCTCCGCACACAGTAAGCTCTCAATAAATATGAATGAATGAATGAATGAGCCAGTCCATGACCCTCATGGGGCTCATGGTCTTAATCCCCTTTTACAGACGAGGTAACTGAGGCAAGGAGAAGTAAATTGACTCTTGGAGCCGCGATTAGACAAGTATTGGAGCCGGGATTAGAACCCAGGTCCTTTTGACTCCCAGGCCCATGCTCTATCCACTAGGCCACGCTGCTTCTCATGAATTAATTGGGGAAGTCTTGCTGGAGGGAGTGGGGATTTATGCATTCACTCATTCAGTGGTATTAATTGAGTGCTTACTGTGTGAAGAGCACTGTACTAAGCGCTTGGGAAGTACAAGTTGGCAACATATAGAGACGGTCCCTACCCAACAATGGGCTCACAGTCTAGAAGGGGAGACAGACAACAAAACAAAATATGGGGACAGGTGTCATCAGAACAAATAGAATTAAAGCTAAATGCACATCATTAACAAAATAAGTAGAATAGTAAGTATGTACAAGTAAAATAAATAGAGTAATACATCTGCACAAACATATATACAAGTGCTGTGGGGAGGGGAAGGAGGTAGGGGATGGGGAGGAGTGGCTTTAATCCCACTTTAAAAGGATTCCAGTGGCTACCAATCAACCTAGGCGTCAGGCAGAAACTCCTAACCCTCAGCTTCAAGTCTCTCCATCACCTCACCCGCTGCTACCGCACCTCCCTTCTCTCCTTCTACAGCCCAGCCCGCGCCCTCCGCTCCTCTGCCACTAATCTCCTCACCGTGCCTCATTCTCACCTGTCCCGCCATCGACCCTCGGCCCACGTCATCCCCCTGGCCTGGAATGCCCTCCCTCCCCACATCCGCCAAGCTAGCTCTCTTCCTCCCTTCAAGGCCCTACTGAGAGCTCACCTCCTCCGGGAGGCCTTCCCAGACTGAGCCCCTTCCTTCCTCTCCCCCTCACCCCCTCTCCATCTCCCCTGCTTTACCTCCTTTCCTTCCCCACAGCACCTGTATATATGTATATATGTTTGTACGTATTTATTACTCTATTTATTTATTTATTTTACTTGTACATATTTATTCTATTTATTTTATTTTGTTAATATGTTTTGTTTTGTTCTCTGTCTCCCCCTTCTAGACTGTGAGCCCACTGTTGGGTAGGGACCGTCTCTGTATGTTGCCAACTTGTACTTCCCAAGCACTTAGTACAGTGCTCTGCACACAGTAAGCGCTCAATAAATACAATTGAATGAATGAATGGAGGAGGAGAGGAAAAAGGGGGCTCAGTCTGGGAAGGCCTTGTGGAGGAGGTGAGCTCTCAGGGCTTTAAAGGGAGGAAGAGAGCGAGCTTGGCGGATGTGTGGAGGGAGGACGTGGGCCGGAGGTCGACGGCGGGACAGGCGAGAACAAGATACAGCAAGGAGGTTAGCGGCAAAGGAGCGGAGGGTGCAGGCTGGGCTGGAGAAGAAGAGAAGGGAGGTGAGGTAGGAGGGGGCGAGTGGCAGGCACCACCATGGCTGTCTGTGCATGGCATGGTTGGACACCGGAGCAAGTAGCCCTTTTGGAAGTGGCTGCCCAAATCTCCATACTCAGGGGGCAGGAGGGCGGCCTCCAGATGGGTAGCCGTTTCCCATCGTCATCAGCCCTTCCGGAGTGTGAGTTCTCCCCGATCTGCCTCCCTTTCTTGAAGAACCAAATGACCGTGGCTGAGAATGGAATCCATTTCAAGACTCAATGCCCTACCCTTAGCACACAAGGCCCCAGCCTGCTGGCCCTGGCCATGGCCCAGGGCATGACAGTGGGAGGAAATGCCAGAAAAGAGCCTCCCACCCTTGGCATCTTGCGTGCCGTGTCACCAGGTTAGTCCTCTGCCAGTCCCTACAAGGTGAAAGGAGGAAAGTGAACGAAGCATCCGTAATCGTAGCTGGAAGGGATTTCCTCTGAAATCATGGCCTTCTGCAGTTGCTGTTTCACTCTGCCACTGTCTGCTCTCAACTCTGAGCTGTCCAACCAGGTTTGTTTACTAGGGAAACATGGAAAGAAAGGGTAAAACTTGAAGTAACAAAGGGGTTTGGAAAATGAAAGCGTGTTTGAACTAGACCCCTGCAAGTTTCACCAGATCATTTTGGGTATAAAATGAAGGCTGTGATTTGGGAGTCAGTATCATACTGACTGAGTTGGCTGGAACAAGGGGTTGGTGCAGTTTGTAATGTTGGCATCTCACCCTCTAAAGGGCAACACCGCATTGCTAATGTTCCGTTATGAGAGTTTCTGACTCACACAGAGTGGCTTCACGGCTGTGAACCCATTTTCTTTGGCCTGATTGTTCCAGAAATGTCCTCTGTGGATATATGCCCTAACTGCTCCGCGTTCACCATGCTTGGTGATCTCCTCCCCAGCCTGGGGTGTGTTGTCTTATAGCACTGACTCGAGAGGGAAGAGTGGCAGGTTGTTTTCCTTTAATTCAGCAAGTCCAAATTCCTGAAAGCAGGGACGTTGATTTGATGACATTTCAAGATAATAATTGTGGTAGTTGTTAAGCGCTTTACTATGTGCCAAGCACTGTTCTAAGTGCTGGGGTAGATACAGTGTTGTCAGTCCTTGTCCCACATAGGGCTCGCACTCTTAATCCCCATTTTACAGGTGAGATAACTGAGGCCCAGAGAAGTGAAGTGACTTGCCCAAGTTCACACAACAGGCATGTAGCAGAGTCAGGATTAGAACCCATGACCTCTGACTCCCAGGCCCGTGCTCTATCCACTGAGCCACGCTGCTTCACTGCTTCAAGATCCTTTCCAGATTGAAGATTCTGTGGATTCTTGGGATTGCTGGATCAATCAGTCAGTAGTCTTTAATGTGACCTCTGACTCTGAGCAGATCAGTGGGCTAAGCACAAAGGAGGGTATAGTAGGGTGAGTAGATGTGATCCCTGCCCTCAAGGAGTTTTGCAGCGTAGTGTCTCGAAAAAGGAATCCCAAGCTGCAGATTGGAAGAGCGAGGAAGAGCGAGATTCCAATCTGGGCTTGGTCACCGATTTGTTGTGTGAGCATAGTGAGTTGCCTAACCTCCCTGGACCTCAGTTTCCTCACCTGCTAAGTGGAATGAGGATGGAGCAGGTCGAGGAGACGTGAAAGTTCTTTGGGAAATGAAAGCATTCTAGGAATTTAAGCTTTCATATTATTAATGTGCAGTCCTTGGAGCTGGGAGACAAGTCATAGTCCTGGGAGTCAGAAGGACATGGGTTCTAATCCTGGCTTCACTAGGTGTCTGGTGTGTGATCTTGGACAAGTCACTTCTGTGCTTGTTACTTCATCTGTAAAATGGGGATTAAGACTGTAAGCATCGTGTGACCTGATGATCTTGTGTTTACTTCAGAGCTTAGTTTACTATGTGCCTGGCACATAGTGAGTGCATAACAAATACCAATAATAACAACACAAAAAGTGATACCAATAATAACAACACAAAAAGTGATACTTTCTGATGGGGTCCGGACTTGGATTGTCCTCTTGCTCTCCAAGCTAGTCATCCTCTCACTTTGGCTACCTGGCAACCAAAACTAGAACCCCGACCAATGAGCCGAGAAGTGGTCCTCCCTCCAACTTTTAAGGAAGTCCCCGCGCCAGTCAGGAGGATGAGGGGATCCCTGGGCTCCTAGATGGGATGAGATGGGATGAGACAGACACCCAAGGCCTGGGGAGGGCTGGCCCACATACATGCCCTCCTGGGCACTTCTTCAACTCCTGGGAAGGGCCACGAAATTTCAGAGAAGCGTCTCACACCATATTCAAGAAGAAAGTTGAGAGAGCAGCCTGTGGGCTCTCTTGTGCCTTCTCACAACTTTCCTTTGCTGGTTGTTTTGGGATCTGCTAAATAGGAACCTATTAATCCTGTGCTCCTAGACTCATGGGGGGCTTTAGACCCCACTGCGACACAGTGGATGTGATTTGTGCTGCACCTGAGTGATAGGAGAAATGTAGGGATTCCCACCAAGACCTAATTTTGGAATCCATGGGCCGTATTGGAGACCATAATTATGGTACATGTTAAGCACTTACTATCTGCCAAGCTGTGTTCAAAATGTTGGGGTAGGTGCATGTTAATTAGTTTGGACACAGTCCCTGTCCAAGTAGGAGGGAGTTGGATTTAATCCTGATTTTACAGATGAGGAAACTGAGGGCCAGAGATGCAAAGTGACTAGCCCAAGATCACAGCAGGCACGTGGCAGGGCCAGGATTGGAACCTGGGTCTTCTGACTGATGCCCAGACCCAGGCTCTTTCTAATAGACCACACTGTTTTTCCAGTGGAGATCACCGTTCATCGGCGCTTGGGTAAGCAACAAAGTAGGAAGTATTGTACTTCTCCAAGTGCTTAGTATAGTGCTGTGCACACAGTAAGCGCTTAATAAATGATTGAATGAATGAATGAACCAAGAAGACTTGTTTATCCTTCTGGAGAGTGATATTCAGTGTGGTGCCAGTGATCGGCAGTGGGGAGTCTATAGAAGCAGCCTAGCCTAGTGAACAGTGCACAGGCCTGGGAGTCAGAAGGACCTGGGTTCTAATCCTGACTCTGCCACTTGTCTGCTGTGTAACCTTGGGCAAGGCACTTCACTTCTCTATGCCTCAGTTACTTCATCTGTAAAATGGGGATTAAGACTGTGAGCCCCATGTGGAACAGGGACTGTTTCCAACCTGATTAGCTCAGATCCACTCCACTGCTTCGAACAGTGCTTGACACATAGTAAATGCCTAACAGATACCATCATTGTCATTATTAAAAACCAAGCTGAAGGTGTATAAAGCCATCACGGGGTCCAGCTGTCTTTCTGGCTGTGAGTTCTGGACCTCCTATCTGAGCCTTTGAAATCAGTGTACCTACCCGATTGTTTCTAGCTGCAGGATAAGCTCAAAGACAATGAGGTCCCGGGATGCAGCCAATCTGCCAGTGGGGAAGCATTGCCCACCCCATCACGTCTTCACCAGGCAGGGCACCTGAGGAGATTGGGTGACAGCAGCATCCTTTCCGTCTGGCAAGGAAGGCAGAAGAAACATTCTAAGGATACGCTAAGGCCCCCCTGAAGGCACGTGGCCAGGCTGGGAAGGAGCCTCCAGGTCAGCCTGTGGTGATTCAGGCAGGAAGTGATGGTTCTAGAGCAGCGACTTGGTGAAGAAGATGATATAAAGAGACAGAATTGAAAAGGGTAGCAGGCGTGGCAGACAGCCCATGCCCCAGCAAGCCCGGCAAAGCACAACCTTCATTCATTCATTCATTCATTCAGTCGTATTTGTTGAGCACTTACTGTATGCACAGCACTGTACTAAGCACTTGGGAGAGTATAATGTAACCATAAACAGATACATTCCCTGCCCATAATGAGCTTACCGTCTAGGGGGGAGAGGGACACTAATAGAACTAAATTACAGATATGCATGTGGGGCTGGGAAGGGGGTGGAGATGAACAAAGGGAGCAAGTCAGGGTGGTACAGAGAGGGGGTGGGAGAAGAGAAAAGGAGGACTTAGTCAGGGAAGGCCTCTTGGAGGAGATGTGCTTTCAATAAGGTTTTGAAGCAGGGGAGACTAATTGACCTTCCCAAGGGTACAGGGCAAATGGAATTGTCAGCCGGGTGGCGGGCTCTTCAGCTTCGCCCGTGAGTCTGCATCAGACCTCACTGTCCGGAGCATCACTGTAGAACCCAAAGGACCACTGTAGGAATGGATGGGAAGAGACCCCCAAAGGGGTTGAGGGCTTAGATGTTGACTTCTGACCTGTTCACACGTGGCCTTTAAACCCAGCACTTCCTTTGACCATCCCGGAAACCCCCTGCCACGATGGTGTATTCTGCAGCTAATGGAACTGGGGAGAAGGACCCTTCTCCCGCCCTTGGCCTCATCCACTGTGCTTCTTTTATTTGGTTTCTGGTTTCTTCGGGTCCTTCTTAATGTTCCTGGCAAGGGTGACTCAGATCTCAGTCGGGTGGTGTTCTGAGGCCTCACAGGTTTTTTGGGTTTTTTTTTCTCAGCTTTGAAAGGAATAATTAGTAGGTTGCCTGGTTAGCACTCAGCCGTTTAGCAGTTCGCCCCAAGTCAGGGAGAATGTGGGTTGGAGCTGATAGAAACGGCTCACTTGGGGCGGGCGGGCGGAGACTGCAACTGTCAGCAGGATGTTGCTCATTTCCCGATCTCAGCTTGTTTGAAAGAGCAGCCGAGGCGGTAGTAGCAGCTCTTGACAGGGTCCAGGACCTGCCCCCCTCTCTCTTCCCCTCTCTTGCTTTTTCTCCTGACCCCAGTGAGATCCTGGACCCAGGGAGGAAGGGGAGAGTAGCTGAGAAAAGATCTAGAAAATCTCTGGCCCTGAGCAGAGGGGAGCCTACTAAGGTCAAGCCTGGGCTGCCGTTGATCTCACTGGATTGCTTCATGGGTTCTTAATGAAACCACGTCTTAGCCCTGGCCCTGTTCATGTCCCCACCCCCCGCTGGACTGGATTTTGGGGAAACCCACATGGTGGGGTTTGAAGCGGGCCGAAAGGCATAGGGGAGAACGAGTTCTTAGGTGCCACTTATAAACTGGCGGGGGAGACCCTAGGGAAACAGGGCGGAGGCATTATCACAACCTAATCTGTAAAGAAAGAAGTGAAGCAAGAGACATTGCAGACACAAGCCTGGGTGGGGCTCTAGTACCTCTCCGAGTAGATCCGCAGCCGTAGGAGCTGATACCTAGGGCAGAGGGCACTTTCTCTCCTGGACAAGGTGTCTGGTTGTTGGATTAACAGCTGTCTGGGGCTCCTCCTCCCCCTACCACCCAGGTGCGGGCTGAGGAAGGAGGGCCCACCAATAGGAAAAAGAGAGTTTGGCCCCTCGGGGTTGTGCAGGCCCCGGGCTGGAGAGCGGACTGCTGCTAGGGAGCTTGGCTCTGACCGGGCAAGACCTGGAGCCAGGTCAGCTTGGTGACGGCCAAGGGGCCGGAGGTGGATTGCTTGTGTTCAGGAAGACTGGACTGGCCGGAGCCAGCTCACTTGGGTGGGGCCCTCCTCTTCTTTTCCCCCCACAAACACACATACACTGAGGTTAGTCTCTATTCTGGAAGGGCTGTCTTGCAAGGGTGAGGCCCTGGGAATTCAGCCTCCTCCCTCACCCCCTCTAATTTTAACCCTTTTTTTTTTGAAAGGTGGCCAGCCTCCATCTTCTCCAAAGAGACTTGAAACCCGTAGTGTTTCTGAGCCGTAAGGGCAGCTGGTAGCCGAGGGGGGTCTCTCCGGATGAGGGCAATGTCGCAGAGCCCACCCAGGCCAAGTTTGGGAGGATAAATCCTGGACTTGGAAGACTTCCTCCCCAAATTCTCCCAGACCCATCCTCAAACCGTCTTGATGTTGGACAAAATGGGCCCTACTCAGCCTCCCGGCCCTCTGCAAAGCCTGCTTCTCCTCTCCTCAGTTCAGTTTATCACTCTAGGCTGACTTTTCTTGAGGTCAGAGGACAGTTTCTGTGGGTGGATTAAGTGGACCTTCGCCATGGGAGACGGGTAGACAGACTCTGAGGGTCTCTCTCAGTTGCTCCCTCACAAAATTCCCAAGGGAGCCCAAAAAATAACTTTACGGAGACAGAAGGATGTTTAGCAGAGTGTACAGGTTTGTTGGAGAGTTAGCATTCCTGTGTGCGGAATGGGAATATTTATTCACTATAAAAACATCCTGACACAGTCAGACCGGCCTCTCACCCATAGAGGGCAAGGTGTCCGACCCTGAGGCCGATCTCTCTTGTATTGGCTCTCTCCATAGAGACGGAAGCAAGATTCCGGGGCCAGAGTGGAGTCTGGAAAGTTCGCTTTCAGCTTGTTTTACCCCGATAAGATGATCCTGATACAATGAAAAGAGCACCGTTCAGGCTGGAAAAGGGACATGACTACAGCTTCCAAAATCTTGGGAGGGATACTTAGGGAGAGCACCAAGTGATTGCTCGCTGCTGGTTGGGGTTATGATGAATGATCTGCTTGGAGGCAGCAGCGGCAGACAGACCAGCCAGCCGTACAGCTGTTCTGAGGCGGCTGACTGTTCTTGACCAGGGACTTCAAGAAGATCGGGAATCTGTACAAGCTGCAGATGGCAGGCACATAAGCATGCCCAGAGATTATCTTTATAAGCACAGTGGGGAGATGGATTGTCAGCCACATGTGCAGCCTGGATAGGATTTGATCTTCAGCGGGATCCTCTTCAGATACACCGAGCAGGTGAATTTCCACTCCAGGACTAGTGTGCATCCCAGTAACAGTGCGGCATAGGGGTCAGGAAGCTGTGGAGACAGAAACACTGGGGCAGGGGTGGGAAGAGTTAAGGATGTTAGATGTCTCTATAAGGATTCGGTTAGATTTGAGCTAGATCTGTGAAGTGGGGCATCTGTAATCGAGATGATGGATGGGAGACCGAGACCTCCATATTCCCATGGTTTCTCCCAGCCTGGGGCTCGGAGACATGGGATCTGGCCTATGGTGACATTGTGTCTCATCTTGGACATTTATGTGGGAGGTCATCCTTTCGGCACAGGGGGCTAGGGAAATGAGAAATCACTCAATCAGTGGTATTTATTGAGCGCTTACTGTGTGCAGGGCACTGTACTAAGTACCTGGGAGAGGGCAGTGTGATAGAATTGAGAGGCACCATCCCTGTCAGTCAATCTGGTATTTACTATGTGCAGAATACTGTTCTGTGCCCTTGGGAGAGGTTATGAGCAGGGAACTTGTCTGCCAATCCTGTTGTATTATGTTCTCCCAAGCACTTAGTACAGTACTTTGCACTTAGTAAGTGCTCAAAATATATAATTGATTAACTGACAGTAAAATAGATTTGGTAGACACCATCCCTAGATCCCTACACACTTTCTAGACTGTGAGCCTGTTGTTGGGTAGGGACCGTCTCTATATATTGCCGACTTGTACTTCCTAAGTGCTTAGTACAGTGCTCTGCCCACAGTAAGCTCCCAATAAATACGATTGAATGAGTGAATCCCTGCCCTCAAGGAGCTGACAGTCTAGTGGGCGTGACAGTCATTAAAATAAATTGGAGGTGGGGGAAGCAGCATCTGTCTGCACAGCCCCTCAACCTTCCCATGAAGACAACTTACTACCATGGTTTTCGTCAGCTTGATATCCAAATTGTCAGTTACTTGCTTGGACTCACTTCGTGCTTGGCTCCTGTTGTACTAGTGAGTCAGGAAATTGGTAGTGAATGAAGAAAGCCTGGTCTCAGTCCTCAAGGGACTCTCAACCCTGTGGCAGACCCAACAAGTGCCCTGCCAACACCGTCAATCAAGTTTGTTTTAGTTTTTAATGGTATTTGTTGAGCACTTACTATGTGCCAGGCACTGCGCTGGGGTAGACATAAGCTAATCAAGTTGGACAAGGTCCGTGTCCCACGAGGGGTTCACAGACTTAATCCCCATTTTACGGATAAGGTGACTGAGGCACAGAGAAGTGAAGTGATTGGCCCAAGGTCAGCCAGCAGACAAGCGGTGGAGCCGGGATTAGAACCCAGGTTCTCTGATTCCCCAGCCCAGGCTCTTTCCACTAGGCCATGCTGCTTCTCAGTTCCAAGAATATGCACCCAGTTCTCCTATAATGCGAGGGTTGTGTTCTCGTGAAAACTGGCACTGTAGTGCTCACCCGTTTTGATGCCATGGGCCTGCTGTGATGCCCCCAAGCAGTTTCTTTGAGAAAGTGGCACGCCGAGCCCAGAAAGCCTCTAGTTGTCAGAGAAACATTCCCCAATTCCCCAGTTGCTCTGTAGCCAAAACACATATACACCGACACCCTGTACTGTGCCAGAACTGGGTGTACATAAGCATATGGCTTCGGTGAATTGCACGTGAAGGGAGAGGTTGTTCACTTTGTAGACAATCCCCGGGCAACTTCTGTGTCTCCCTCTGACCGCCTCTTAGACAGTGGGATCTGCAGACTGCAGTGGTGCCTTCTTCGTTGATGCAGGCCCATTTTCTCCACAGCTGCTTCTTGTGTTCTGTGCATTATCCAGTCTGTTTCACCGAGCTCTTGGGTCAGAATGGAGCTGGAGACAGTCCAGAAAAAGGCAACTAAGATGAGCAGAGGGACGGAACCATGTGAGACTAGATGAAAGCCTCCGGTCTCTTCAGTGTGGTATACTGCATGCACAGGAGGGCCTGAAGGGTACAAAATGATTGAAGGGTGAGTTTGGGGGGCACCTGGAATTGTTGCTCCCCAGATCCCACAGACCTGGGCGGGGCTTGACAGTGGAAGCTTTCAAAGGAACCATAGGAAATCCACCTCCCAGCTGGAGGCAAGCCAGTGGAATTAGTTTCTGCAGAATTGGTGCCACCAAAAACAATGGTGGGCACAGGAGGTATTTGGCTCAATTCCTGGACTAGAGGCTTGTAATGGGTCACTGGAAGGAAAAGTTAGGGATGGGAGATGGTTGGATGGCTCTCCAGTAGAGCCACTGTCACAGCATGGTGTAGTGGTTATAGTGTGGCCCTGGGAGTCAGAAGTTCATGAGTTCTAATTCCAGCTCCACAACTTGTCTGCTATCTGCTGTTTGGCCTTCAGTTAGGTCACTTCAGTTCTCCATGCCTGTAAAATGGGGCTCACGGTCTTAATCCCCATTTTGCAGATGAAGTAACAGAGGCACAGAGAAGTGAATTCACCCTAGGTCACACAGCAGTCAAGTGGCAGAGCCGGGACTAGTACTCATGACCTTCTGACTCGCAGGCCCGGGCTCTATCCACTACGCCATGCTGCTTCTGGGGAATTGATGGCATTCTCGGAGGATGGTGAGTGGGGACAACTCTAGACTGTAAGCTTGTTGTGGGCAGGGAACGTGTCTACCAACTCTGTTGTATTGTACTCTCCCAAGCACTTACTGTGTGCGGAGTACTGTACTATACTCTCCCAATCGCTTAGTTCAGTGCTCTGCACACAGTAAGTGCTCAATAAACACGACTGATTGACAACTGGGAGCCTTCCCTAAGTGGGGAGAGCCAATGCTTAGGGCCTAGGTACAATGGCTTCCCTTTCTGCTCTGAGCATTCATTCATTCATTCATTCATTCAGTCGTATTTATTGAGCACTTACTGTGTGCAGAGCACTGTACTAAGCGCTTGGGAAGTACAAGTTGGCAACATATAGAGACAGTCCCTACCCAACAGCGGGCTCACAGTCTAGAAGGGGGAGACAGAGAACAAAACAAAACATATTAACAAAATAAAATAAATAGAATAAATATGTACAAATAAAATAAATAGAGTAATAAATACATACAAACATATATAAATATATACAGCATGGCAGGGTAGCTGAAGGAAACTGGAACCGAAACCCTTCCTGGACAGCAGAACATCACTCCTCACTGATCCTGCCCGGAGGGTTTATGAACTCTTCCTCCCCTGACCTTCTGTAGAAAAATCCATTAATGGTCTGGGGCTGGAAGAAAGATGGGTGACATCACAGCCTTCCGCCAGAGCCACTCTTACAGAGGGCCCTGTAGTCGGAAGCCCACTGGCCCACCGGAGACCCGCACTGTGATGGGCCGTCTAAACAGCATGCGCTTCCTGGCCAAGGAGACAGCACCAGTGGTCGAGGAGGCATGATGCCAGTTCTCAAGTCCCAAGCCACCAATGATCTAGGCCGAGTGGTTCTGGCTCTGAGCTGAAACGTCCCCACACCCGCCTCTCTCTCTCTCCATGAAACACTCCCGGAGTGTCCGCCAGCTTCCATGCCCTAGTGGATAGAGCACGGGCCTGGGAATTAGAAGGATCTGCATTCTGTTCTGGGCTTCACCCCTTATCTGCTGTGTGGCCTTGGGCAAGTCACTTCACTTCTCTCAGTTACCTCATCTGTAAAATGGGGATTAAGACTGAGCCCCATGTGGAACAGGGACTGTGTCCAACCTGATTAGCTTCTGTTTACCCCAGTGCTTAGAACAGTGCTTGGCACATAGTAAGCACTAAACAAACACTATTATTATTATTATTATTATTGCCTTGGAGCAGCCCTGGGTAGAGTTTGAGTAGATTGAACACAGTGGGAGGAGTAGGGACATGTGAAATGGTCCTCGTCACGGAATGACAAAGCCAAGGATGAGGAGATGGCTCTGTGGACCAGAGGGGTATGGCTGATTCTACTGAGCTGGGCATTTGGGGTAGGGGATGGAGGGCTGGGGAGAGAAAGCAGCCTGGTTTGACTCTGCCCTGAACTGGCAGACTCTGGTTTGCCTTTGACCTTGGTCTACTGTGACCGAGTGGGAGTGAACCAATTAATCAGTTGTATTTATTGAGCACTTACTGTGTGCAGGGCACTGTACTAACTGGGAGAGTACAATACAACAGTATAATACAATTGATAGACATGTTCCCTGCCCACAACGAGCTTACAGTGTAGGGGGAAATGAGTCTTCAGCTAAGTCTAAAAGG